>NC_047085.1:179894729-180197229 GCF_902459505.1 Geotrypetes seraphini
CCTCTCCTTTGGATGAAATGCCGTTAATGATGTCGGAAGAAGGTTTTGAAAATGATGAAAGTGATTATCACACTCTTCCAAGAGCTAAAGTTACTCGAAGAAAAAGAGGCTTTGAATGGTTTGTTTGCGGAGGGTGGAAATTCCTTTGTACCAGGTTTGTAATATGGTAGTGCTTCATTTTCTTAGCGTATTTCTTTTAGCTTGATATGTATTAATTTTTTTGTACTCTCATTGAAGCCTTAAATAACTGGAAAACAAAACACCTAAGTTTACAATTTATAAACACCTAAGAACAGGAGCCTTTTCCATAGTATAGTACTATAGAATAACTAGAAAGTACTACAGAGAACACTAGAAATGTGATTTTATTTATTTAAAACTTTTTATACCGTTTACAAAAAAATACTAAACGGTTTACATCAATTAAAACATACATAAGATAAAAACAAACCATATAATAAAATCTAAATAACTAAACAATTTCTTCTCGACAAATGTCAACTGATAAATCGCAAGAATAAAATAGCAAACATGGTTAAGCAGATTCTTTTCTTCAAATGCCAATTACAATCAGCAGTATTTTTTTAATTAATTTTTTTTTAATTTGTAGATTACTGCTGTTTTCATGCCACAGGTACTATTACTTCCTACCTTTTCCAATGGCATCAAATATGTACGTTTGTGTCATTTAGGCATTAGTGCAGAAAAGGCACAAAGACTAAGTGGAGAATATAATATAAGGCAGGGGACAGGTAAGAGAGTATTTGGTGAAATAGTGTTTTTCTTATGTTTAACCAATAAACTTTAATTTTTTTAGTATTGGGGAGTTTTATTTGTGTTTGTTAAAACCTTAAATCAAAAACCCTAACTATACAGTGTTAATGAGTTTATTAGAACACAATCGGTGACATAGCAAGGGTGAGAGGTGCCTGAGGCGGTGGTGCCCCTTCCCCACTTTCATTTATAGTTAGCTTCTATACCGCTCTTCTCCTCCCACGCTCCTTCCCCACTCTATCCCCTGCCGCACACCCTCCACCTCCCTTCCCTGTACCTCTTTAACTTCCCCAGCGTGAGCAACATCACCAACTTGCTGCCCGCATTTGCTCTCCCTCTAATGTCACTTCCTAGGCACGGAACATGGAAATAACGTCAGAGGGAGAGCTGATGCCAGTGCGAACAGGAAGTTGGTGTTGCTGTTTGTGCCACGAAAGAGCTACAGGTATGGTGGCGAGGGGAGGGGGAGTGAATGTGCATGGGAAACAGGGTTGCCAGCACCACCACCACCAAGATGAGAACTTGTGGCAGCCATTCAGCTAGCAGCTTAGCACCAGGACAGGAGCGCAGGAATACCGCTTCTGCTCTGGCCCACTTCTCAACCAGGGATTTCAAAGGTAGGTAGGGGAGTTGGGAGGGAGTTTAAAGTCGTTGCAGTTGGCCGGGATAGGAGGTGGGAGGGATCCCTCTTGTCCCAGCCCACCATGCCAGGGATTTCAAAAGTATGTGGGGGAGGCCTATGTGACATCGTGAGGAAGAGTAGACAATGTACAGGGCAGGGAGGTAAGGGGAACATGGTGCAGAGCCTGGCAGGGCAGGAAGGGAGTAAAGGGGATTGGGTGCAGAGCATGGCAGGGCGCTTAAATATTAAACCCCTGGTTTATATTCAAGTCAACCTTTTTGAGGGGAAAAGGGTTACCTCGGTTTATATTCAGGTCATCTTATATTTGAGTTTATATGGTAATTAAATCACAATTTTCAAGGCATGAAATAGATTTTGGTTCCTTTAAAAAAAGGGATGAAGATATATCTCCATTGAATCAAGTTTGGATAAAGTAGACTGGAGTTTCATTATGTATAGTAGATATGTTAAGGCTTATTATTTGGATTACTGTTCGGTATATCTTTAAAAAAAAGCCCTTTTAAATGTTATACTTTTATTACTTGGATGGGTTAATGATAGATTACAGAGAGGACTTTTTCCTAATGATTTAACAGATTGTTTTAATTCAATTTTTAAAGGATTCTCAGGGTATGCAGGATCAGGCTTCAAATTATAGACTTTTTAGTGATTCCATTGAGGTAGCCACACAAAAGTTAACTGATCATGAAAAGACTTAGGGCCTCTTCTATTAAACTGCGCTAGCAGTTCCTAGCGCGGGGAGCCACGCTGAATGGCCCGCGCTGCTCCCGACGCTCATTCAGCGCAGCTCTTTGCGCTAAAAACTGCTAGCACAGTTTAATAGAAGAGGGAGTAAGCCTCCCTCGGCTTCTCAGGCATCTAAACCTGCCTCTTTATATCAGCGGCACTATTCTGCTAATCCTTCTACTCCTTAGCCACCTCAGCAGAAGAAGCAAAAGTAACAGCGGCCTGAAAAATCCCAAACAGCAGCTCCTCAGAAACATTCTCAGTCTTTTTGATGTGCTCATGGAGAGCATAGCCACTGTGTCTCTCAGCCTCTTCCTCAAACAATCGGAGGGTGGCTCCAATTATACCATCAATGTTGGATGCTACTAACAACTGATTTGTGGGTTTTCAAGGTCATTCAAGTGGGTTTCTCGCTTCATTTTCTCAATACATCTCCAAATCATCCTCCAAGAAAGTCCTCTTTCAACCCTCAGCTTCCATGGATATGCTAATAAGAAAGAGCCCCTCAACTTCTTCACTTCCTCTCTCATTACAAGGAATTCTTTTCTTCTGTCTTGTCACTTTCGCAACATCTGAATATATCCAAATTTTTTGACCACAAAACAATTTCTGAGAATTATGAAAAAATAATTTCAGAATTGCATTCAAGTCTTGCTCAAATACAAAGAAACAATCAGGAAGTTCTTCTTCACCCAGAAAGTTGTGGAAAACTGGAACGCTCTTCTGGCGTCTGTCATAGAAGAAAACACCCTCCAGGGATTCAAGACAAAGTTAGACAAGTTCCTGCTGAACAAGGACGTACCTTGATAGAGATGGTCTCAGAGTCAGGGAACTGGTCTTTGACCAGAGAGCCGCCGCGGGAGCAGACTGCTGGGCATGATGGGCCACTGGTCTGACCCAGCAGTGGCAATTCTTATGTTTTTATGGAGATTTGGGCTGATAGGGACAGGTCAGCATCCAGAATGATACTTAAGCTGTCTACTTGATCTTTGGGTTCCAGAATATTTTTATCCCAGGAGAGGGATGGGTGGGCAAAGAGGCAAGACTCATGGCGGATCCATAATAGTTTGATCTTGGATGGGTTCAGTTGGAGTTCGTTGCATGCCATTCATGCTTTTACTTCCTCAAGGCAGGTCATGGTTCTTTGTGATTTCAAGAGCCAGTCTAATATAGATATTGAATTGTAGCGGGGATAGTAGTGCTCCATAGGGTACACAGTGCTTTGTGGTTCTTGGTTTAGAGAGGTCTGAATTTGCAAAGATGTGATGTTGTCTTTGCGTTAGGAAAGATTCGAACCAGGATAGTGCTGTATTCCTGATCCCGATCTCTGCTAGTCTGGCTAGTAAGATGCCATGGTCAAATGTATCAAAAGCTGCGCTCAGGTCTAGCAACTGATTTACCCACCAAAATTCAGATTGGTGACCAATAGACTTTCCTGCCTCATTTACCTCAAGCCCCAACCAGTCGGGTTTGAGGACTTGTATAAAGACAAACTGCAGACCTCACAGCATACCCTGAAGAAAGCCACAGCATGATGGCTGAAATATCTGTTCTACTTGCCAAGACACAGTGAGACCCGGAAACCTGCAACAAACAAACATTAGATTGTTGTTCTAATTTTTGCAAATTATTTCTTCTGTTGTCTAGTCCTTCTGTTGTGTCCATTCGTTTGCAAGTCTTCATTTCATCTGTGAATAAGCAAACCTTTTTCTTTCTTTTCACAATGTTTCTCACAATGGTATTGTATAGAATTGGGCCTCAGGATGGATCCTTCATGCACTTTACTGCTCATCTTTCATTTACCACTACTCTTTTGTCTTCTGTCACCAGTTTCTAATCCAATTCACTGCCTTGGGTCCTCAACTCCAGGCTGTTCAGTCTATTCATGAGCCTCCTATGAAGAATAGTATAAAAGGCTTTTCTGAAATCCAGCATGTGCCCTTGTTATAGTTCTCTGTAGAGAATGACGCGGGGAAAAAAAATTTGTCCCTGATCCTGCGAGCTTGGTCCCAGCCACTTCCCCACAAAATGTCTGATCCCATCCGCACAGGCCTTGAATAGTTATGATTTTTAATTGAATTTATTTTATAAAGTATAAAAAGAAACAATATTCTGTACAATTGTCATAAACACAAATAATATAGAGCAAAGATCAATAAAACCCGTTTCCCCTCCACAAATATCCCCTCCACTGTTGAGAAAACTGAACAAGCCAAATTACTACAGAATGCTACATAGAAAAAGCAAGCTAACAGAATACTTCAGTCCCACATGGCAGGAATAATATTAGTGAAGTGCAACTAGGTCAACTGTCCCCTGGTCAGAGAGCTATAAGCCAGCTGGAAGCTAAAGAAGCATGGCTTGGGCTTTGTGGTCCCCAGTTATGTCTAACACCAGCTCTAGTAGGATACATATTTCAAATCTGATATATTCTAATTACAAAATAGAAATACCTTTTGTTGTCTCATTTTATTCAAAACATGTTGGTCTCAGGCTCGGGTCTCTGTTTTCTTTTATCTTCTCTTAAATCACTTGCCAGGGTCTCCTGACCATTTGACATTTCTTCTTTCTCCATGCTCACCAATCATCTTCTATCGCTGTATATTTATTGTTCCCTATGTTCAACATCTTCCTTCTCTGTCTCCTATAAGCCCATTTCTAGTATCCCCTGTGCCCATCTCCCTGCCTTCATCATCTCACCATTCAATGATCCCCTCCTCCTGTGTACAGTATCACTCCTCTGTATCCCTATGCTCCCTTAGGTTCAGCATCTTCCTTCTATGTTCTTATTCTCCCCCATATCTAGCCATCTTTTCTCTGTATCCATATACCCTCCCATGCCTGAAAGTACCCTTGGTGTACATATATCACTCCATGCAGCATTTCCCTTTTTGTTCCTGTGCTCCCATCCATGCCCACTATCTCCCCTCTTTTTGTATATCTCCCTATGTCCAGCTTCTCCCCTCTCTTACTCCCTTCCACCAATGTGTCTCTCACCCTCTCTTTCCTCACTTCCTCTAATATCTTCAACATTTCACTCACTCTTCCTACATCCCCTTGGTTCAGTATTTCTCTTTCCCTTCATTTCTCTCTTCTCCTTCCTGCAGGTCTTGTACTTCTCTCCTATCCCTCTTGCCCATCCCATGGGTCTAACAACTCTTTCCCCTTCAGCACCCTGGTGTGGGTATGGCACCTCTCCCTTCCCTCCAGCTCCAGTTCTCCCACCACATGGGCCTATCACCTCTTTCCCTTCCCTCCCCCAATGCCCTGACTAGAACCAGCGCCTGTGTTGAAGAATTAATTATTTCTGATTGTAGGTATGTGTCTGTGCCAAAACCTGAGATTGTTGAGGGAAATGCAAAGAAGGGAACTAAAGAGTTTGAATTAGACTGAATTTCTTGAATCATCGCAAGAGGAAATTGTTACTAAAGCAGCCCTTCTTGCAACTTTTTCAACAGAACAGGAGAAGATAACAAATTTTAAAAAATATTTCAGGAATAAAAATTCTCAGTTTTGTGGTCAGCCCATCCGGATGTTTCCAGATATGGCTAAGTCCACACAACTGCAAGGAATTTTTTTTTTTTTTAACTTTATTAATATTTTGAACTTGACAATGTATACATTTGAAAAATCAAAAAAAAAAAAAACTGTATGAAAATACATTATTAACATCAGAATTATTACAATAAAGATTTTAAATCCCTTCTTAACCTATAACAGTAATGAAGTTGAAAGACTGTTGTGTCCTTGGGAGGTAATTTTTTTTCTTCAATTTCCTTGCAAATTTGTAATAACTTTACATTCTAATAGATATATTTACTTTGTTCTTTCTCAGTTTGAGAGATTGTTGATTGAAAAAGGGGATTGGAAGGATGGATTAAATATAGGATGAAGATTTGGTTTGAAAGAAGGGATGGGATCTATATCCATTGTATTAGAATTAATAAATGTTAAAAAATATTCTTGTTGCCTCTTTCCACTGATGTGGACTATGTATTTCATTTACTTTATTTCATATGAAATATGTAATTAAATAATGATCAATATCCCCCCCAACAAAAAACAGAATCGGCCCCAGCACTGATCCTTGAGGCACTCCACTACTCATCTTTCCTTCTTCTGAGCAAATTCCATTAACCACCACCCTCTGATGCCTGTTTGTCAACCAGTTTCTAATCCAGTTCACCATTCTGGATCCTAATATCAACTAATCAAATTTGTTCATGTTCAAGAGCCTCCTATGAGGAACTGCAAAGTCATTGCTGAAATCTAAGTAAATTATATCTAGTGCATTTCCTCGATCTAATTCTTTGGTTACCCAGTCAAAAAATTCAATCAGATTTGTTTGGCACAATTTATCTTTAGTAAAGTTGTCTTGGATCTTGTAATCCATTAGATTCTATTAATTTCACTTTCCTTAGCAACAGCAGCAGATGAATCCAGAGACTAGTGGGATAGTAGACATCTACCAGCAGGTAGAGATAGAGAAACTGATTAACAGGTGGTCATATTGGTTGGCACTCCTCCTGTATCTTCAGTATTGCTCCTTGCCCAAGCATCCGGAACTAGGAAACATTGAGCATGTAAAAAAATTCTTTCCATCAACAAATTGCAATGGATAAAATACAAGATACAACTACCAACAATAACAAAATTCAAATTTGCAACAGATAAACTGACAGATCACATTCAGAAAGGGGTGGGGCTCTGGATTCATCTGCTGTGTCTAAAGGAAAGAAAATTAACAGGTAAGAACATAATTTTTCCTTCCTTAGCAACAGCTGCAGATGAATCCAGAGACTAGTGGGATGTAGCAAAGCAATCCTCAATCTGGGTGGGAAGAAAATGCAGCCTCTGCAATGACCGCAGCACCAAATTCAGTCTACGCACACGCTGCGACATCCAACCCGGTAATGCTTAGAAAATGTATTCTTAGAAAACCAAGTAGCCGCATGACAAATATCCTCCAAGGAAAGACCCCTGGATTCGGCCCAAGAGGTAGCCATCGCTCTGGTCAAATGGGCATGAAGCTCTCCCGGCAACTGCTTCCCTGCCATCAAGTAAGCAGAAGCAATGGTCTCTTTGACCCAACGAGCGATGGAAACCATACCTTTGTTGTACCCCGCAAATAACACAAAGTCATTAGTAACCTGTAGATAATGTAGAAGAATTCTACGCACATCTAGGAAATGCAACGAAAAGAAGCGGTCCCCCAAGTCCTCCTTTTGAAAAGCAGGAAGAAAGAGATACTGATTAACATGAAAGGAAGATACCACCTTAGGAAGAAACAACGGTACCATCCGAACTGACACCCCTGAATCTGAAATGCGCAAAAAAGGATTCCTGCAAGACAACGCCTGCAACTCCGAAACCCGTCACGTGCGTGGTGGGGTCACTTTCTCAGATTTAAAGTGACAGTACACTTGGCAGTGTCTGCATTGGGTTCTGTGGATGATGTCACCAAATGTGAGAATATAATGTCTGCTTGTCCTCATATAAATATTTCTCAACGTGCAATTAAACTCTGAAATTCGTTGCTAGAGAATATGGTGAAAGCAGTTAACATAGCTGGGTTTAAAAAAAGGTTTGGATAATTTCCTAAACAAAAAGTCCATAAATCATTATTAAGAAGGGAAAATCTACTGTTTATTCCTAGGATAAGCAGCATAAAATATTATTTATTCTTTGGGATCTCGCCAGGTACTTGTGACTTGGGTTGGCCGCTGTTAGAAACAGGATACTGTACTTGATGGACCTTTGGTCTATCCCAGTATGGCAACTCTGTTCTTATGACAGAAAGACAGATAAAAGCACAAACCAGATAATGAGACCAATGTGATTAGAAAAATAAAATGACCAGACAGTAAAGGTAGAAAAATTAATTTTATTTTCTATTTTGTCAATGTGGGGTACTTGAAGAAGTTGGGAAGCACTGATATAAATCACTTTGAATATCACCATTACAAATTTCCTCTCATGCACTGTGTATTAATGGTTAGGAGTAACCTCTCTCATTCTGTACCATGCAGATAGGGCATGGTTTTGAACATGGCTGTTACCAGGCTTGGGAATTGCAGAAATGTAGCTTAAACAGTATTGAATAATAATGACTTACTAAAGGGTGAGCATTATTATGATCTGTTAAACTTTTGAAATGCTATACAGTACATATGGTATAGCTTTTTAAATACAATTTAGTCATACATGATACACAAATAATGATTTTTCTCTGAAAATCTGTCCAGTTATTAAAAAGGAGCAATATCACAGGTCAATTAGTTTTGTTAACAGTAGCAATTTGACAACATGATATATATTTATAACATTGTATTCATCATACAGTCCATCTGTTTGATCATCTGTATTCAGAGCCATCCCATAGACTGTTGTACTTCTGGGCCACCACATACACAGAGCACTTAAGTAATTTTGAACGAAAGTGGAGAGGTTGCAGCTGAGATTAGAGCTTGTTTTTTTTCTGCCTCTGAAGTGTTACTTTTCATAGAACCAAAAACATTTCAGTTTAGTAGACTTTGTATGGGAACATTAAAATTGTTTGCCCATAGAAAAGCACTGACTTCTTTTGAAAATAAGACATAATATAACTTTATTCTTCTATACTGCCATAACCGGATGATTTCTAGGCGGTTTACACTGAAGAAAGCTGGACAATCAGTGAAATATAAAAGAGTTTAAAAAGTACAGAATATTTCTTAAAAGTACAATACAAACTTTTACTTAAAATACAATTCATTAATGATAATAATTCACATTAGGAAATGAATCTATCAAACAACGTCATCTTAATTACTTTCCGAAAAGTGCAGTAGGACAACTTGGCTTGACAGATACATTGGCCCAGCCAAGACTGCTGTTTACGTACTTGAAACGCAAGGGTCTTATCCAGAAAAGTCTTGTATCTACAAACATTAATTTTGGGATAAGCAAATAAGTATAAACTTCTAGTTTTCCTCATTGGACTATACAACACAAAGTGTGAAAGGAGATAGATTGGAGATGGTCCCAAGACCAGCTTAAAACAGATACAAGAAAACTTGAATAAGGCTTGTGCCTCTACCAGCAACCAGTGCAACAAACGATAATAAGAACTAATATGATCATTCTTCTTCAAGCCAAAAATCAATCGGACTGAATTATCCTCAATTTTCTTAATAGTTTCTTGGAGGCTCCTAAGTAAATAATATTGCAGTAATCCAAAATAGAAAGAACTAAAGCCTGTACCAATAGTCTAAAACACTGTTATTCAACAGCCTGATTGGGGCTATCGGCAGTGTCTGGGCTGCAATAGTGATGAGCGGATCGGCGCCCCCCCCTCCCGCGATGCAATTCAAGTTCGGCAACGGCCCTCCCGGCATTCATGATCGGCAGCACTCAAGTTTGGCACCCTCCCGCGACAGCACTCAAGTTCGGCAACAGGCCTCCTTCTCCCTCCGGAATCAACAACACTTCAGGTCGGCAACGCAGTGCTCAGCCCAAAACTTCCCTCTGTCTCAGCTTCCTGTTTCCGCCCAGGCAGTTCGAGTCAGAGGGAAGCTTTGGACTGAGCACCGCGTTGCCGATCTGAAGCGCTGTTGATGCCGGGAGGAGAAAGAAGCCCGTTGCCGATCTTGAGTGTCATTGCGGGGGATGAGGGGCGTTGCCGATCTTGCTGCCAAAATCTGAAAGAAAGGGGAGAGGAAGGGAGAGAGATGGGCCTGTGGTGGAGGGAGCAATTGAGAGAAGGGGACAGTTGATGGAAGTGGGGGGAAAGAGAGAGAAGGGGCAGATTATGGAAGTGGGGAGAAGGGGCAGATGATGAAAGTGGGGGGAAAGAGAGAGAAGGGGCAGATGATGGAAGTGGGGAGGGAGAAGGGAGAGCAAATGATGAATGGAAGTGGAGAAAGCGAACATGTACTGGATGGAAAGAGGGATAAAGAAAAAGGACGTATGCTGGATGGGGGAAGAAGATAGAGTTAGTGAGATAGTGGAGGGGTGAAGGAAAGGGGTGGCATGCTGTGGGTAGACACAGTGAAAAGAGGGAAACTGAGGACTGCATAGTAAGAAAGAATTTAATTTAGACGGAGGCAGAAAATAAAGAAGGAAGACCAGAGAAGGAAAGGGAAGGGAAAAGAGAGAGATGCCAGAGAATGGGGAAGGAGACAGATTTCAGATATGAGAAGAGAAAGATGCTAAAAACCACAGGGGAGAGGGAAAGAGAGATGCAGTTAGCCACATCATAATAAAAGGACCCCTTAGTGTATAAAGACACTGGATCCAGTTAGGAATAGTTAAGTGTACATCAGCACTTTATAACTTATTGTAGGTTTTAAACTGATTTTAATGTTTTTAATAATTATTGGATAAGTGCAATAAACTTATATGTATTCTTTAAAAAGGAGTCTTTCTGATAATTTAATTTTTTTAAAGATTTGTAACACCCAATCTGATTTTCAATATATCTAGTCCTAGCCAGGTTCTCCAAAATAAAGTACTGATTTAAGAGTAGCTAGTGTTATTTTTTTCTACTACTACTATTAATTATTTCTATATTGCATTCAGCACTGCAGAGAGTCACAAAGAGTAAGAAAACAGTCCCTGCTCGAAAGAAAACTTCTTCCTCTTCTAGCCTGGTGTTGGGCTGAGCCACTCGAAACCACAATTACACAGATACTTAGTAGAATCCACAGTGTTTGGTTAAGAGGAGAGGGGGAGGGAGCTACAATTGTCTGTAACAAACAACCGCCGATGTTGCTGAAAGCACATTAACCAGAGGAGTAGCATCCTCTTGGGCGGATTCAAGGGTGATTCCTCCAGAGAAGATACAGTATGTAGATCTGAGACATGGTCTTCCTTATACACTTTCACAAAATTCTATGGGGTGGATGTGGCAGCGCTTGAGGATTCTGCTTTTGGTTCCTCAGTACTAAAAGCAGGCTTATTTCTCCCACCCGGAACTTCGGGGACTGCTTAGGTACATCCCTAAAGTTCAGCATACCATTCCTATTGCACTGGAAAAAGAGATTAGGTTCTTACCTTGATAATATCTTTTCCAATAGAAGGAATGGTATGCTGAATCCCCTGCCAGATCATTTCTGATGCGCCTGTTTCTGCCTTATGCATCATGATCCGATCCATAGCTAAGATTTCTCTGCCAGAATCAGTTTGCAAATAGAATCTCTAGAGATAATTGAGATCCACTAATATTCAAGCTGTTGCTTTTATTTGATGTGTTTTACTGTTCAAGGATAATGTTCATTTATTTATACATTAGAGTTTCATTGTTGACCATTATAACGTGTTATGAACAGATCAGAACCTTGGTTTTTGGAAATTTCCCATGTCCCTCCTCTTGTCCTTCACTCTAGAGCTCTTGCATGCTTTGGAATGAACTGAAGGAGGCAGCAGACTCTAGGGAGAAGGAGGAGGTTGCAAAAGATGTGATTGTCATCATTCTGCAGTATGCTTGCAAGAATGGACAGAGTAACCTTATGTTTAGCATACTGGAAAAGATATTATCAAGATAAGAACCTAATCTCTTTTTAGCAAGCATTTTCATGTTAACTGTAGGAAGATTATCAAAGTTCAAGATCCTGGGAAGGAAGCTGAAAATGAGGACCCAGAAGATAGCGTTCTCAGAGATCCTACCGGTACCGAGGGCAGATGTGAAAAGGCAGGAGGAACTACAATCAATAAATGCGTGGATGAGGAAATGGTGTGAGGAAGAAGGGTTCCACTTCGTGAGGAACTGGACAACATTCTGGGGCAAGAGCAAGCTCTACAGGAGAGATGGACTGCACCTAAATGGTTAAGGGGACCTGCAAACGAAGTGGAAGTAGTGGGATCATTGGGAAACAGCGATCATAATATGATCAAGTTCAAGGTTGAGGTTGTTATACCAAAAGGAAAGAGAACCATAGCGACAACTTTTAACTTTAGGAAAGGAAACTACGAAGCAATGAGGGAAATGGTAAGGAAGAAACTTAGGAACACTTCCAAAAAATGGCAAAAGGTAGAACATGCCTGGTCTTTTTTCAGGGACATGGTGAGCGAAGTGCAAAATCTGTATATCCCCAGATTCAGAAAGGGGTGCAAAAAGAGTCGAACAAAAGACCCGGCGTGGATAACTAAAATAGTGAAGGAAGTGATAGGCAATAAGAAAAATTCATTCAGGAAATGGAAAAAGGACAAAACTGAGGGGAACTGGAAAGAGCACAGGAAGTATCAAAAAGAATGTCACTGTGTGGTTTGAAAAGCCAAAAAAGAGTATGAAGAGAGGCTAGCCAGGGAAGCACGAAATTTCAAACCGTTCTTTAGATATGTTAAAGGGAAGCAGCCGGCTAGGGAGGAGGTGGGACCGCTGGACGACGGAGACAGGAAGGGAGTGGTGAAGGAGGAGAAAGAAGTGGCAGAAAGGTTTAACATGTCCTTTTCATCTGTATTTACAAATGAAAACACAATCAACATACCGGAACCAGAACAAATCTTCAACGGAGATCAAGTAGAAAAATTAACATCCATGGAAGTGAGCCTTGAAGACGTACGCAGGCAGATAGAAAATTTAAAAACTGACAAATCCCCGGGTCCGGATGGAATCCATCCAAGGGTTCTGAAGGAACTAAAGGAGGAAATAGTGGAACTACTGCAGCAAATTTACAATCTATCCCTGAAAACAGGCGTGATCCTGAAGAATTGGAAGATAGCCAACATTAAGCCCATCTTTAAAAAGGGATCAAGAGGTGACCCGGGAAACTACAGACCGATGAGTCTGACCTCTGTTCCAGGGGAAATGGCGGAAGCACTGATAAAAGAAAACATCGATGAACATCTTGAAAGAAACAAACTTCTGATAACCAGCCAACATGGTTTCTGCAAGGGGAGATCGTGCCTAACGAACTTATTGCACTTCTTCGAAGGAATTAACAAACGGATGGACAGAGGAGACCCCATAGACATCATATATCTAGATTTCCAAAAAGCTTTTGACAAGGTACCCCATGAACACCTACTTCGGAAACTGAAGAACCATGGGGTGGAAGGAGACGTACATAGATGGATCAGAAACTGGTTGGCGGGCAGGAAACAGAGGGTAGGAGTAAAGGGCCACTACTCGGACTGGAGGAGGGTCACAAGTGGTGTCCCGCAGGGCTCGGTGCTAGGGACACTTCTATTTAATATATTCATAAATGATCTAGAAACAGGGATGAAGTGTGAGATAATAAAATTTGCGGATGACACCAAACTATCTAGTGGAGCTTGGACTAAAGAGGACTGCGAAGAATTGCAAAGAGACTTGAACAAACTAGGGGAATGGGCGACGAGATGGCAGATGAAGTTCAACGTTGAGAAATGTAAAGTATTACATGTGGGAAGCAGAAACCCGAGGTATAACTATATGATGGGAGGGATGTTATTGAATGAGAGTACCCAAGAAAGGGACTTGGGGTAATGGTGGACATGACAATGAAGCCAATGGCACAGTGTGCAGTGGCCACTAAGAGAGCGAATAGAATGCTAGGTATAATCAAGAAGGGTATTACTACCAGAACGAAAGAAGTTATCCTGCCGTTGTATCGGGCAATGGTGCGTCCGCATCTGGAGTACTGCGTCCAATATTGGTCGCCGTACCTTAAGAAGGATATGTCATTACTCGAGAGGGTTTAGAGGGTTAGGGTTCAGAGGAGAGCGACACATTTGATAAAAGGTATGGAAAACCTTTCATACGCAGAGAGATTGGAGAAACTGGGACTCTTTTCCCTGGAGAAAAGGAGACTTAGAGGGGATATGATAGAGACTTACAAGTTCATGAAGGGCATAGAGAGAGTAGAGAGGGACAGATTCTTCAAACTTTCAAAAAAATGAACAAGAGGGCATTCGGAAAAGTTGAAAGGGGACAGATTCAAAACAAATGCTAGGAAGTTCTTCTTTACCCAACGTGTGGTGGACATCTGGAATGCGCTTCCAGAGGGTGTAATAGGGCAGAGTACGATACTGGGGTTCAAGAAAGGATTGGACAGTTTCCTGCTGGAAAAGGGGATAGTGGGGTATAGATAGAGGATTACTGCACAGGTCCTGGACCTGTTGGACCGCCGCTTGAGCAGACTGCTGGGCACGATGGACCTCAGGTCTGACCCAGCGGAGGCATTGCTTATGTGCTTATGTATCATTTCAGTGGATAAGCATTCAAGAAGTACAGCATTTTAGTGGCAATCCTGTTTTTTGACAAGTATGTGAACTTTCGGGTTGGGTTTCCTGAAGCAGGAAAGAAACATAGTCCACATCAGGACTCTGCCAAGTAATTTCTGAGATGAGGTTTTCATATATTTATATTAATAGATGTAAGATTGTGTTATATATATTTTTTCACTTATGCAATGATAGGATGATATGCCTCATCTTGGGCTAGTTCTCTAAGTGGTCTCCGGGTCTCTAAATATATATAGTATTAAGAAGAAAGAAGCAAATAAAAACAATAAAACCTTAAGTGTTTTATGGAAGGGTTTATTTATGTTTGATTGATCGGGTACTACTTTTTGTGCATGCGATCCTTGCTATATCAGAAGTAATCACTGTATCCAAGATTCAGTTTAAAGCCAGAAGTAAAATCTCTGCTGGGATTAGTGTGGTTTACTGCATTGGCCCTGTAGAGCTTTGAAAATGATATATTTAACAAAAAATCTTTTCCAAATTGAGTAATACCAACTTTTTTCCTGTAGTTCAAATGTACACACATTGGACCGGATTCTGCAAATGGTGCCTACATCGGTGATTGCCTACAAAAATTCCACCAATCGCACTATGGCATCATTTATGCAGAATCATGGCTACCATTAAACAAGCACTGGTAATATAGGCCAGGGTTTTGCAGGCTTATATTCCTGGCGCCTGTGTTTGATGAGAGTCATATCTACAGAGGTGCCTAGTGGCAGCTAAGGCCGTTTCTGGTATAAACACGCCTACTTTGATCTTTGTTGCTGTCAGGTGTCACAGTAGACGCGATTATGGTGTTATTTTTTGGAGGCACCTATGGGCGTCTACATTTTTAAAAAATTGACATTTCAATTAGTTTTAAACAACACGCTCAATTACTGCGCCGATTAACACCAATTAAAACGATCGTTATGTGGCAATAGGATGCCTACCAGTGCCTAACATGGTACTGTTTAGAGAATTTGGGCCCTTGAGTTTACAGAACTAACACTTACTGCATTTATGGTATAATCGTTTTTATTGAAACACAATACAAGCAGGAAACAACACAAGTGAGTGTAACAATTCCCCCCCCTCCTTTCCCTCCCAGTGAGAACTTCTTTGAAACAAGGAATGTGTGGGCCAATGACAATAGATTAGCTATTTAAAAGACAGCTTCACATCCTTGGGGTCAAAGTGCCCTAGAAGGCTCACCAAATGTGTTTAAATTGACGCCCCTGGGGAGAGTCCAAATCCTGTATGTGCAGATGTTTTATCTTGAGCAACGTAAGCATTTGCGTTCTCCATTGAGCAAGTAAGGGGGAATTCTGAGAAAGCCAATTAAGTAAGATAACTTTTTTCCCCATCAATACTGTATATTGAAAAAAGGAATGGTAGTGACAAGAAACGAGGTTGTAGTGAATACAAATCAAACAAAATCAAAGGATCTAGTTCTAGTCCACAAGTCCAGATAGAAGATACATAGGTAAGTAGACAACTCCCAATAACCTGTATAGCAGGACAGAGCCAAAAGTGGCCAGTACAGATCCACATTTAGGGCATGCCCCAGTCGGAGAAAGTCCCATATGTAGGGCTCTGTTGGGTGCAATATAAAGGCATAACGTGAACTTGTAATGTTCCCAGTGCAACACATTATCAGTGGTTTGATCAAAGGCAAGGACGTGTTTTTTGTAATCCATAAGAGATAACTGTGTGCCATAGTGCTGTTCGATTCAGGAAAAAAATTTCTATTCGATACACCCTATTGAATCGATGTTTCGATGCGATTTGATTTTCCTGCCCAATTGGGTGGGTTTTTAAAAAAAACATTCTGGTGGGTTTACCCACACTGGCTCTGTGGTGTAAACAAAATAAACAAAAAAGACTCTATCCCAGGACAAGCAGGCAGCATATTCTCTACATGTGGGTGACGTCACTGATAGAGCCCCCTAGCGGACGTTTTCGCAAGCAGATTTGCTTGAAGACCTTCAATCTTGCGATTGGCCCGTGCATGTGCCCCTCCCACCTGGTATAGGGCATGCGTCTCCTCAGCGTGTCCTCAGTTCTCTGTTTTCAGCAGAGCCAGAAGCACTGCTCCCTTGCTTCACGCGATATCGTTGTCCCTCTTACACCGCGGCTTGTTTATTTAGTTTCTTTGGAGTCGCTGTGCTCGCGTCTGTGTTTTTCTTTCTTTTTATTTGTTTTTCGGTTCGTATCTTTTTGACTGGGTTCCCGGCCTTACTCTGGCTGCCTGGCCTCGTGGGGCCGTGACCGTCTTCTTCTTATGTCCCGGCCTCGGTCCGGGTTTAAAAACTGTACTAAGTGCAACCGGGTTATCTCAGTCACCGACCCTCATCGTTGGTGTGTGGAGTGCCTGGGTGCGGAGCACCGTGCTAAGCCGTGGCCCCGTTGTGCGACTTTGCAACCACGGGCTCTTCGTCGGAGGGTGGCCAAGATTCTCCAACTCTTTGGTCCCATGGATCCTGTGGGACAGGCCTTGAGCTTGGCCTTGGCGCCCTCGTTGGGAGCTTCGGCCTTGAAGTCCTCGGCCTCGAAGTCCCCGTCGGCTTCGAAAGCTCAGGCCTCAGCCCCTCCTGTTACTCTGGCCTCGGATAAGTCTCCTCTTTCCTCCTCAGGTGTGCCGGCAAAGAAGCCTACCTCGGAGTCTCATATCAGTGCCGCCTCGTCGGCATCTTCGAGACATCAGTCTAAGCGTACCTCCTCATGTAGGGAATACTCTTCCTCGAGGTCGCCCCCGAAGGAGCGTACTGCTGCACCTAAGACCCAACCACCTTTGGTCTCGGTGCGTATGTTCAAGGACATGCTTAAGACTATTCTTACCATACAGCTTTCCTCGGTGGTGAGCCAACTGGTCCCGATTTCGACGCCTCTGACCTCGGTCTCGACCTAGTCTCGGTCTGACCAGCCTGAGCGTCCCCTCGTTTCTCGAGGCCCTGTCCGCAAGACTTGCCAGGTTCCCTCGAGCGATTCTTCATCCCCCGAGTCACCTGTAACGTTTTGGAGATCCAGACCAGGGAGCCGTGTTTCCCCCGCTACTTTGTCGAGATTTGCCCCTCCTAAAAAGCGCTGGGCTTCTTCGCCCCTTCGGGGCCGGTCTCCGACCGCGAAACCTTCTAGACACACGCTTGTCCTCGAGTTGGACTCTGGGTTGTGTTCCCCATCGAGGGAACACAACCCAGCTACCAGTCTCTAAGGGGCCTTCTTCGAAACCGGTGGAGGACTTTTCCTTTACCCAGTCTTCCCCAAGGCGTCGCCAGCTACTTCCTCGGACCCGGGGTCTTTCCCGGCCCACCTAGCACGGGTTTGTTCCTCGACGCCCCCCCAGACACTTTAGTAGAGCCTTTTCAGTCTCCCATTCGCGGGACTCTGAGGCCACGGCTTGCTATTCGAGAGAAATTTCTCCCTCTTTCTCGGCTGCCCCCAGATCTCGCTCGGGGTCTCCTCAGGAGGATGAGTCTTTTTCTTGGAACTCCTCCTTTACTCGTTTCATCTCTGACATGGGTAGGGCCTTGAAACTGGACCTCCAGTCTGAGTCCAGTTATACCCAGGAATATCTGGCAGAAATGGGTGTTGATCATCCGCCCCGTGAGGCGCTGCGCTTGCCATTGCACCAGGTTCTCCGGCAAACTTTTCTCCAGAACCTGGAGACCCCCTATGCAGTCACGGCCTTTCCCTCCAAGTTGGAGTCCCGTTACCTGACGATCCCGGTAAAAGGGTTTGAAAGTTCTCAGCTTGCTCATCAATCCTTGGTTGTTGAGTCTTCTTTGAAGAAGTCCAACCCCTCTAAAGTTTACTCTGCCGTCTGTCCAGGCCAGGAGGGCCATACGATGGACAAGTTTGGTCGTCGTCTTTACCAAAACTCAATGATGGCGAATCGTGTCCTTAACTATAATTTTATCTTCACGTCCTACCTCCGGTTCTGTGTGGACGCCCTCCGCTCGTTCCGGGAGGACATATCGGATTCTCGACGTCAGGAGTTTCGTTTCCTCGAGGAGACCCTCTCCCAGCTCCGCCTCTATATGTTTCAGGCGGCCTACGACGCCTTCTAGTTGTCCTCGAGGGTCACGGCCTTTGCTATCGCCATGCGTCGCCTCGCTTGGATCTGCATTGTGGATATGGATCCGAATGTACAGGATCGTCTTGCCAATCTCCCGTGTGTGGATCATGAGCTCTTCGATGATTCCATTGAAGCGGCCACCAAGCGCCTCTCGGATCATGAACAGTCCTTCGCCTCTCTGGTGAAACTTAAATCGAAGGCCCCTCTGGCTCGGCAATACAAAATTCCTCTCCGGAGGTACCAACAGAAATCTACGCCTGCCTTCTCTCGGCCTCTGAAGCGGTCGCAGCAGCAGCAATGTCAAACTAAGACCCAGCCGCCGGCTCCGTTGAAGACTGGGCCGTCCTTTTGACAATTCCAGTCCAAGCCTTTGGGCTCCCTTCCTCCTGGAGCCTTCACCCTTCCCCATTGGAGGTTGTCTCCATCATTTCTATGCCCAGTGGGAAAGTCTTACCACCGACAGTTGGGTGCTTTCTATCATCCGGGAAGGGTACTCAGTCACGTACCCCCGGACCTGCCTCCAAGATAGTTTCCTTATGCTCGATCTCAGTTGCCTCTCCTTCTGCAGGAAGCTCAAGCCATTCTTCACCTTCGGGCGGTCGAGGAGGTTCCCCCGGACCAGTGGAATACCGGATTTTATTCCCGGTACTTTCTGGTACCTAAGAATACGGGGGATCTGCATCCAATCCTGGACCTTCATGCTCTGAACAAGTTTCTGGTCAGGGAACGGTTCAGAATGCTCACCCTTCCTACTTTGTACCCCCTCTTGGACGAGGGGGACTGGCTGTGCTCACTGGATCTCAAGGAGGTGTACAAGCACATTCCGATACACCCGGCCTCTCACCGGTATCTGAGATTCCGGGTGGGAGATCTCCATCTCCAGTATCGTGTTCTTCCCTTTGGCCTGACTGCCTCTCCGAGGGTCTTCACGAAATGTCTAGTTGTGGTTACTGCGGCCCTGCATCTCCACGGCCTGCAGGTGTTTCCCTACCTCGACGACTGGTTGATCAAAGCGTCCTCTTGCCATGAAGTTCTGTGAGCGACAAATCAAACCATCTTGCTCCTTCAGAGCCTTAGCTTCGAGGTGAATTTCTCCAAGTCTCAGCTCTGGCCGTCCCAGTCTCTGGAATTTATCAGAGTGGTCCTGGACATGGCTCTTCTCCGCTCCTTCTTGCCTCGGCCTCGACAGGAAGCCCTTGTTCGCTTATGTCGGAGGGTAGCCCATCTGTCTTTGGCCCCGGCTCGGCTCATGATGGTCCTCCTAGGTCACATGGCCTCCACGGTTCACATGACTCCTTTTGCCAAACTTCACCTCTGTATTCCTCAATGGACTCTAGCATCCCAATGGATCGGGACCCTGTCTCTTGACTCATTGTCATGACTCCTTTGTTGAGGCAGTCTCTCTGTTGGTGGATGCTCTCTTCCAATCTTTCCAGAGGTTTTCTGTTTCATGCTTCTCCTCCGCAGAAGGTCCTGACTACGGACTCGTCGGCCTACGCTTGGGGGGCTCATCTGGACAGTCTTCGCACTCAGGGTCATTAGTCCAGTGCCTACCGACTTTGTCACATTAATCTGCTGGAGCTTCGAGCGATCTTCCTCACCCTGAAGGCTTTTTGTCACCTGCTTCGCGACCGAGTGGTGCTGATCCGCAAGGACAACCAGGTCGCCATGTATTATATCAACAAACAGGGGGGAACGGGGTCCCTGTCCCTGTGCCAGGAGGCAATGCGGCTCTGGGATTGGGCCATCCGCTGCAACATATTCCTTCGAGCGGTCTACATTCAGGGCCAGCACAATTGTCTGGCGGACAAGTTGAGTCGTCTTCTGCAGCCTCCCAAATGATCCATCCATTCCTTGACCCTGTGTCAGGTATTTGCTCGTTGGGGGATTCCGGACGTCAATCTGTTTGCGTCCCCCCACAATCACAAGTTACCCCGCTTCTGCTCCAGGATCTACAGTGCAGGTGATTGAGGCAGACAGCGTGCCAGACTTTAAGAATAAATGGGATACCCATATGGGATCCCTACGAGGGTCAAGATAAGGAAATTGGGTCATTAGGGCATAGACAGGGGGTGGGTAAGCAGAGTGGGCAGACTTGATGGGCTGTAGCCCTTTTCTGCCGTCATCTTCTATGTTTCTATGTTACACCCCACTCAGACTCGAGCGGATGCTATCCTGCTGGGTTGGACGAACCTGTTTCTGTATGCGTTCCCTCCATTCCCTCTGATTCTGAAGACTCTCATCAGGCTCAAGTCCACGAGTGCCACCATGATTCTGATAGCTCCTCGGTGGCCCCGACAGCCATGGTTCTCCCTCCTGTTACAACTTAGTTCCGAGGAGCCTCTTCTTCTGCCTGTTTTTCCTTCACTGCTTACGCAGAGTCGGGGGTTCTCTACTTCATCCCAACCTACAGTCTCTACAGTTAAGGGCTTGGTTCCTCAAGACTTGATGCCCTCGTTCCAGTTCTCCCAGCCTGCGCTGGATGTCCTGGAGGCATCTCGGAAGGAGTCCACTCGCCAATGTTACCATCAGAAGTGGACCCGTTTTTCTTCCTGGTGTGCTACTTGACAGAAGGAGCCGTTGTCTGCCTCCTTATCTGCTGTCCTGGACTATCTGTTACACTTATCTGGCGCTGGACTCAAATCCTCCTTGGTTCGAGTCCACCTTAGTGCCATTGCTGCTTTTCATCAGCCGATTGACGGGAAGCCTATCTCTGTTCATCCTGTGGTTTCCCGCTTCATGAATGGCCTTCTCCATGTTCATCCGCCCTTTAAGCCTTCTGTGGTTTGGGATCTTAACATGGTCCTTACTCGCTTAATGAAACCCCCGTTCGAACCGCTAGCGCGGGCTCACTTGAAGTATCTTATTTGGAAGGTTGTGTTTCTTATTGCTCTCATTTCTGCCCGTCAGGTCAGTGAGCTTCAAGCCTTGGTAGCGGACCCTCCTTTCACTGTCTTCCATCATGATAAGGTGGTTCTCCGTCCCCATCCTAAGTTCTTGCCTAAGGTTGTTTCAGAATTTCACATCTACAAATCTATTGTTCTCCCTGTGTTTTTTCCAAAGCCCCATTCTCTTAATTGTAAGCGTGCGCTGGCCTTCTACTTGAAGCGCATCGCTCCTCATCGTACTGCTCCCCAGCTGTTCATCTCTTTTGATCCTAATCTCTTGGGTCGTTCTGTTTCTAAGTGGATCATTTCTAACTGGTTGGCCGCTTGTATCTCTTTTTGTTACGTTCAGGCTGGTCTCTCCCTCCCGGGTCGAGTCACTGGCCACAAGGTCAGAGCGATGGTGGCGTCTATTGCTTTCCTCCGCTCGACTCCACTTGAGGAAATCTGTAAGGCTTACCACTTGGTCCTCGGTTCATACATTTATCTCGCACTCCTGTCTGGATGCCTTTTCCAGGTGTGATGGCCATTTTGGCCAGTCCATTTTGCAAAATCTGTTCTCCTAAATTGTCAACTCTCCCTCCATCCCATTCTGGTTAGCTTGGAGGTCTTCCACATGTAGAGAATATGCTGCCTGCTTGTCCTGGGATAAAGCACAGTTACTTACCGTAACAGGTGTTATCCAGGGACAGCAGGCAGATATTCTCGCAACCCACCTTCCTCGCCGTGGTTGGCTTCTTTGCTAGCTATCTGAACTGAGGACACGCTGAGGAGATGCATGCCCTAGACCGGGCAGGAGGGGCACGCGTGCATACGCGGGCCAATCGCAAACTTGAAGGTCTTCAAGCAAGTCTGCTTGCGAAAATGTCCGCTAGGGGGCTGCGTCAGTGACATCACCCACATGAAGAGAATATCTGCCTGCTGTCCCTGGATAACACCTTTACGGTAAGTAACTGTGCTTTTCCTCTCTCTATTAAATCCTAGCTCACGTTCGCGGTCTAACATCAGCTTTGTCAGGATACACATTTCAAATCTGACATATTGTAATCACTCAGGAAATGGCTGCTGTGAGCTCCCGTAGTCTCTCGAGACTACGACGGGAGCTCATGGCAGCCATTTCCTATGAGTGATCTGTATGGGGCAGGAACGTAGGAAGATCGTTCCTGCCTCGAAAGCCTGCTATACCACTAGGTACGGTTCCGTGAGTCTCAGAGGGCTTAAGGTAAGGTATGGGATTCTGAGGGAAGGCAGGAAGGGGGGGGGGGGGCTGGGTCAGAACCGGCCCGAATATTATTTGCGGGTTTTATGTATTTGCGGTTCAGTCCAGCTCCAATCACCGGAGAATACGGAGAGAGAAGTGTATTAGCTCATCCTCCCCCTACTTTTAGCACCGAGCACAAAACTGATAGCTGAACTGTCATGAGTACAGCTAATCATAAGCCTATAAGGGTCAATGTAACCTACCAAAGGCCAGTTACATAACAACAGCCAGACAGAGTAACCACAATCCCCACCCCTAAAGAGACAAATAGCAGTTCACATCAGACTACAGTCATAGGCACCTTCAGAGCAATGGGCTCTGAGCTACCTGTGACAGGAATTTGGCTCCTGTGGGCCACTGTGAGCTGCACAGGGATTTTTGGGAGACCAGAGAGAACACTGTACAATCAGAGGCTTTTCAAAAAGTTTATTCATGAGAAACCAATCCCCCCCCCCAAAAAAAATAATATATATTCAGCTTGGTTACCATAAAAGCAGTTTGTGCAACAAGAAACAAAACAAGCAAAAACAACATTCACAAAGTGTCAGAACGCTCCACAACATATGAGTGCCTCAGCAGGCACAGAGAAAAACCCCTTTAAACAGTCTTTTAGGATTGTTAGTACTTGTGCTGTGCTCTATACCCCTTCACTTTCCAGCACTTGAGCTTCCCTAGTCTCACTCCTTTCCCAGCAGGGGTGAGCTTATCTCAGTCCTGGCTTCCAGCAGCCCTTGAGTTTTCCCCTCTGTGGGCTAATCAGTGCTGAGCAAACAAACAGGTGATTGGAAAGCTTCTGCTTCTGGTCCTCCCAGCAAGCAGAAAAACAAACAGTCTTTTAAAGAAAGACACATTCAAAAAAAGAACCATGAAACCTTTCAGGAATTACCAGCAGCAGTGAAAAAGAAAAAGGTAAGTTTGTTCCAGGTTTAGACTTCTAGTCTTCTTGTGAAAAAGAAAAAAAAAAAACAAGACTTCATAAGCCTACAAGGCATTAAAGCTCACTTGCCTTAGTGCTCCACCACACTTCCATTGATTGCTGTGTTGCTTCCAGCTGTTTGTATGGTGCAGTCTCAATGGCCTGGTCCCACTGGCTCTCAGGTTCTGACAGTCCCTCACTAGCCTCTCCCAATTCCATGGCCTCTGACCTCTCCTGCCCATTTAGAACCTGCAGCCCTGAGCGCTGTGTGTATCTCAAGTGTCTAGCATTCTTTCTCCTTTCCCTTCTCCTCCTCCCCAAGCTGCTCTGCCTTCCTGTGTAAAAAGACACAGCCGTGCCCCAAACCTTCAGGTGTTGCAGGTGCTCTAGATGCTTGTCTCCCTCTCTCTCTGTAATTGCAGGGAATAGCTCTAAAGCAGGGGTGCCCAAAATGTCTATCGCGATCGACCAGTAGATTGCGAAGGCAACGTGAGTCGATCACGGAGCCCTTCCCGGGCTCCGTGATAGACTCGTGTTGCCTTCTGTTCTACCTGCTTCCAGATCCTGTAAAGAGGACGCTGAAACGCCGGGCCGACTAACGTTCCTCACTCGACGTCAATTCTGACATCGGAGAGGAAGTTCTGGGCCAGCCAATTCCTGCCTGGCTGGCCCGGAACTTCCTCTCCGACATTAGAATTGACGTCGGGTGGGGAAGGTTGGTTGGGCTGGCGCTTAAGTGTCCTCTTTACGGCGGCAGCCTGTTCCCTGATGGCGGTGGTGGCCTGTTCCTCGATGGTGACGGCGGTGGCTTGGGGGAGGGCAGCAAGACAGGGAGACAGACAGAAAGGGGGCATGGAGAAAGAAAGGCAGGGAGACAGAAAGAAAGAAAGGGTGCATGGAGAAAGAAAGACAGACATACAGAAATAAAGGGGGGCAGGGAGACAGAAAGAAAGACAGAGAAAGAAAGGGGAGAAGGGCAGGGAGAGAGGAAGAAAAAAATTGGGGGAGGGAATGAGGTCTGGAGGAGAGAAAGCCTACAGGAGGCTGAAAGAAGGGAAGAAATACTGGATGCACAGAAGAAGAAAGTGCAACCAGAGACTCATGAAATCACTAGACAACAAAGGTAAGAAAAATGATTTTATTTTCAATTTAGTCATCAAAATGTGTCCGTTTTGAGAATTTTTATCTTCTGTCTTTATTTTGCACTATGGTTCCCTTTTACTAAACCGCAATAGCGTTTTTTAGCACAGGTAGCCTATGAGCATCGAGAGCAGCGCAGGGCATTCAGCGCAGCTCCCTGTGCTAAAAACCGCTATCGCGGTTTAGTAAAAAGGGAGGGGGTATATTTGTCTATTTTTTTTGTATGGTTGTTACTGAGGTGACATTGCATAAAGTCAGCTGCCTTGACCTCTTTGAAAACCCGCAGAATATAAATGATAATTAACATTTTCTCTGCATACAGTGTGCTTTGTGTTTTTTTAAATTTTATTGTTGGTAGATCATTTTGATGTGGTCATTTTAAAAGTAGCTTGCAAGCCCAAAAAGTGTGTGCACCCCTGCTCTAGAGTGATATGTGCTAGGAAGTGCAGGCTGCTCATCACTCAAACTCCTTCTATAAGAATCAGCGGGAATATACTCAAACCTATCTGCATGAGGTTTAAACTGTGCTATGTTTTGCCTCTCTTGATCCAGTGTGTGCACTACTTTGGGGACATCTCTAGCAGACATAGATTGCACATCACACTACTCACTCTTGGTTGCTGCCAAGGCATCATAACTGTTATTTATTCTAGAGGAAAAAAAAAATCATGGTCCTGGGCATTTTAAAAGATGTGTCTCTACCAGAAAATCATTCACTATGTTAAAAACTCCTGCCAAACCGCTGGCAGAGAATTTTAGAATTATCCCTGACCTCATTAAGTAGCTGGCAAGATAAGTGAAATGTAGTAAGAAGATAGAAAAGCGGCAATGGAGACACACCCAACCAAGCAGGCCACACAAGTGCTTGGCCCCCTGCTCACCTCCTGTCCCCACTAAATCAGCGTGGAAATAGCTCAGGCTGCTGGTACCAGAGAAGGGTCCTGCACATGTGTTCCAGAATTCTGCGGACGCAGTTCTGTTGCTAGGTTGCATGGGATGTCTGCAGCAGGCTCCACGGTAACTGGCATGGGAACGCTGACAAACCACCACTACCACCAATAACAACTCTCTACGCATGTGCACACACAGGGATTAAATGATGTGCACTGAGCCAAAATGTTCATCTCACTAGATAGGTTATGATTGGCTGAGAGTAAGCTGGAGAGACGCCTTGAGGAAAGGGGATGAAGCATGAGAAAATGCTGACACGGAACTTTTTTTCCCCCAAATGCTACTGAATCGGGAGGCCGATTTAAAAACAAAAAGAACGAATCGATTTGAATCGATTCACCCAAAGTGAATCAGTGAATTGATTTGAATCAGAAACCGGGCAGTGCTAGTGTGCCGAGATCTGTATTCCAAGCTCTCACATAAGTAGGATAATGAAGTTCTGCCATTGAATCTTGGAGTTATTGTTGGTGAAACTGCAGTGGCACTGAATGCTGGGCTCCAATTCGTCTTGCACATCCTCAGTTAAGTCCTCCCAAGGAAGGCTCCTTATATAATGTTTAAGTTGTAAATAGGAAAATATGTCTCCAGGTGTCAAGGAAAGATTTCAAACAGCCCTCCTCAGTAAAGACATGCATCAAATAATATATGCCCTTCGCTTTCCAACGATGAAACATGGAGCCGGACTGTCCCGGAAGAAATGCTGGGTTACATTACATTACATTACATTACATTAGTGATTTTTATTCCGCTTGTGCCTTGCGGTTCAAAGCGGATTACATAAGAGAGCTGGACATTTCCAGGAGGGTACATGACATTGGAGAATACAGATTGAGGGTATAGACTAATGACAGAGAGAGTGTGTAGACATAATAACAATGGAAGATAAATCAGGTTACATTACTATACATATTAAATATTCTGTTTCCATACGTTGGTAGGCAATCTGTTTCGGTAGGGTGAATTGGTTCCAGGGAATTTTGTTTTTTTTTATATGTGTATTTTTTGTCGATTGATGGTATGGTGCCAGGGAGTGATCAAACCTGGTTGGTGGAAGAGGAGAGGGAGATTAGGTAGATTGTAAATACTTTTTGAAGAGCAGCGTTTTGATTTCTTTACGGAATGCTTTGAAGTCAGATGTTGAGGTTAACAATCTAGTGATGGAGGGTTCGAGTTTTGCTGCATGCGTTGCTATTAGGTTATCATAAAGCTTTTTTCGATGAGTGCCATTGAGTGGTGGATATGCGAATGGTGTCAGTGTCCTTCTTATTCTGGGTGGAAGGTTACGTTTTAGGCGATCGTTTAGATAGGCAGGTGCGGTACCGTTGAAAACTTTGAAGATTAGACAGTACAGTTTGAATTGAATTCTGGCTTTAATTGGTAGCCAATGAGAGTCTAGGTAGGCGTTGATGATGTGGTCATATTTTCCGAGGGAGTAGATTAGTCTGAGAGCTGTGTTCTGAACGGTCTGTAGTTTTTTGATCATGTTTGTAGGGCATGGTAGATATAGGATATTGCAGTAGTCCACAAGACCTAGTACCAGGGATTGTACAATGATCCTGTAATGTTCTTTGTCAAAGTATTTCCTTATTTTTCTTAGGTTGCGCATTGTGAAGAATGCTTTTTGGGTAGTTTTGTTGATTTGAGTCTGCATAGTGCAGCATCTGTCTATCAGCACTCCCAGGATTTTGAGGGAGGATTGGATTGGGTATTTGATTGCTTTAATTTCCAGGTCTGTTATGGATGGGTTTTTGTCCGTTTCGAGCATTAAGAATTTGGTTTTGTCCGAGTTTAGTTTTAATTTGTGGTTTGTCATCCATTTTTCTACTTCGTTCAGTATTGATTCCAGGTGTCCTGTTGAGGTGTGGTCTTGGGTTTCGAAGGGGAGGAGAATAGTTATGTCGTCTGCGTAGCTGAATGATGTTACATTTAGGTTGTCAAGAGTGGTACCAAGGGAGGAGATGTAGAGATTGAATAGAATGGGTGAAAGTGGAGATCCCTGCGGGACTCCGCATGGATTTGACCATGGGTTAGATTTCATATCGTTTATCTTAACTCTGTACGTTCTTGTTTTAAGGAATCCTTGGAACCAGTTGTAAACCACCCCTGAGATTCCTATTGCATCAAGTATCTGGAGTAGTATGGTATGATCAACTAGATCGAAGGCGGCGGAAAGATCTAGTTGGATAATTAGGATCCTGTGTCCTTTACTGAGGTGTTGTCGGGCTATGTCCAGTAGTGTTGCTAGTAGTGTTTCCGTGCTGTGGTAAGATCTAAATCCTGATTGGGATGGGTGAAGTATATTGTGGTCATCTAGGTAGTTGGTGAGGTATTGAGCCACAAGTCCTTCAATCAGCTTGACATATAATGGGATCGAAGCGATAGGTCTATAGTTGGTAGGTGTGTCTACTGGACCTTTTTGGTCTTTCAGTAAGGGTGTTATTATGATCTCTCCAAGATCTTGTGGAAATTGGCCTTCTATGAGAGTGCTTTGTATCCACTGCGTGAGGCTGGTTTTGAATTTGTGGGAGGCATTTGTGAGTAGATACGATGGGCAGTAGTTCAAGTCGCATGAGGTGTGGCTGTATTTTTTTTTTATATAGTCGGTTCAAATCAGGCCATTGTAGAGTTGGGAAGGTGGTCCATGTTCTGTCTGCAGTTACGGCTTCTTCCATTGTGGGGGTTGTTATTAACTCGTTGAGTGTGGTAGTTAAGTTGTTGAAGGTTGTTCTGATTTTGATGATCTTGAGTTTGAAATGGTCTGCTAATTGGTGAGCTGTTGGTGTTTTATTGCCTTGAGTGGCAAGGAATGGGTTTGTGTCCGTAAGTTTTTTTACTAAGTTGAAGAGTGTTTTTGTGTCGGGGTTGTTTGTGCCAATTAATTTAGTGTAGTATGTTTTGCGCTTTTCCTTAAGTTTGATGTTATATAGTTTGATTTGGGTTCTCCAAGCGGATTTGGTTTGGTCATTTCTCTTTTTTCTCCAAGATCTTTCAAGTTGCCTGCAATGCCTTTTTAGTAGGTGGAGTTCGGAGTCAAACCACTTGTCTGAGGGTCTGCAGGTTCTGTGTTTGGTTTTTTCTGGGGCTAGCTCGTTCAAGGTTGCTTCACTTAGGGTGCGCCAGTGTTTTATGAAGTCCGTCGGGTCAGTGGAGTCGATTGCAGGGTCCACTTTTTCCCAGAATGTGGCTGGTTCAATTTTCTGTCTAGACTTGAAGGTTGTTTTTTGGGGCATAGGTTTTATGTTATTTTGAGGCCAGTTGATTGTGAAGGTGTATTTGTGGTGGTCTGACCAAAGAGAGGGATGCCAGGTACCATTGGTGATGTGAATATTTGGTGTGTGGAGGTTATGAGGCGTGAATGCTGCTATATCCAGTTGGTGGCCTTTTTCATGCGTGGGTTCCGGATTGAGGATCTGGTAGGATAAGGCGTCGAGGTATGAGAGTATTTCGTTTGCTTGTTTGGATGTGTGGTCTTCGAGGTGGAGATTGATGTCTCCTAGGAGCAAGTTGTATGTGGAGGATAGAGAGTTCCGGAATAAGAATTCTTCGAGATCAAGTTTTGAGGTGTTCCATTTTCCTGGAGTGATGTAGCATAGCAGACAGTTCAAGGTGTCTGTGAGTGTGTTGTCGGAGAGTTGGCATGCAAGAAGGTCTGAGTGAGGGGTTGATTGTTTGTGTAGCACTTTTAGGTTGAGATTGTTTTTTACTAGAATCGCTAGTCCTCCCCCTCGTTTGTTTTCTCGACATACCATCTCTAGTTTATAACCTTTTGGGCAGAATTCGGTTATGCATGGGTCTGAGTTGGATGTTAGCCAGGTTTCGGCTAGGAAGAGACAGCTTAGTTGTTCTTTGATTATCCAGTCTTTGATTAGATTTGCTTTTGGGCTTATTGATCTTATATTCATGTATGCACAGGCTAATGAGGTGTGTTTTGTGTTGGAGTTAAGGTTGCAATTGAGGTAGAGGATATTTTTTGCTGGTGTTTGTTGTTGTTGTGTGGTGGTCTTGTGCTTTGGTGGAGGTCGTTTTCCCCAGACGGTGGGAATGTGTTCTTGGCTGGTCAGTGGGCAGGATGTTAGGGTTCTGGTGGTGTGGATTTTTCTGGGAGGGTGTGGTTGTCTGAAGGTTGTTGTCAGAATTGGGATGGGTGATAGGTGATATCCTGTGGTTTGCCAGTTTGAAATGAGTAGTGAGAGTATTAGGAGGGCAAGTATGATTTTGTATGCGTGATTTTCCATTTTGTTTGTGGGGTGGAAGATTCTTTGGATCTGGTATCTTTTTGGTTAGAGTTGTGGCAATGGTGTTGGTGGTTTTGAGTGTATTTTTATTTATTTATTTATTTTTTAATAGTAATCAGGCATGGAAGAGGATGGAGAGAGATTCTAATCGCTCTCCTCTCTGGTGAGGTGATCGCCTATGTGTTTAGACTCTGGCTTGTGGTGGCATAAGAGTCTGGTCCCTCGCAGGTCGGGGGGAGGGCGGAGCAGGGCTCCCACGCTGCCTCTCCTCTGCTGGGCTGAGAGAAAAAGATGTCCGCGCTGCTGGGAGTGTAGTCGGGTCCTTTGCAGGTCGGGGAGAGGGGCGGAGCAGGGCTCCCACGCTGCCTCTCCTCTGCTGGGCTCTGGACTCTGTGGCAAAAGGCTGCGCTGCTGGGAAGAGGAGTCGGGTCCCTCGCAGGTCGGGGAGAGGGCGGAGCAGGGCTCCCACGTTGCCTCTCCTCTGCTGGGCTGAGGGAAAAAAATGTCCGCGCTGCTGTGAGTGTAGTCGGGTCCTTTGCAGGTCGGGGAGAGGGGCGGAACAGGGCTCCCACGCTGCCTCTCCTCTGCTGGGCTGAGGGAGAAAGATGTCCGCGCTGCTGTGAGTGTAGTCGGGTCCTTTGCAGGTCGGGGAGAGGGGCGGAGCAGGGCTCCCACGCTGCCTCTCCTCTGCTGGGCTGAGGGAAAAAAATGTCCGCGCTGCTGTGAGTGTAGTCGGGTCCTTTGCAGGTCGGGGAGAGGGGCGGAGCAGGGCTCCCACGCTGCCTCTCCTCTGCTGGGCTCTGGACTCTGTGGCAAAAGGCTGCGCTGCTGGGAAGAGGAGTCGGGTCCCTCGCAGGTCGGGGAGAGGGCGGAGCAGGGCTCCCACGTTGCCTCTCCTCTGCTGGGCTGAGGGAAAAAAATGTCCGCGCTGCTGTGAGTGTAGTCGGGTCCTTTGCAGGTTGGGGAGAGGGGCGGAGCAGGGCTCCCACGCTGCCTCTCCTCTGCTGGGCTGAGGGAGAAAGATGTCCGCGCTGCTGTGAGTGTAGTCGGGTCCTTTGCAGGTCGGGGAGAGGGGCGGAGCAGGGCTCCCACGCTGCCTCTCCTCTGCTGGGCTCTGGACTCTGTGGCAAAAGGCTGCGCTGCTGGGAAGAGGAGTCGGGTCCCTCGCAGGTCGGGGAGAGGGCGGAGCAGGGCTCCCACGCTGCCTCTCCTCTGCTGGGCTGCTGGGAAAGATAAGGTGTCGCTGCTGTGGAAAATCCATGTCGTTTACACGTCAGCAACAGCAGCAGGGAGGATGCCCAATCTGAAGTATAACAGGTAAAGGAAGATCCATCTTATGTAAGTAGCAGAAGTGCCAGGGACCCATCAAGGCCAATTTCACTGTAGTCGTCGAAAAGCCCTGAGAAGATCTGTACCAGTCATTAATATGTCGCATAGCACAGGTGATGGTTAGGTACCAGACATTCAACATGCTCAGGCCCCCAAATCGCCTCGGTGTCTATATAACATATATGGGAAGACGTGCCCGCCTACCTTGCCACAGGTAAGTCTGTAGAAGAGAGTACAATTTCTTCTAATCTTTCACTTTCAAAAACAAAGGAAGCATTTGAAATTGATAAAGCCATTTGGGCGCCAAAATCATGTTAAATAAATTAATTAAGCCTAGAACAGACAGTGGATAAGCCCCCCACAGCTGTAATTTAACAGAGGTCGCTGACTAGACTAGAAACACTGATATGGTACAAAGAAAGCTAGGTGAACAGGAATCTTAACACCCAAGTATTTCAACGCCACAATCTCCTACTGTAATGGAAATGGTCTCATCCAGCAATCCTTAACTTCCAACAACAGTGGCAGAGTCTTAGATTTGAAAATATTTAAAGAGAAACCTGACAGAGTGCCTTAACTGGAAATGACCTCCAACAACATAGGTAAAGACGTGGCAGTCTGGGTTAAGAGAATCATAAGGTCGTCTGCATAGGCCATGACCTTCACCCAGAGAGGAGGATCATTCACCCCAGTAATACGATCATCTGCCAACAGGGGCTCCAAAGATATAACAAACAACAAAGGAGATAACGGATACCCCTGTCGCATACCCCGAGCAATCGTGAAAGGGGCCGTGCGTAGGCCATTCATTAATATATATGCTCGGGGCTCAGAGTACAATGCCCTTACATCTGTCAAAAATGGACCCCAAAACCCGTGTACTCAAGTGTAGTAAACAAAAAAGCCCAGCCCACCCGATCAAAGGCTTTCTCAGCGTCCAGACTGACGGCCATGGAAGGTATTTGATGATGATGGCAATACGCCATGGATAATAGTAATTTGCAAACATGGATTACTGCCTGACACCCATGGACAAATCCAGTCTGATCTGATTTGAACCAATTAACCTAGGTAACACGACTGCCAGGCTGGACGCCAAGATGCTCGACAACAACTTAAGATCTACATTGATAAGGGAGATCGGGCGGTACGAGGTAACCTTCTCAGGCTTAGGGATTAAACGAAACTGCGCTATATTCTCATGCGGCAGCAAAGAGCCACCCTCTAAGATGTCTTGAAAATAATTAGCCAAAGGGCGAACCATATCAAACTGCAAGAATTTATAAAACTCTCCAGAAACTCTTGGGCCCCAGAGCCAAGCGAAGTTTAAGAGCAGCTATAGCTTTCTGCAATTCTTTTCCAGTGATGCAGGCCCCAAGGACCTGTTGGTCTGCCAAGGTCAAGGTCGGCATTCCATATTGCGCCAGATAATCCTGTATAATAGGAATAGGAAGAGACTCCTCCGCTGAATACAACATTTGAAAATAATCCATAAACAAGCAGCCCATCTCTGCCGAATGGGAAGTAAGGGAGCTGCTAGGGTCCCACAAGGCTGCCACAAAACGGGTGCCACCACCAGTCCAAACCATACGGGCCAATAAGGAACCAGCTTTATTACCAAATTTATAATAATGACTTTTTTGATAGAAAAGTGCCTTTTGGATTTTTTCCATGAATGAAAGAATTCAGACTTAACTGAGTAGCATGTTGCAAATCTTTACCCGCCGAATAAATGCTTTTTTAGCAACCCTTAGCTGTTTTTTCAGGTTCAGAATACTTACTGCATTTATTTGTACAAATAATTTTTAATTCTGTAGGAGGCCAAATCATTTTATGCTTTATAAAAAATAATTCTAAAATTATAGCAGGAGCTAACATTAGATGACCAGCAGTTTTCAAAGTTTATTCTGAGATCAAGAAAAAATAGAATAAAGACTTGTGATCTCTGTACAATAGATAATTGGCTGTTTTGACAAAAAACATTTTAGAGCTGTCTCTTGTGTGGGAGCTAGATTGAAAGTGGTTAAGAGCAGTTGAAGAATGATTTAATAGGAGTGGTAAAACAGCTGAAAAGGTAGGAAAACAGGAAGAATATATACTATAACAAATATGAAGCACCTTTACATTTCCAAATAAATGCAAGGTTATAGATTTTTAGCAGATTAAACAATTGGTAAATTAAACAGTATTCTATGACATGAGTTACCAATTTATGAAGAAGAAGCAACTGCAGATGCTGAAAACAGAAGTGTACATGAGTGTTACTGATTGACTTCTAGATGTCAATATTCAGCAACTCATTAGTGCAATTCTGCACATATTGCATATCGTTCTGAAGAAAGAACATATCCAGAGATAATTGGAATCTGTTGAACCTTGTCCATCTTATGTTGCATCAAGGCTTGCCAATAATCTGTCTGCTTTCTAAAGCATAGTCTTAAATCAGCAGTTAAAACCTAGCCAAACCTTACTTATTTTTTAAATTGTTTAGTGCTGTATTCAAAAACAAAAAATATGAGGGATAAACTAATTCCTAGAGAAACCCAAAAAATGTATACAAAACTAGAAAGATAGTAGTATTAACCACACTGTTTTCATCCAAATTTTAACAAAATATAAATAAGGGAAACCCCCCCCTTTTTTTTTTTATTTTTATAAAGGAGCGCACTCGGACGGAACATGCCCTCCTGTCCCACACAGACCTTAATCACAGTGCAATAAAATAGTCTCCACAAAATCACAGTGACCCTTAATCACAGTGCAATAAAATAGCCTCCACAAAATCACAGTGTAATAAAATAGTCTCCTCAAAATATTTTTATATCTGCAAAGTCTGCAGTAGTTATAAATGATTCAGTTATTAGTTTCAAATGATTGTAAAGTAAATAAAGCAAGGAAATGATGTCTCTATTGACAAATGAAAACTTCAAATTAGCTTCCAATCACTGTGACATTATACTATCAGAGTATAGATAGCTGCACAAATAAATAACCCCAAAATATCTCCAACATAACGGGGCGTTGTTTTTGTTGTTTTTTTTTGCCCACTAGGGTTTGCCTCAGGGAGAAATGATGTTCAATATAACTATTGCCTCTGTATTTTCCTGTAGACTATACGGCTTCTTGGATGTAAATCGCCTTGAACCCTGTTGGTATAGTGCAATTCATAAGTTGTGTATTATAAAGACGTAAATAAAAACACAGAAAAACTTCAAAAATATATTTTAAAAATAGAAGAAATGATAGCAATACATCGTCATGACAATCTCATCCACTGTCAGGATAAGTCCTTCCGTGCATCCTTTCAGACTTAGGTCTTTGTCAGCATGTACACTTTCAAATTCATCTCGCAGGCAACACACTAGATTTGGTTCTTTCTCATTTCTCTGATGCTTTTGCTCTCTCTGCTTTTTTCCTCTCTTTCAGTTGCATGGACTAACCACTTTTTAATATCTTTCTCTCACTTTGTCCTGAACCCTTTTCCTTTTTCTTCCAAATCCTACCTGTTCTATCCTTTCATATCAGGTTGACCTTTCTGTACTTCTACCTTTGATTTACCCCTTTTTGATCAAGTTTCCACTTGGATATCTTCCCTTCTGCAGCCATTTCAAATAACTTATTCACTCGATTCAGCTCATTTGCGTACCCAAGACAGCCCTGGTATCAAGGAGATTTTCATTATCTTTTCCAACAACTGTGCCATGCAGAAAGGCCCTGGTGCAAATCAAGGACCACTGCAGATCTACACTTGACACATCATCATACTTATTGTTCTTTACTTTAAAAAAAGACATCTTCACTGCTCCAAACTTATCAACAATTCTTCTAACCCTTTTCTCCAGTTTGTGTAACCGCATAACCACTTTTCGTGGACATACTCCTTCTGTGACCTCCTCTGAGTTGGCTGCTTATTCTTTCAGAGTTATCTCACTCTCAATTCCGTTTCTGTTCTCACTCACTAATACTAGCTTCTTACCTCTTATGCTATTCTCTCTTCTCTCCTCTATTTCCCCAACCTGTGTTGATTTCCCATGGAGCTGGCTGTTATTCATCATGCCTGGAATGCATTTAATTGTCCTTTCCTCACTTGACCTTGGTACCGGGAAAGATGGTAGAGGCGCTGATAAATGACTGCTGTTATTCATCATGCCTGGAATGCATTTAATTGTCCTTTCCTCACTTGACCTCGGTACCGGGAAAGATGGTAGAGGCGCTGATAAAGGACCGCATCAGACACGGGCTGATGAGGAGCAGCCAGCACGGTTTTAGCAAAGGCAGATCTTGTTTGCCGAACTTGCTGCACTTCTTTGAGGGAGTAAACAGACAGATAGACAAGGGCAACCCGGTCGACATTGTATATCTGGATTTTCAGAAGGCGTTCGACAAGGTTCCACGTGAATGACTACTTTGGAAAATTGTGAGCCATGGAATCGAGGCTGAAATACATGGATTAAAAACTGGCTGGAGCATAGGAAACAGAGAGTGGGCGTAAATGGACAATACTCGGACTGGAAAAGCGTCACCAGTGGGATGCCGCAGGGCTCGGTGCTTGGACCCATGCTCTTCAACATCTTTATAAACGATCTGGACATTGGTACGATGAGTGAGGTGATTAAATTTGTGGACAATACAAAGTTATTCAGAGTAGTGAAGACAGGAGGATTGCGAAGATCTGCAATATGACATAATCAGGCTTGAGAAATGGGCATCGACATGAGGTTCAACGTGGATAAGTGTAAAGTGAAGCATGTCGGTAACAAAAATCTCATGTATGAATACAGGATGTCCGGGGCAGTACTTGGAGACACATCCCAGGAAAGAGACTTAGGAGTTCTGATCGACAAGTCGATGAAGCTGTCCATGCAATGTGCGGTAGCGGCAAAAAGGGCGAACAGAATGCTAGGAATGATAAAGAAGGTTATCATGCCACTGTACCAGGCCATGATGCGCCCTCACCTGGAGTACAGCGTTTAGCACTGGTTGCCGTACATGAATAAGGACACGGTATTACTCAAAAGGGTCCAGAGAAGAGCGACTAAAATGGTTAAGGGGCTGGAGGAGTTGCCGTACAGCGAGAAATTAGAGAAACTGGGCCTCTTCTCCCTCGAAAAGAGGAGATTGAGAGGGGACATTATCGAAACATTCAAGATACTGAAGGGGATAGACTTAGTAGATAAAGACAGGTTGGTCACCCTCTCCAAGGAAGGGAGAATGAGAGAGCACTCTCTAAAGTTGAAAGGGGATAGAATCCATATGAACGTAAGGAATTTCTTCTTCACCCAGAGAGTGGTAGAAAACTGGAACGCTCTTCCAGAGTCTGTCATAGGGGAAAACACCCTCCAGGGATTCAAGATAAAATTGGACAAGTTCCTGCTCAACTGGAAAGTATGCAGGTGAAGCTAGTCTCATTTAGAACACTGGTCTTTGACCTGGGGACCGCCGCGTGAGCAGACTGCTGGGCACAATGGACCACTGGTCTGACCCAGCAGCGGCATTTCTCATATTCTTATGTTCTTATGATTTACAAAAACTATTTTGGCAATCAAAAAAACTACTTGTTCTCTGGATCCCATTACCTCCTTTTAGATTAGAATACCACCTACTCATCGTTTGCTCCCACTTCTGTCTATTGTCAGTAGGCAGAATTAGATTGCCATTGTCAGACCAGTCTTGAAGAACTCTAAACTTAACCCTTTGTCACCAGCAAATTACAGACTAATATTAAATCTTCTGCTTATTGCCAAAGTCTTAGAAAAGGTAGTTTCTGTTACATCCACTCCGAAGTCTGTACAATAGGTGTTCAATCTGTACCCGTGAATCGGGTCTTGCAGAAAGCCACACACATTGCTTTTGGTTCCTCACACATAGCAGTGGAATACAAAGCCCCCTTCAATTTTTTCTTTCTACAGGCGAACTGTGCAGAAATGTTTCTGATCATGCCAAGAAAGGCTCAGAGGGCTGGAGACTCATTCTGGATCTCATGGCAGTTAATGCATTTCTGAAGATTCTATGTTTTTGGTGACTCCAGGGGAATTCCCAGCCTCTCTGGATTTGACAGAAGTTTATCTTCATATTCCCGTATTCCCATGGCACAGGAAATATCTGCAAATTCATATTCTCTAGCAACATTTCCAGTTTGCAGCCCTGCCCTTTGGGCTGACAACTGCCACCCCATGCTTTCACCAAAGTTATGGTGGTAGTGGCTGCTCACCTTCGCAGAATGGGAGTCCAAAGTACACCCCTATCTGGATGACTGGCCAATCAGGGCTCCATCCAAGCTAGAGTGAGAGCAGGCAGTGGGGACTGTGGTGTCTCTGCTGCAGCACCTAGGCTGGATTGTCAATTTCAAGATGAGCCAGCTCATGCCTAGCCAGACTTTGGAATAACTTGGCATTCAGATCGACACAGTGCAAGGCAGTGGCGTACCAAGGGAGGGGCAGGGGGGGTGGCTGTCCGCCCTGGGTGCAGCCTTAGGGGGGGTGCACAGCCGGCCAGGTATGGAAAATTTAGCGGTGAATGGTGTTGAAACAGCTCCCTTTCTCCCTCCCTGCCCCTTACCTTTGTGGCGCTTCCCCCCCGCCCGCCTGACCGACCGACAACAAGCCCGGTCCGACAAACCTCTCTGCCCTGTGGCCACAAGTCTAAATTACCTTCTTATAGCAGCTGGAGTATTGAAGCTGCTTGTGACTGCCGTAAAGGTCATCTCTGACGCAACTGGAAGATGCATCAGAGACGACCTTTACGGCAGCCATATTTAACTACAACGCTCGGTTGCTGTAAGAAGATAATTGAAACTTGCGGCCACAGGGCAGGGAGGTTTGTCAGATTGGGCCTGTTGTCGGTCGGTCGGGGGGAGTGGGGGGAAGCGCCATGAAGGTAAGGGGCAGGGAGGGAGAAAGTGAGGAAAGGTGGAGTGGAGAAGAAAAGACGCTTAAGGGAAATAGGTAAAACAGAGGGGGGAGAAGGACACTGAAAGCACATGGGGAAGACGGGGGAGAAGGACGCTGAAAGGACATGGTGAAGACGGGGGACGGAGAAAGATGCTGAAAGGACATGGGGAAGATGGAGGGGGGAGAAGGATGCTGACAGGACATGGGGAAGACGGGGGAGAAGGACGCTGAAAGGACATGGGGAAGACAGAGGGGGGAGAAGGACGCTGAAAGGACATGGGGAAGACATAGGGAGGAGAAGGATGCTGACAGGACATAGGGAAGACAGGGGGGGAGAAGGATGCTGAAAGGAAATGTGGAAGAGAGAGTGGGGAGAAGATGCTGAAGGGAAATGGGGGAAGAGAGAGTGGAGAGAAGACACTGAAGGGAAATGGAGAAGAGAGAGTGGGGAGAAGACGCTGAAGGGAAATGGGGAAGAGAGTGGGGAGAAAATGCTGGCAGGGAAGAAGACAGAGATGCCAGACTATGGGGGGAGCGGAGGGAAGAAGATGGATGCCAGACCAATTTGGAAGGGGTGAGAAAGGGAGAGGCACAGTAACAGAGCAAATGAAAGACGCAGAGAGAAGAGAGACAGTGGATGAAAGGAATTGAATGAGAACATGAGGAAAGCAGAAACCAGGCAACAAAGGTAGAAAAAAAAATTATATTTCTTTTTTTTTTTTGCTTCAGGATAAAATAGTATATTAGTTGTGTTGATAAAAACTTATAAACAAAGCCCTGCCAGCTGAACATCTCTTTCTCCAGTTCAGCAGCCAGAACTTTGATTTATAAGGAAGGAATAAGCTAAATATTGCAATACTGAGGCTTGTATGGATGCTGCGGTGATGGGGTGGTGAATGGGATGGCGGTGACAGGGCAGTGAAGGGGACGGTGCAGTGATGGGGACAGATTTTTTCCCTGTGTCATTCTCTAGTGCTCACGTCAAAAGCTTCCCTCTGACTCAGCTTCCTGTTTCTGCTTTTGACTGAGCACTGCATTGCTGATCTGAAGTTCTGTTGTTGCCAGGGGTAGAAGGAGGCCCGTTGCCAATCTTAAGTGTCATCGTGGGGGGGGGATGGGGGTTGCAGGTCTTGTTTCCAAAATTGGAAAGGTGAGGAAGGGAGAAAGATGGGCCTATTGTGGATTGAGAGAAGGGAGAAGGGGGACAGATTATGGAAGTGTGGAGAAGAGAGCAGATGATGGAAGTAGGGAGAAGGGGCAGATGATGGAAGTGGGGAGAGAGAAGAGGGCAGATGATGGGGGAAAAGGATTGAGTTAGGGAAATACTGGAGGGGGTGAGGGAAAGAGGTGGCGAGCTGTAGGTAGACAGTAAAAAAGGAAATTGATGAGAGGGTAGTAAAGAATGTAATCTAGATGGATGCAGAAAATAAATTGAAAAGGAAAATGAGGGAAGAAAGGGATTGCAGAAGAGAGGTGTGGGAGAGGGAAGGAGAGGAGAGAGATGCCAGACCAATGGCAATGAAAGGAGAGATGGAAGGGGGAGGCATACAGTTTCTGGAAGGGACATAGAAGGAGAGAAGATACCATATAGGGAGGGGCAGAGAGATGGCAGACAGTGGATGGAAGGAAGATAGTAACAAGAAGATGAGGAAAGCAGAAATCAGAGAAGACAAAGGTAGAACAAAAATTTTCTATTTATTGCTTTAGGAGACATGTGTCACTGTTTCTGTGGTGTTGCATTTTATGCAGAGTCCAGCTTCTTGCTGGTTCAATTTAACCTTTGTCTATGTATTTCTATTTTATCCCCCCTTTTACAAAACTGTGGAGTGTTTTTTAGCGCCAGCCTTGGAGGTAGCAGCTCTGATGCTCAGAATTCTATGAGGCTTGGGGAGGCTAAGCCTCTACTATTCAAAAAAAGATGGTATGGGGGTTCAATAAAAAAACTTCCCACGTAAACCACAAAAATCCACCAATCAATACAAGAAGTGGTCTCTTCAGAGGAAAAGGATCTCAGAAACCTGCTTGATTATCATGAATAAACCTTAACCAAGGCTTAAAAAGGTTCCTGGCTTAACAAGGATCCTAAAAAATCTCTCAATATTGCTATATTTTAATTTTTAAAATAAATTTTTCTGTGATTATCTTCATGCAAAAAACTTTAATTCACTCATATTGCTTGCGGAGCTAATAAAATATACTCCACAGAACAGCTCACACTTAATTGTAGTCCTGACAGAACCTTTTTCGCCATGATTGTTTAGCTTTCTCAAGGGTTCTCTCAGGCTGCTTAAATACTCTAAAAAATATAAATGGAGACTATTATGGTATGTATAAAACATTATTATATCACTTATTGTATGTTCAAATATATGCCCCTTCTCCAGTGACCCAATGTTGTCATAGCTTAATCCATACTTTTAGTTCTTAAACATTATTCAGTGGTAGTCTGAGACTGCTGTCTTGCTGCAACCAGACTAGATCCACGTACCAAAGATGACGCGGCGAATTACTAATCCTTGATAGGTTGCTATCTTGTGAAGGACCTGGCCTGTCATCAGCTATGGGCATATAGACGCCCATTTACTGGCCCAAGATTGTACTAGAGTATCTATGCCGATACTTTCTGACTCTGACCTTTGACTGAAGAAACCAGGAGCTTTTTTGTTGTCCTCTGAGGCCATGAGTTTGAATGTTGGCTGCATCCAGCGTTTCACAGTGCAGTTGAATGCTCACTGGGACAAGGACCATTCCCCAAGGTCCAGGGTCCGGTGGCTGAGATAATTGGCTTTGATATTGTCCACTCCCACTACATGAGACACTTTGATAGCCTGCAGATGAGCTTCCGACTAACGAAATAGCAATTGGGCCTTCACCTGCAGTGGAGCGCTCTTTGTTCCCCCTTGTCTGTTGATGTATGCTTTGACTGGTATTGTCTGAGAAGATCTTGACTGCTTTGCCTTTCAGCTGTGTCTGGAAGGACCGTAGAGCCAACCAAATGGCTCTCAACTCTAATCTGTCAATGGACCATGCCTTCTGTGAGGGCACCCAAAGCCCTTATACTGGATGACCCTTGCAATTGCCCCCCAGCCATAAAGACTGGCATCTGTCTTCAGAATCACCCAAGACTCTATGTGGAGAGGGAGGCCTCTGGATAATGAATCCGGCCAGAGCCACCACTGAAGATTTTGGTGTGTTTCCACCAACCAGGCTAACTGAAACTGGAGAGTGTCTCTCTGGGACATCCAATGAACTAAGAGTGCACTCTGCAGAGGACGAAGATGAGCTGTTTCCCACGGAATCACCTCTATGGTTACTACTATGGAGCCTAGAACCTGCAGGTAATGCCAAGCTGTAGACGTCATTCTCTCTAAAATATCCAGGATCTGGCATCTGAGGTTCAGTTTGTGGTTCTGGAAGAAAAACTCTGTCCTCTTCTGTGTTGAATAGAACCCCCAAATGCTTCAGACATTGAGTGGGTTCCAGGTTGCTTTTTATGAAATTTATAATCCACCCCAGATCTTGCAGGAGTTGACCTGCCTAAGACACTGCTCGGAGACATTCCATCTTGGATGGCGCTCTAATCAGCCAATCGTCTATATAATGAGGAAGAATTAAAGGGAAAAGATAGAGAAAAGACCTGTGCAGGTGCACAGGTGAAGATCCTAAGACCTCCATGAAACTGGAGGTGAAGATAAATCCCTGTGAACCCTCAAATTGACAATGACATGATAATGATATATTAAGCCCAAACACCCTAAACAAACTACTAGAAAATCATATTTCTCTCTCTGCTAGTATAAGCAGTGTTCATGAGAAGCTCATCTTTCACTCAGAAAACTGCTAAACATCTTCTGATAATGACAAACATTTAGCTTATGAAAAAGGAAATTAACATAGAAACATAGAAAGATGACGGCAGAAAAGGGCCACAGCCCATCAAGTCTGCCCACTCTATTGACCCACCCCATGAGCGGAGGGAAGAAGATGGGTGCTAGACCAATTTGGAAGGGGGGAGAAAGGGACAGGCACAGTAACAGAGCAAATGGAAGACGCAGAGAGAAGAGAGATAGTGGATGGAAGGAATTTAATGAGAAAATTCTATTTCTTTTTTTTTTTTTTTTTTGCTTCAGGATAAAGTAGTACATTAGTTGTGTTGATAAAAATTTATAAACATTAGAGGCTCTGGTAGAAACCCGTTTACAAAGTATGTATTCTTCCCAATTAATATTTCCAAATTAATAAAGTCTCTTTGCTTATTTGTAAATGGGTTTCTACCAGAGCCTTTAATTCAGTAGCAAAATTAAATGAAATAACTATTTCTGAAGTTTATAGGGACGGGTGGGGACGGAGGGGATTCCTCGCGGGGACGGGTGGGGATGGAGGGATTCCTCACGGGGATGGGTGGGGAAGGGTGGGATTCCTCATGGGGACAGGTGGGACTTTGACGGGGACGAATGTGGACGGGTGGGATTTCTGTCCCCGTGCAACTCTCTAACAGGGAAGTGGGGGGAGAGAAATGCTGCTCATAGGAGGCAGGGAGAGAGACAGATAGATAGAAAGAAAGACAGATAGCGGGAGGAAGGGAGACAGAAAGAAATGAAGAAAAACACAGGGGCAGGGAGAGACACAGAAAGACAGACAGACAAAGGGGGCCAGGGAGAGAGACAGACAGAAAGAAAGACAGCAGGAGGGAGAGAGAGACAGAAATAAAGACAGAAAGACATATATTCTAGCACCCGTTAATGTAACGGGCTAAAATACTAAATAATATATTAAATTTCTTTCTTTACATTACGCTGAGTGATGTTAGAAAAAATAATTTTCTTTGATATATAATGTAAAATCTGTACTCATGTACTGCTATGCTTGCTTGTTAAGATAATTGGAAATTCAATAAAGAAATAAATTTTAAAAAAAGAATGTATAAAAGTACAGTTTACCAATGTATAGGCAGAACAGACACCAGGTATACGGAAGGCTGGCATTCTGTATATGTTCTGTTAACCCAATTGGTTGAGACTTGTCCAGTAAGCTGACTATTATTGATTACTAATAAATATATTACTGATACAGCAAATTGGGTTGTTGTGTGAGGTCATTGATGGAGGGCAGCTGTCTTCAGTACAGATGAACTTGGAGGCTTAATCGCAGATGCACTGTTGCCACCATAGTTACTTTGGTAAAGATACAAGGCTCTGTTGCCAAGCCAACAAATTAGACACCATTTAACTTGCAGTTCGGATCATATTATTTATATCATATGTCCCTGTGAAAAATTATACGTAGGAATGTCTGCGAGATCATTTGGGAAACACATGGTCGAGAATAGGTTTAGTTTTAAATGCAAGAAATTAACAGAGCCTTTCGTGGAACATTGTGTAGACAAAGAACATTCTTTCAAAGACTTGAAATGCTTTGCAATAGATCACATAGCAGCATCCCTAAGAAGAGGTGATAGAAAAAAGAGACTGTTACATAGATTGCAAACTAGCCCCCCCACAGGGTTTAAATTTGTTTCTGGATTGAAAACCTTTTTTGTAAAGTTTTTTCCTTGTTTTGAGACCTATGTCCTCCCTTTCTCTATACTGTTGAGAAGGTACGATGAACAACATAACGGATTCTCTGGTCAGGATTAATCACAATAGATCAGGGGTGCCCACACTTTTTTGACTTACGAGCTACTTTTAAATTGACCAAGTGAAAATGATCTACCAACAATAAAATTTAAAAAAACACAAAGCACATTGTATGCAGAGAAAATGTTAATTATAATTTGTATTTGGGGTTTTTTTCAGAGGTCAAAATATGCAATGTCACCTCAGTAACAAAAATTAGACAAATATACCCCCTCCCCTTTTACTAAACCTTGATAGCGGTTTTTAGCGCAGGGAGCTACGCTGAATGCCCTGCGTTGCTCCCGATGCTCATCAGCTCCCTGCGCTAAAAACCACTATTGCGGTTTAGTAAAAGGGGGCCATAGTGCAAAATATAGACAACAGATATAAATTCTCAAAATGGACACATTTTTATCACTAAATTGAAAATAAAATCATTTCTCCTACCGTTTTGTCTGGTGATTTCATGAGTCTCTGGTTGCACTTCCTTCTTCTGACTGTAAATCCAATATTTTTTTTTCTTTCTGCCTCCCCCCCATTTTCTTACTGTCTCTTTCTTTCTCTCTCTCCCTGCCTGCCTGTCTTTCTCTCCCCCCTGCTCCCCCTCTTTATTTCTGTCTTTCTTTCTCTCTCTCCCTGCCCCCACCAAGCCATTGCACTGATTTCTCCACTTCTCTGAGTCTTTCTTTCTCCCTGCCCCCCCCTAAGCTACCAAGCCAATTTCTCCCTGCTTCCCTGAGCCAGGCCTGGCGCATACAAGTGCCGGGCCCACAAGTCTTCCCCTCCCCCCCTGACGTAAATTCTGACATCAGAGAGGAAGTTCCAGGCCAGCCAGGCAACGATTGGCTAGCCCAGAACTTCCTCTCCGATGTCAGAATTGACGTTGGAGGTGAAGGCTTGTGGATCCGGTACTTGTATGTGTCTGGCCTGGCTCGGGGAGGCAGGAAGAACAAGATCTCAAAGGCAACGCGATTGACTCGCGTTGCCTTTGCAATCTGCTGGTCAATCGCGATCGACCATTTGGGCGTCCCTGCAATAGATGATACTTAAGAATAGGCTTCCATCTCCTATATTTCGAAAGAAAATCACTGGTGATAGTATGAAATTAAGTACATCTTTAAAACAAAGTTTTTCATCTTATGTATATGATAAATTCTGTTGTGTTTATTTTTGATGGGCATTGTCTACATTTAAATAAATGTAGATCAAATGAATATTACATTTTGTGAAATTTTGTGAGAAGTGATACAGGAAGCTGCCTAGAGTTTTTTTTGAGGGGTATATTTTCCCTTTGCTATTGAGAGGATTAGAATTATAATTCAACTTTTTTTTTGTGTAATTCTTTAGAAGAAAGAGAAAGAGCACACAGTACAAGCAGCAGGTCAATATGCAGAGACAACATCACAGCAACTCTCTCCCTCCCCCTGAATAAACAACCCAATGCCCTACCAACCCCAACTCCCCCCCCTGCTGGTAACCCCAACCCCACCCCCCAATCCAAATCCCCAACAATGCCACACATAAAGAGAGGCACCCCCATACAGCAATTAGAGCAAGACAGCAATTAGATGAGCCCAAGAAGTCTGAACAAGAAACAGGACTAACGTGACCCCCCCACCAAGCACCCCCGATCACCCTTCCCCAACTACAAACCCTCCACTGCTAGAAATCTACCCCAAATATCCACATACTGTTGCCATGACCTTTCCAACAAGGCCGAGAACCGATACCTATCACATACCCAGCCCAATTTTTTCTGCATAACTTGCAAAGTGGGCACAAATGCACTCCTCCAAAAGCGAGCCACAGTCAACCTAGCCGCTGAGAATGATAACCGAGCCAATTTGTCCTGAGTATCATCTACCCCTCCCATGGGCATCCCCAGGAGCGCTATGTCCGCCCTCCTGTAGAGATACCTGAAGAAGTTTCCCCACATACCCTAATACCTACCCCCAATATATCTGAATCTCTGGGCAGTAGTGCTGCCCCATTCAGGAAAAAAAATTTTGATTCGAATCAGCCTATTGAATTGATTTTTCGATTCTATTCTATTTTCCTGCCCAATTGGGTGTTTTTTTAAAAAAACATATTGGTGGGTTTATTTTATAACCTCTTCACCCCCTTTGCCTTATCCTAACCACACTGGTGCTGTGGTGTAAGCAAACAAAAAAGACTATTCCTCTCTCTGTTAAATCCTAGCTCACATTTGCGGTCTAACACCAGCTCTGGCAGCATACACGTTTCAAATCTGACATATTGTAATCACAAAACAGAAAATAGAATGATTTTTTTCTACCTCTTGTTGTCTTGTCATTATTCAAATCTTGTTGGTCCTAGGCTCTGGTTGTCTTCTGATAACTTGCTTGCAAGGGTCTCCTTCTTTCTTCTTTCTCCGTGCTAACCATCCATCTGCCATCTCTGTCCTCCCCTTCTGTTTCCCTTCCCTCCCCCAGAGTTCTGGTATCTTTCCTTTTTTTCATCTCCATCCATAGATCCACCTTTTCTCAACTACCCTTTCATCCAACATCTCTCTCTCCTTCTCCACCACCACAGGGTCCACCATCTCTCCCTTTCTTTTTCCAACTACCCTCCTATCCAATATCTCTATCCCCCTCTACACCATCCCTTGTGTCCAACTTCTCTCCATTTCTGTTCCTTCCCTCCCTAAATCCCATTGTCCATCATCTCTCTCTCCTCTATTTTTAGACTCATTATTTCTTCCCCCCAAAGTCTGTCATATGCATGTCTCTTTGAACCCCGCCTTCCCTCCCTCCCTCCATGTACTTCTACACCAGGGCCCATTCCCCTGAAGGTCCCCCCACCCCTGAAGGCCTGCCTGTCCCCCCTGAAGGCCTGCCTATCCCCTCTGAAGGTCTGCACCCCACCCCTGAAGACCTGCAACCAAGGCCTGCCTGTCCCCCCTGAAGGCCTGTACAACCCACCCCCCTGAAGGACTGCCCCCCCCCCCCCCCGGAAGGCCTGCGTGTTCTCACGGAAGGCCTGTACAAACCCCCCCAAAGGACTGCACAATCCCCCTCCCCTGAAGGCCTGTGTGTTCCCCCTGGCCTCCCGGCATCAATTTACCTCATTTCAGCAGCCTGGATAAGATAGCTAGTGCTAGCGATCTTTGTAAGCTGCCATCGGGTCTTCCGAGCTGCCTTCTCTCTGCCGCGGTCCCGCCTCTCCTCTGACGCCACCTGATAGTAATGGTCTAAGTGAGAAATACCCAAACCCCCTTCCGCCTTAAACTTAAACATGGCAAACTGGGCCACCCTGGGTCTATGCCACCCGCCCCCCCCCCCCCGAAATTCATCAAACTCCTATGCCACCGCTGAAAATACGGTTTAGGGATTTCAAGCGGCAATTCTTATGTTCTTATGAAGAGAAACTTGCAATCTCTGCAACACTGGATGATGTAATGGGTCAGTTTGACAAAATGAACAATAGCAAATTACCTGTACCAGATGGTATACATCCCAGAGTGCTGATAGAATTGAAAAATGAACTTGCAGAGCTGCTATTAGTAATTAGTAATTTTTCTTTAAAATCAAGCATAGTACTGAAGATTTGAGGGTATCCATGTGACACTGATTTTTAAAGGGTTCCAGAGGTGATCCGGGAAATTGTAGACTGATGTCGGTGCCTGGCAAAATGGTAGAGACTATTATAAAGAACAAAATGGCTTTAATATTTGAATTAATGGCTTTAATATTTGAATTAATGGTTTTAATATTTGAATTTTTCTGAGAAGAGGCAGTAGATAATATGTAGAAATTCAGTTAGTGCCACACTCTTCTATATCTTAGCGCTCATAATATCACTTATTGCTTACAGAAATTACATAATTATTTTGTCATCTCATAGTAAAACCATTTCAAATTCCTTTCAGAATTTTTATACTGCCTCAGTGGCTACACTCGAGTATCATATTTCATGTAATGCTCAAGCCTTAAAGTAGCCAGCCTTCTCATCAGCCTTTAAAAAATTTTCTTAATGTTGAAATATAAATTAAATAAATATATAGCTTAAAGTCAATAAATAACTTATCTCATCTTATGTAGATATACTGAATGGGGCTCCGACGTGAATTCAGCATTCTCATTACAAGCTGTTTCATGGAGTAATCCCCATTTAAGAAATAACACCACTATACACGGAGAAAGTGGTGTTATTTCTTAAATAGGGATTACCAACAGATTCAGGTTACTATGACAGCGGACCCTGAGAAGATTTCGTTTTTGGATATCATGATTAGTAAACATGATTCTGTTTTTCAGACTACAGTGTTTTTGCAAGAACACAGGAATAATTTTTGGGATTTTAGGAGCTATCATCCACTGGCATTGAAAAAATGTTTGCCGTTCTCTCAATTCTTGAGATACCGCAGAATTTGTTCAGAGATAGCAGATTATAAGAAACAGGCTTGAGCCCTTCAGTCACGTTTGATAGAATGGGGATACCCAGACGATGTGGTATGATCCACTAAAAAATGAGCTCGCTACATAAATAGAGATATTTTGCTTACGGATAAAGAGCCAACCTGTAAAGAATGGGTCTCAACCTGTGTTTTACATCACGGCAGGGATGTAGATAAATAGCAGCTATCTTGAAGAAGCACTGGCATGTTGTCCAGTTGCAACAGTGTTTCACATCAAAACATCTGCGCATAGCGTACAGCCATCTGCTTAATCTTAAAGAATTTTTGTGTTCTTCAGATTTTGGCAAGCATGTTGAAGAGACTCAAACTGAAGGAAGCCACCTAAAATGAACTAAGGGCTCCTTTTACTAAGGTGCGCTAGTGTTTTTAGTGCGCTCTGCATTGCCACGCGCGCTAACCCCGTGCTACGTGCCAAGAACTAACGCCAGCTCAATGGTAGCATTAGCGTCTAGCGGGTGTGGCAATACATCGCGATGCTTAGTAAAAGGAGCCCTAAATGTAAGACCTGTGACTTCACTTTAGAGCTACACACATTTTTTGTACATGTCGGATGGGGAGAGTGTGGTGCAGTGGTTAAAGCTAAAACCTCAGCACCCTGAGATTGTGGGTTCAAACCCACGCTGCTCCTTGTGACCCTGGGCAAGTCACTTAATCCCCCCCCATTGCCCCAGTTACATTAGATAGATTGTGAGCCCGCCAGGACAGACAGGGAAAACTGCTTGAGTACCTGAATAAATGCAAGTAAACCGTTCTGAGCTCCCCTGGGAGAACGGAATAGAAAATTTAATAAATAAAAATTACATCATGCCACTGACTGTAGTACAGAGTTCGTTGTCTATGTGATTTTTTGCCCCTGCCTAAGAATATATGTGGGGCAAACGTCATGCCGGTTCTGGGTCAGAATAGGTGAGCATCGGAGCAGCATAACTAATCTAAAGATAGAAGAGCCCCTTGTTGACCATTTGCTAAAGTTTAATCATACTCTTGACTATTTGAGATGTGCAGTTAAAGACCATATTCCTGCCCTATCACGGAGCGGGGATAGGAGATTGCAGTTACTACAAAGAGAACAAGGCTGGATATATGGTTCAAGATCAGAAGAACCAATTACACTGAATGTGAAAATTGAATGGCGTCACTTAAAAAAAAAAAAATTTTTAAGAGAATCTTTTGTACATCCAGTACTGGTTTAGTCCATATATGCAGTAACTACTAGTATAACCAGCAGGTTTTTTAATATATAGTCGCCATAGGCTGTTCTCTGTGAACCACTAGGATGACTTGATTTTCTCATTGGCAGCATGGCTTTGCTATTAAACTCATGCAGTTAGCAAACACCCTCTGTTTTTTAATTTTTTTTTTTGCATAAACCCGGTTTTGGGATGCACTAATTTTGTTTATGCAAGTCTGCTTAGTTCATTCTGTTTGTGAAATAAAGCTTCCATTAACAAATGGAATTGCTTTGTTTTTCCTCTATTAACCAATGGAATCATTTTTCTACCAACCAATAGAATCATTTCAGTCTGTTTAAATTATGATGTCAGATGCTGGTAAGCCTCTTTGTGGTGTGGGCATTGAGCCGTTTTTCAAGTAAGTTGAATTGACAGAACACACAACTGAGTGCTGCTTATCTTGGTTTTATTGGGTTGTTTTAAGATAATAAGTGTTAATCCTTGGTACTTATCTCACAGACTATCTCTCCCAATCCCTGTAGCAATTTTTGGCAAAACACTATTTGGCCAATGTCAGATGGGGCAGGAAAGAAAGCTTGCACAGAGCCAGAGATAAAGATTGTGACCAGCACTTTGAGAAGCACTTTGAAAGCACTTTAAAAATGCCAGCACTTTTAGAAGCATTCAGCAGTGCACTTTAGAATGTACCGTATTTTCACTCCATAAGACACACTTTTTTTCCACCCAAAAGTGGGTAGAAATCTCAGTGCGTCTTATGGAGCGTAGGTACAATTTTTTAACCCCCTTGTACCGTTTAAAAAATCCCCGCCCGTCGCACGCCCCTTTTAAAACATACCCCCGCAAACACCGCCGCCGTCATACCTTGTTAAAAACATCTTGGTGGTCTAGCGTGATTCCTCCCTCGCTATCCGTCTCCTATTTCCCGGACAGGAGCAGCGGAGGTCAGGCATAAGCTTTCCGTGCTTCTGCCTGGCCCAGCGCTGCTTTCTGATTGCTGCCATCAGTTCTGAGAACTGATGGCAGCCAATCAGAAAGCAGCGCTGGGCAGGCAGCGTGGAAAGGCAGTAAGGAGCATGAAAAGCTCGCGCCTGACCTCTGCTGCTCCTGTCCAGGAAATAGAGAGATGGCTAGCGAGGGAGGAATCACGCTAGACCACCAGGATGTTTTTAACAAGATACGATGGCAGCGGGTGTTTGCTGGGAGGGAGATATTTAAAAAGGTGCGGCGGTGGGTGTTTGCAGGGGGGATGTTTTAAAAAGGTAGCTGGCGGCAGGCATGTGGGGGGATGTTTTAAAAAGGGACGTGCATTTGAAGGGGGTATTTTTTAAACAGTGGAGGTTAAAAAATTGTAACCTGGGGAAAAGGGGGTGTTTTAGAAAGGTACCGGGGGATGATAAAAAATACTGAGACAGCCACCTAGGAGGGAGAGAGGGATTTAAAAAGGTCCCGGTGGGGTGGGCAAGGGTTCTGGCTGGCTGGCTGGCTGTCTGGGAGCTGGCTCGCTGCCATAGACGTGCTCACCACTAGATGTGCCCTGTCCCGGCCTACCACTAGATCACCAGAGGGGAAACAGGGTACAGGGCACACCATTTGGTTCAGAATTTTTTTCCTTGGTTTTTCCTCCTCTACAGGTAGGGTGCGTCTTATGGAGCGATACATACTATAATTTTTGACTTCAGCAACGAATGCAGCTCTTTAAATTCAGCAGCTGTAACACAGGTGGACAGGAGGATTTTACCAGTGACGCTAACTAATCCTCTTAAGTTAGGAAGAGGTTTCCCCCACAGGGTTCTGAGGCTTTTCCTCCTTGAAACAATTGGTTTCTGTATTGCTTCTGTTGATTCTAATGCACTGATCCAGCTTATATTTGAGTAAATAGTGGGATTCTCCAGGGGTCTGTGCTGGGACCACTGTCTATTAACATATTTATCAATAATCTAGAGATAGGAATAACTGGGCAAGTCACTTAATCCCCTCATTGCCCCAGGTACACTAGATAGAGTTTGAGCCCACAGGAACAGATAGGGAAATATAATAAGAGTACCTGAATGTTAAACCACTTTGGATATAAGTGATATATAAATAATAAAATAAATAAAAGTTGTTCAGAAGCTGTTTAAATTGCAAGAGGATTGTGAAAAATTTCAAGAGAAACCTTGCGAGGTTGGGGAGACAGGGCATCTAGCAAGATGGTGTTTAATGTGAGGAAGTGCAAAATGATGCATGTGGGAAGAGAAGAACCCGAACTAGAGCTACATGATGCTGGGTTCTATGATAGCTTCACTGCCCAGGTAAAGAATCTAGGTGTCGTGTTGAGGATATATTGAAACCCTTAGCTCAATGTACAGCGATGGCTAAGAAAGTAAATAGAATGTTAGGAATTATCAAGAAAGGAATGAGAACAAAGATGAAAATGTTTTAAATGCCCTTGTATTGTATGTCTGCACTTCGAATACTGTGTGCAGTTCTGGTCGCCGTATCTCAAAAAAAGATATAACGAAATTAGAAAAGTTACAAAGAAGGATGACATAAAATGATAAAAAGGACTGGGACTGCTTCCTTATGAGGAAATGTTAAAGCGCTAGGGCCTTACAGCTTGGAGAAAGATGGCTCAGGGGTGATATGATAGAGGTCTATAAAATACTAGAGTGAAGTAGAAAGGGCTAGATAATGAATCGCTCATTATACTCTTTCCAAAAATACTAGGACTAGGGTGCATGCAATGAAGCTACTAAGTAGTAGTTTTAAAAATGAACCAGAGAAAAATATTTCTTTACATAACATGCAATTAAACTCTGGAATTCGTTCCTGGAGAATGTACTCTAAGTATTTTCTTAGTTGCTCTAAGTATTTCATAATCAGATTAATGGGGTTTAAAAAAAGGTTATGGATAAATTCCTAAAAGGGAAGTCCATAGGCCTTTGTTGAGATGTCTTTGGTGAAATCCACTGTTTATTAGAATAAGCAGCACAAAGATCTTTTTTATTACTTGGGATCTTGCTAGATGCTGGAACCTGAGTTTGGTCACTGTTAGAAACAGGGTACTTGGGCTTGATGGCCCTTCGAACCGGTCCCAGTATGGCAAATTCTTATGTTCTTATGTTAAGATCCTGAGAGGGAATGGCCCCCAACTATTTAACAAGAGTTTGTCCTCCAACAGATATTCCACCAGAAATATTTTCCTCTTAAAATTCCCAGCATGAAACGATATAAAGTCTACCAGGCATCCATCCAGTATCAATTAGCAAAATGCTGGAACCAGCTACCATTTAGACTACAATTTTGTGACCACTACCTCAGATTCAGACAACTTTTAAAAGTATTTCTCTACCAAGACAGGGGGGCCTACCCTGAAGTAACTGAAATGGGAATTGTAAAAGCCCATTTCTAAACTTTCTAATGCAACTCCTGGAACAAATCGAAGAGCCAATGATGACCTACTTGTACTTGTAACTATGTATTTGAAACTATGACCTAACTGTATTAATAGTTGTACTGATCTACCTGTACTAACAACCCTATTGAATTTCCATGTCAGTCTGTCCGTTGTAACTTTTACCCAACCTCGTAATATAATCTGACCTTGAACTGAAAAGATGAAGGCAGAATAGAAAACCTGATTAACATAAAATTACATTACATTAGTGATTTCTATTCCGCCATTACCTTGCGGTTCAAGGTGGATTACATAAGAAGTTCCAGACATTTCCAGAGGTATTACAGAGTGCAGTGGGTTGCTACACTAGATTGAGATGATTCTTGCGTTGTTAGTTTGTCTTTAAGGATTTCTTGAATAGCATGGTTTTTATTTCTTTTCTGAAAGTTTTGTAGTTTGGGGTCGTGATTAGTAAATTGGAGAGTTGGTAGTCTAGTTTTGCTGCTTGTGTGGCTAGAAGGTCATTGTACAGTTTTTTTGTTTGATGTCTCTGATTGGAGGGTGCGTGAATGGTGTGTTAAGTTCTCCGAAGTCTGGGTAGTGGTAGTTGGATTAGGCAGGTTGTTCAAGTAGGCTGGGCTGTCTCCATTATGATTTTAAATAGTATACAGTAGAATTTGAATAGTATTCTTGCTTGTATTGGGAGCTAGTGTGATTGAAGTATGCCGTTGTGATGTGGTCGGTGTTCCTCAGTGAATAGATAAGTCTTAGAGCTGTGTTTTGTACTGTTTAGTAGTTGGTTTTATCATGGTTGCGGGCACGGGGAGATAGAGGATGTTGCAGTAGTCTAGAAGACCTAGGACATAGAGCTGGACCATGAGCTGGAATTGTTTTCTATTGAAGAATTTCGAACTTGCCTTAGGTTTCTCATAACTGAATGATTTCTGTATTGTTTTGTTGATTTGTGGCTGCATGGTACATAAGATAAAAATGTCATGTTTAATTGTATCAAAAGCTGCAGTTAAATACAATGGCCCAGATTCACTAAGGCCACGGATCGGATCCGATCAGTGAGCGATCCGATCCATGGCCGGGGAGGCTGATTCACGAATCGCCCTTGGCATGCCTCCAACCGACCGCCCAGATCATTCTACAGTGATCCTGACACATGCGCAGAAGGGCGGGGAAGGGCAGGAGAGTCGGGGCAGAGAGCAGAGATATGGGGTAGAGAGCAGGCAGCAGAAGGCAGGACAGTCAGAAAGGACCTGAGTGACTGGTCCTCAGCAGTCGCTTATTTTTTGATCGGTCAGCCCAGTCAGTGTCCCTCATTTTTTTAGTGGACTTGCTGCCTGCCTACATTTGAATAGCCGTTACCCCTCATTTGCATGCGCGTGGATCTTAGGATGATTGGGACAGAAGTTAGTGAATCTGGTCGGAGGAAAATTGGATCACAAAGGGGTCGCTAAGTGGTCGGAACTTGATTGGTGGGCTTAGTGAATCTAGCCCATATGTAACCAAAAGGTAGTTGGTCCCACGATAAAATTCTACCTAATAATCAGGTCCTTTGATACAAGCAAATGTCTTAGACTATCTTGTACAAAAATTAATTGTTTTCAGGAAAATGGTATATATTTTATAAATAAGGAAACATACAGTTTAAGCAGGGCTTCTTAAATGTCTAAACTCAACTGTACCATAGTACCATAGTTAGATTATGAGCCGCCTACCAGGATTGCTGGATAGCTTACCTGTTTACTATTCAATGTAAATCACCAAGGATGTAAATGGTATATAAGAAATAAAAATAAATAAATAAATAAGGATTAGACTTTATTGTAATTTCACTAGGTGTGCGTCTCTCTCTCTTTTTTTGTTGTTGATAATCAAGTATTGACCATACATATATACCTATGTCTAGATATCTTATTTTTAAATTACATTTTTTGTTCTTGATAGTTGCTGTGATTGGCTTGTAAATCTTTGCCGAAGAAAGAAAGAGCTTAAAGCACGCACAGTGTGGTTGGGATATCCAGAGAAATGTGAAGAAAAATATCCGCGGAATGCTATAAAGAATCAAAAATACAATATCTTCACATTTATTCCTGGTGTAAGTATATTTTTCTTGCATTTTTTATGTATGAAATTGAACTAGTGTATGGAATCCTCCAGAGACTAACAGCAAGAAGATTATTGAAGGTATAAACCTAATCTTCCATTAGAGTTGAAGATCAAGCATTGTCTCTACTATTGCATTGTGCTGAAATTGTTAAGCTTTTTCCTCATGGATGGAGAACAGAATCAAAGCCTTAGTAAAATTGGATCTTTAAGAGTTTCTTTGTGTTCTATATATCTATCTCTTTTATCCTTATATAAAAGTAAAGTAAAATTATTATTTTTTTTAAATTCTTTATTCATTTTAAATCATATAACAAGTGTACAGAAATACATCTATTATAATTTCAATATAACACTTGAAAATCTTTACCATGTATCAAGAACAAAAATATATATCCCCTCCCTCCCTCCCTTCTTAAAATAATTTAAACAAAAGCTCAACATAAAATATATTATTAATAATTAAAAAATATAGTGCAAACTACTATTACCATCCCCCACCCCCCTATTGTGTAGATATAATCTCCCATAAAAAGTGATGTCTACTCATTACAATATTTTTCCAATGGCCCCCAGATCTTTATAAAATTATTATAGGTCCCTTTCTGCATAGCAATTGCTCTTTCCATCTTATAAATATGGCATAACGAGTTCCACCAAAATGTATAATTAAGATTAGAATAGTTTTTCCAATTATTGGTAATATGCTGAATGGCGACCCCTATCATGATTAACACCAGTTTGTTATTATACGATGAAATTTGACTTTTTTTCCTCATAGCTATACCAAACAGAACGGTGTCATAAGATAACGCAACATGGTTTTCTAGAAGACTGTTAACTTGAGTCCAAATTGAGTTCCAAAATAACATAATATAAGGACAATAAAAAATTAAATGATCCAATGTCCCTGCTTCAAGGTTACAGTGCCAGCATCTATTAGATTTAGAGCAATCTAACTTTTGTAAATGAACTGGGGTCCAAAACGCTCTATGCAATAAAAAGAACCAAGTTTGCCTCATAGATGCAGACACTGTACACCTCATTCTCCAAGACCAAATTTGTGGCCATTGAGATACAGAAATTTGCTGCTTAATCTCAATGCTCCAAATGTCTCTTAGACCATTTTTAGGCTTTTTATTTATATATCCAGATATTAATTTATACCACAATGCGGCTTGATGACCCAGGAAGTCTGCCTGAAAACATAGGAACTCCAGACTAAATTGATTATTAAGATTTTTCCATTCAGGGAACCCCACCTGAATAGCCTGCTTCAGCTGCAACCATTTAAAACTTTGTAATTTATTGAGACCAAATCTATGTTGTAGCTGTGAAAAATCAAGCCGTTTACCATCTGAAATAACATCATTTAGAGTTCGTATGCCTGCAATAATCCAGTCCTTCCATAGAATTTTATTTCCGCCAATTTGAACCTTGGAGTTTATCCATAAAGATTGATTTGTTGATTTATTAATTGGAATAGGTGTTAAATTACTAGTGTATCTCAATGTTTTCCATGTGTCAGTTAAGATTCTGTTATCTTTATATCTTCTAGGTATTTTAATACTAGGAATATGAGCTAAATGTAAAAAGACACCATTCTAAATATAACCAATCAGGTGCATTATCAATAAGTTCTGGGAGGATCCAATACATACCCTGATGCATAATATAGGCTTGATGATACCTATAAAAATTTGGAAAATTTACCCCACCCTCCACAATTGGTCTTTGAAGAGATACTAAAGCAATTCTGGGATGTTTACCAAGCCAAAGAAACTTTGTAAGGATACCATTAACCTTTTTGTAGAAGGACCCATGAAAAAAACCTGGTATCATACTCATTTGATAACAAATTACAGGCAATATCATCATTTTAATTGTTTGAACTCTCCCCCACCAAGAAAGATGTAAAGGATTCCATTGTTCACATAACTCTGTAACTCTTTTTAATAAAAGTTTTTCATTCTCTTTTACTGTGTCATCAAGAGTGTTTTTTATCATGATACCTAAATATGTTAAACCTTCCTCCTTCCATATAAATGGAAAAAAATCAAATAATCCTTTAGAACAATACACATTTAAAGGAAGAAGTTCTGACTTACTCCAATTGATTTTATATCCTGAAAATTTTCCAAAAGTGTCAATCAGTTATAATACCAATGGAGTGGTAGTTTCTGGATTCCTCAAATAAAGCAGAATATCATCTGCATATGCTGAAACTTTATATTCCCAATCTGAATAAGGAATACCCACTATCCCCTTTGTTTGATGAATAGCTAATAATAAGGATTCTAATACAACATCAACAACAAAGGAGATAAAGGACAGCCTTGTCTAACTCCCCTCTGCAAATTAAACCGCTCAGATAAATTATTATTAATATTCAATCTTGCAGAAGGGGAGCTATACAATGTTTTAATCATTTGTATGAATCCAGATCCTATACCAAACCATTCCAAAGACTGATACATAAATTTCCATTCAACCCTATCAAAAGCTTTCTCTGCATCCAAAGATACAGAAAAAGCCGGATCTTTAATATCTTTGGTTAAATTTAACATATGTAATGCTAATCTAGAATTATTAGAGGAATGTCTTTTAACAACAAATCCTGTTTGATGCATATCAATAATATGAGGGAGAGCCTTGGCCAATCTTAAAGCCATATCTTAGCCAATATTTTTCCATCCACATTTATTAATGAGATAGGCCTGTAATTTGAAACCAAAGTAGAATCTCTATTTGGCTTTGGCAACACAAAAGTTAATGATTCAGCCATAGTACCTTTAATACAACCTTTAGTAAGTTGTGACTGATATAAATTTAACAAATGAGGTAAAAGTAGAATTTGAAATGATTTATAAAATTCAACTGTGAAACCATCCCCACCTTGAGCGGATCCAACTCTAAGAGACTTCAATGCTGTTTCTAATTCTTTTAGAGATATGGGCTCATCTAAACTCCTTTTTATATGATCAGGAACCTTTGGTCCAATAATTAAATTTAAAAATTCAATTCCATCTTTTTCCCTGTCATCATAAGGCTCAGAAGAGTATAGGTCTTTATAATATTGTAAAAATTGACTTAAAATATCTCCAATTTGATTATGCATAATTCCTTTATCATCTTTAATTGCATCAATATTATTCTTTTTATTCTTAGCTTTAAGGTAATTTGCCAATAATCTTCCCGCCTTATTTGAATTTCCATAATACATAGCTTGTTTGGAGAACAAATCTTTCCTAATTAATTTTGAAGATAACTCATTATATTTCCCTTTTGCTTTCAAATGAGCCTGCAAAGTATCATTTTCCCATTTAATAATCAATTTAGATTCTAATAATTTAATTTCCTTTTCCAATTCAACATATTGCATTTTAAATTGTTTTCTAATATACGCAGAATAGGAAATTATAAAACCTCTCATGGTAGCCTTAAAAGCATGCCATACATTTTCATTGGAAACATCTTCAGTTAAATTAAGATGAAAAAAATTCACTAATTTGTATTTTAAAATCTTCAAGAAATTTTGCATCCACAAGCAGTATATATTCAAATCTCCAAACAGGTCTAGTATACTCTTGTTGATCTAGTTGTAACTCAATCCATACACCTGCATGATCAGATATAATAATTGGATCTATGACAGCCGTAATCACTTGTTGAACTATATGAGTGGAGACAAATATATAATCAATTCTTGAAAAAGACTTATGAACCGGTGAACAAAAGGAAAATTCCCGATCATTAAAATGAAGAATACGCCAATTATCTTTCAAATTACATGAATGAACTAAATTATCTAACCCTAAAGATTTTATATTTTTACATGGTTTTTTATCTATTAAAGGATCCATAACAGCATTGAAATCCCCCGCCACCACTAATTTAGAAGCAGCCAGTGGGAATATCAACCTCTGCAAAGATTAAAAAATTCCTGTTGATTTGAATTAGGGGCATAGATATTTAACAAAGTCAGGGTATTTTTCCCATACTCATATCAACATGCAGCCATCTGCCTAAAGGATCTGAGTTTACTAATTTAAAACTGGCATTACATTTTTTACTAATAAGAATAGCAACCCCAGCTTTTTTCCCTACTGCAGGGGCGCAAAAACACTTCTTCACCCAACCCCCTTCCAGTTTATTTGATTCCACCATATTCAGGTGGGTCTCTTGAATATAATATACATTAGCCTTTTGCTTTTTCATATAGGCTAATATTTTTTCCTTTTGATCTGGTGATTTAGACCATTTACATTAAGTGAATAAACTTTAAAAGCCATCATGGTAAATAAAAATAATAATATTATTGGAAATCAAAAAATTGAAAAAATGTTGAATCATATAAGCAGACACCACTTTCTTAAACTGAAACACTTGAGCTTGAACACAAACCCATATTAACCCTCCAAATCCCCCCTTTCCCCATCCTTCCCCCCCAAAAGAACACTAAATGTGTAAACTTGAAAACACACATAGATAATCAGGTAAAGAGAATTCCCCCCCATAGAACCAATCAAAAACAAATGATATATAACCATAAGCTACATAAGAATATATAAACAAATAATCCTTATCCCAATAACCCTAATAACCAACCCTAACCCCTTAAAATAAAATTCTGCAAATAAAAATCAAAGACAAAGAATTATATTGAGAACCTCAACAAGTATTATTAAATTAAAGTATCTCATATAGAAATCTTTTGTCATTCCTATAATCCTGAATGAATAAAATAAAGAAATATTTTAAACAAATCAAATTAAACAAAAAAAATATATATCAAAAAAAGACCTGTAACATAGAAGCAAAGTATTACAAAAGTAATACCAATATGAGAATACCGTATTTTCACGCATATAACGCGCGCTTTATACACGATTTTACAAACTGAGTATAACCATGCGCGTTATATGTGTGAGCGCGTTATACAATTTTTTTTTTTCTCATTATGATCCGGCATCCCCCCTGCAAACCGGCATCCTCCCCCCCGCTCGCGTCACCCTCCCTCCCCCGCGATCCTACATCCCCCCCCGCACCACAAAGACATCGCTATACCCGATTGGGCACCGGCACCAGCACCAATGCACAGGACGTGCCAGTGCCCGAAGATCCTCCCTCGCCTGGGCTGGGCTGGGCTGGGCGGTGCGAGGGAGATCCTCCCTCTTCCCTGTGGCTGGGCTGGTCTGGGCTTTGAGCATTTGCGCATGCTCAAAGCCTTCTGGTCTCGCTCTCTCTGAGATTCTGAATCTGAGAATCTCGGAGAGAGCGAGACCAGAAGGCTTTGAGCAGAAGGCAGAGAGGCACATGGGGGCACTAAGAACATGGGAAGGAGGCACTGGAGGCACTAAGGACATGGGGAAGGGGTACTAAGGATATAGGAAGGAGGCACTGAGGGCACTAAGGACATAGGAAGAGGCACTAAGGACATAAGAAGGAGGCACTGGGGGGCACTAAGGGACAAAGGAAGGGGAACTAAGTACATAGGAAAGAAGGAGGGAGGGAATAGAAAGGGACAATTGTTGGGCCTGAGTAAAGAAAGAAATGAAAGAAAGGATACACGGTCAGAAGGAAATGCAACTAGAGACTCATGAAATCACCACACAGCAAAGTTAGGAAAAATGATTTTATTTTCAATTTAGTGATCAAAATATGTTAGTTTTGAGAATTTATATCTGCTGTCTATATTTTGCACTATATTTGTCTATTTTTCTATAGTGAGGTGACATTACATATTTTAAAGTCATCTACCTTGACATCTTTGAAAAAAAACCCGAAATATAAATCATAATTAACATTTTCTCTGCGTATTGTGGTATGCAGCCTATGCCTGCTAGGAGTGTCCCCAGAGCAGTGCACAGTTCAAGAGCAGACACTCCACAAGCAGCTCCATTTAAACCCCGAAATGAGAAATTGGATGACTTTCCTTCTTTGACCTATAGAGGGAGCGGGAGAGCAGAAGTGCAGGTTTCCCATCCCCCACACAATCCTAGGTTAGTTCCCAGGAAATCTTTTTCACCTGAGGGTTTGGGGCGGGGCTGCAGACTGTTATCCCAAAGAGCTGAGCTATTAGAAAGGGAGAGGCAGAAGCAGAATCAGAAGGAGCAGCTACAGCTAGAGGACAGGCAGCGGCGCTCAGGGCTGAGAGCTCTGAATGGCTGCCCCCATGTGGAATGCATGGAGTTGACTGAGGCTGGAGCGGAACCGCTTCTCTGCATGCCTGAAGTTCCTCAGGACATAGAGCTGGACCAGAGCCAAATGCTGAGTTACAGAATGAAGTCCTGCCCATGGAAGTTTGCTGTTCCAGAAGCAAGTAGTTGATACTGCCTATGTGAGTAACTGAAACCTTGCTTATCTAAGCTGCCTCCAAGTTGTTTTTGGTAACCATGTGGGAGCTGAAGAACTGTGAGGGTTCTTATGGGAACTGTGAAAGACATGTTTTGAATTTTGACGGTTTTTTTTTCTCCTGGATGAGGGGAAAAAGGACTGTTCCAGTCCCAGGCAGTGGGGTTTGCCCCGCGTTCTCAGTGGTGGGGTAGAGGGCCTATTGGCAAAGTTGTTACCACATGGAGCACACTGCCTGGCCAGCACGACAGCTGCTGGGAGGGTCATTGCCGTAGCACTGACTCAGGCTGAAGATAGCACAAGAGACTGTTTTTGGTTTGTAATTTTTCAATGATTGGACTGTTAATTGGCTGGAGAGTCAGCCACAGCTTTAGGGAAGATTTGCCTTCTGTGTTTGGAACTGCATCTAATCTACATTTACTCAGAGACTGTTTAATGATATATTTTGATTGTTTTTGGGACTATTCTTGTTCACTGAACATCCTGACAAGTTTGTGTTTTGTTTTGAACTGATTAATATGAAAGCAAGCAAGTTAGCTTGATTTATTTTGGTTTCAAGAATAAACCCAGTTATTACTCGAAGAATTACCTACCTGGTGAGGTAGTGTTCCTTCTGTTAACATTTCTTTTCCTTTCCTTGGGCTGCCCCACAGTGGCTCACAAGAGTTTTTTCTTGTCCCGGTGTCCCAGGACCCATTGTTCTGAGGCTGCCAGTGACAGTATAGTGTGCTTATGTAGTTTTTTAAAATTTCATAGTTACCATTATGAATTAATAAGATATTATGGGGCTCATAATCAAAAGAGAAAATGTACAAAAACTGGCCTAAGTCAGCACTTGGACGAACATTTCTCAAAAAACGTCCAAGCGCCGATAATAAAACCGGGTTTTTGGACGTATTTAAAAACGACCTAAGGCCTTCATAGTGCCACTCAATGTCCAAAGAGCTAAACGGGGCATTTCGGGAGGCGTGTCCGAAGGCGGGAGTTGGGCGGGGACGGGGGCTAGGCTTAGACTTAGTCGTACAGCATGTATAACCGAAAGTTTAACAACAGAGCCTAGACGGAACTTGACATTGTGACTTAAAACCATGTAAAAACATGGTCTCAAGTCACAAAAACCCACCTAAACATCACCAGATAAGCACTGCAAAACACATAACACAGACCCCCACCCCCTACCCCAGTGATCACCCCCCCCACCCCCATAGAAAATTTTATTTACTTTAAATTTCAGCCTCCAGACCATCATCACCTGGCCGCCTGGCATAGGAAAGCCTAGTCATGCCAGCACAGAGGCAAGCTTAGAGAGTCGTCTTGGGAGTGGGGTTAGGGACCCATAGAGAGGGAGAACCCATGCCATAAGCCCCTGTAATCACTGCATTGATACTGAAACATGTGCACTGCACTATATACCCCCAAAACCCTTTTTTACTGTCATATAAGTAGCTCCTGCAGCCATACAGACTATTGGGGTGGTAAATAAGTGGGTCTAGGGGATTCCGGAGGTGGTTTGGGGGGCTCACCATCGCTTATAAGGGAGCTGTAGTGAGGAGAAGCCATGGCAAAACCTTTTGTGAAGTGTCACAACAGGTGCCCTGTAAGGTTACCCCACTATTTAGGTGGCAATGTCTGGGTGTGCAGTCCATCACTTTACAGACCCCTCCCACGCCCCAACAGGACTTGTTCTAGGCGTTTTGGACTTGGATGGAGTGTTGGATGGAAATGTGGTTATAAAGATAGATGATTTAGTGGCTTGGACGATCAGATTGGCAGGACATATAATTAGAACGATTTTCAAAAGTAAAAAAAAAGTTGGATGTATCTTTTGAAAATGTGTCCTTAGGCTCTTTATAACTTTGGACGACTTGCGATATGGACGTAAACGGACTTAGACGTTCCTTTCGATTATGCCCCTCTATGGGTACAGTGAAAAATAAATGGAAGGAAATTGGGGGCAGGGCAGCTAGAGTGGATTGGGGGTGGGGCTAGGGCAGGATTGGGGCGGGGCTAGGGGGCGGGATTGGGGGTGGGACTGACAATTAATAGAGTCCCCTTTTGATGAAAAAAATAAATGGTCACGTTAGGGTATAGTATTAGTTAGACTTACTGTATATTTAATAGTAATTCTCAAGCAACTAGAAACTAAATTTATCGGGCATCTATCAATCTCCATGGTGCTGGTTAACAGAGAGGGTCTTATTTTGTAGCTTATCTGTTCCTCTTGATTGGGATTTTAGTTTCATTAGAATAGCTCTCTATGAGCCATGACACTTTATTTACAACTACAGTTCTTGGACGCCTAATCCTCTATTTTTATAACACTTCCATATAGCCAAATCATTGAAATTGCAGTCTTTGGTCAGCGACCCAGAGACTGCAGTTCACTTTTCTTGAAACAGAGAAACAAGATGGCAGATAAAGGCCAAAAAGCCCATCCAATCTGCACATCAGCAGCATCCATTATCGCCTCCTCTCCCTAAGAGATTCCACATGCCTGTCTCGTGCTTTCTTGAATTCAGACCTTTGTCTCCAACTTCTCTACCTGGAAACTAATAGAACCTAGTATGTGATAACCTTGAATCTGGTTGGTATCACCATTGAGCAATGACTGGAATACCCTTCTCAACAAGGAGGCATTGATGTTACCTAACAGCTTCCCAAATTGTCAAAGGCATTGAACCCATGTCCTCTGTGAGGCAACATTCAGCATTACTGCTGAGCAGAAGTAAATATTCTTTATGCAAACATATGCTTAAAATGCCTTTTAGTGCTAGAGACTGTTTTCAGTTTATTGCAGTGAAATGTCATGCTTACTTCAATCCTGCAATGTTTATGTCCTTTAAATTTTAATTTAAATAATCATGCTGACTTTATATTGAGCATTGATTCCCCCCACCCCATTTGTCCAATAGTTGGCAAAAGCTGGACATCTAATATGCCTCTTTATTAAAACACACAAAAACTAATGGCTCCATAATTAAAAGACTGATCTTTTGTCAGGGCAATAAAATGTCAACTGTCTTTCAGGCAGATAAATATTCTCATCTTTATTGAACGATGCTACTGTTTTCTCCTTTAGTTTAAATTATTAAATACACACAGATTGGTTAAGAAGCATACATTTTCCTAAAGGTCACAAAGTTCATTAAGTATACAGTAAGATATTGATTATTTTGATTTAAAACATGCAGAATAGTTTACTAAGATTAGTGTCAATTCATGGCATCTGCACACATCAGCCATCATTTCTAAATATTTGAATGCCTATATTTTGCTGTCAGGTTCATAATAAAAAAAGTGTTTCAAAGACTATTTATTTATTTAGATTTCTTTATTGCCTTTTTGAAGAAATTCACCCAAGGTGGCATACAGCAAGAATAGGCTGAACATAGACAATAGACAATTACTGTAGTACACATATTCAAATAATACACATATGGTATAGTATGTTATTTACAAAGTCAACAGAATATACATTAAAACAGCTTAATAATGTGTGTGTGGTAGTGGGGGAGCATTTTCAATAGAAACATAGAAACATAGAAATAGACGGCAGATAAGGGCCACGGCCCATCTAGTCTGCCCACCCTAATGACCCTCCCCTACCTTTGCCTAGTGAATAGATCCCACGTGTCGATCCCATTTGGCCTTAAAATCAGGCACGCTGCTGGCCTCAATCACCTGCAGTGGAAGACTATTCCAACGATCAACCACCCTTTCAGTGAAAAAGAATTTCCTGGTGTCACCTCGTAGTTTCCTGCCTCTGATTTTCCACGGATGCCCTCTTGTTGCCGTGGGTCCCTTGAAAAAGAAGATATCTTTTTCCGCTTCGATGCGGCTCATGAGATACTTGAACGTCTCGATCATGTCCCCCCTCTCTCTGCGCTCCTCGAGCGAGTATAGCTGCAGTTTGTCTAACCGTTCTTCGTACGGGAGATCCTTGAGTCCCGAGACCATCTGGGTGGCCATTCTCTGAACCGACTCCAATCTCAGCACATCTTTGCGATAATGTGGCCTCCAGAATTGCACATAGTATTCCAGGTGGGGCCTCACCATGGATCTATACAATGGCATAATGACTTCTGGCTTACGGCTGACGAAACCCCTGCGTATGCAACCTAGGATCTTTCTTGCCTTGGATGAGGCCTGCTCTACCTGACTGGCAGCCTTCATGTCCTCACTGACGATCACCCCCAAGTCTCGTTCTGCTACCGTTCTTGTTAGGATCTCACCATTAAGGGTATAAGTCTTGTATGGATTATGGTTGCCTAGGTGCATGACTTTGCATTTTTTGGCATTGAAGCTAAGTTGCTAGGTCCTAGACCAGCGCTCCTGTAGGTCGTGCATCATGTTGTCGGGCATTGAATCTTCGTCCGTTGTGCATTTGCCCACTACATTACTTAGTTTGGCGTCATCGGCGAATAATGCTATTTTACCTCGAAGCCCTTCTGCCAAGTCTCTTATAAAGATGTTGAATAGGGTCGGGCCCAAGACCGAGCCCTGTGGCACTCCACTGATCACCTCCGTCATTTCTGAGGGGGTGCCGTTCACCACTACCCTTTGAAGCCTACCACCAAGCCAGTTCCTAACCCATTTTGTCAATGTGTCACCTAATCCTATAGAACTCATCTTGCTCAGCAACCTGTGGTGTGGTACGCTATCGAATGCTTTGCTAAAGTCCAGGTACACGATGTCCAGGGACTCCCCAACATCCAGCTTACCCGTCACCCAGTCAAAGAAGCTGATCAGGTTGGATTGGCATGATCTCCCCTTAGTAAATCCATGTTGACGGGGGTCCCGTAGATTTTCCTCATCCAGGATCTTATCCAATTGGTGTTTGATTAGAGTTTCCATTAGTTTGCTCACTATTGATGTTAGACTCACTGGTCTGTAGTTTGCTGTCTCCATCTTTGAGCCTTTCTTGTGGAGTGGAATGACGTTAGCCGTCCTCCAGTCCAACGGGACACTGCCTGTACTAAGGGAGAGGTTGAAGAGCGATGACAGTGGCTCCGCCAAGACATCACTCAACTCCCTAAGCACCCTGGGGTGTAGGTTGTCAGGCCCCATTGCCTTGTTAATCTTGAGTTTTGACAGCTCACCGTAGACACTGCTGGGCGTAAACTCGAAGTTACTAAACGGGTCAACTGAGTCAGCCCTTGTCTGTAGCTGAGGGCCAAGCCCCAGCGCTTCACGGGTGAAGACTGAGCTGAAGTATTCATTTAATAGTTGGGCTTTTTCAGAATCCTTTTCCACATAGTCTCCGTCTGGTTTCCTAAGACGTACAATCCCGCCTGAGTTTTTACTTCTGTCACTGATATACCTGAAGAAGGATTTATCTCTCTTCTGGATGTTCTTTGCCAGAGACTCCTCCATGTGGAATTTAGCCTCCCTGACTGCTGTTTTGACTGCTTTTGACTTGGTCAGGTAGTCTGCTCTAGAGTCCTGTTTTCCCGATTGTTTGTAAGAGATGAATGCTTTTTTCTTCTCTTTAATGAGGTCTGAGATCTCCGCAGTGAACCATTGCGGCTTGTTGTTTCTTCGCCGTTTACTTACTAATTTAACATATCGGTTTGTCGCTTCTTGTATGGTGGCTTTCAAAGTTGACCACATTTCTTCCACGCTATCGGTTTTTGTTTGGCTTTGTAGCGCCTGATGAACAAAGGAACCCATGTCTTGGAAGTTTGTGTCGTTGAATTTGAGGACCTTGGTCAGCGTGGTAGATTTAGTGAAACCTTTCCTAAGATTGAACCATACCATGTTGTGGTCACTGGAGGCCAATGTGTCGCCCACCGAGACCTCTGTGACACTTTCTCCATTGGTAAGTAATAGATCCAGTATTGCCTGATCCCTTGTTGGTTCAAACACCAGTTGCTTCAGACTAGCTCCCTTCATAGAGTTTAATAGCCTCCTGTTGCTGCCGGAATCAGAGGTTAGTGTATCCCAATCCACATCAGGCATGTTGAAGTCACCTAACAATACTTTGTCCCCACGCAAGGTGATATTTTCTATATCCCCAATTATTTCCATATCCAGGTCATCCTGTTGTCTTGGGGGTCTGTAAATTACGCCAAGATACAAGCATTTGTCCTTCCCTCTGGCCAAATTAACCCAAAGGGATTCCCTAGTGTATTGGACATCTGAGATTCTTGTGACCTTAATGTCATCTTTAGTATATAATGCTACACCTCCTCCCAATCTGCCTTCTCTGTCCCGGCGAAGCAAGTTGTAACTCGGTATGACCATGTCCCACCCGTGGGAGTCTGTGAGCCAGGTCTCAGATATTGCCACCACATCCAGGTCGGCATTCCTTATTTCTGTTTCCAACTCCAGGATCTTGTTTCCCAAACTGTGTGCGTTGACGTACATAGCCCTCCATGTTGTATTTTTGTTACGCATCAGTGGGGATATACCTGCTTGAGCTACTTGAACACCTTCAGCATAATTTGCGTTATATATGTTCCCCCTAGACCTAGCAATATTTGCGTTGTATATGTTCCCTCTAGACCCAGAACTACAATGTGTACTCCCCAAAGACCCAGAATTACAATGTGTACTCCCCCTAGACCTGGAATTACAATGTGGCCCATACTTATGATGTGAACCTACCCCCGACTCGAAGGTGTGTGTATTCGCCCCTGACCCAGACTTTCGGTGACTACTTACCACATCCTCAAAACAGTATTTGCAGTTTAGTTCGCCAGGTATGTTGTTTGTGTCTGTACCCTCCCCCGACTTACCTAGTTTAAAGCCCTGTGAAGTAGGCGGGCTAGACGGTGTCCAAGGACATTCTTCCCTCTTCTGGTCAGGTGTAGACCGTCGTTTCCCTGTAGTCCTTGCAAAGCTTCTCCATGGTGCAGGAACCCGAAGTTCATCTCCTTGCACCATCCTCACAGCCAGTTTAAGTTCAACTTTGGACGTTTTGAGAAAAAAATTCCAAAACTCAGGAGGTCCATTTTCGAACCTGCAAGGCATCTATCTTTTTTTTTTTTTTCCCCGAAAATGGTCTAGCTGGATGTCTAATTTTTTCTGGGGTGGTGTATTCATCATTGGTCCTATTCATATTTATCATTTATTTTTATGGCTGAATTATTATGATGTGTGAAAAAATAGAAGAGGCACTTAACTTTAGCCCGATGGTTACTCTACTCAACCATTTCATGCCTTCGTTTCAGCAGGAGCCACGCTACTTCAATGATATGTCAAATCCACATCACTTCAGCCCTAAAAATAAATGATAAATATGAATAGAACCGAAGATGAATATATCACCCCAGGAAAGACATGAAAGAAATTTGAGTAGTGTCTCTGATGTATAATCTATAATAATAAAACGCTAAGCACGCATGCGCACTCCTACCTGCGTAATCCATGATCCGTGATCCGTAGGTCCATGACCGACAGGAGTGCGCATGCGCGCTTCAACTCCCCCCTCACTCACTGTAAAGCAGCACTCACTGTAAGGCAGTTCGTTGTCGTCGACCCCCCCCCCCCCGGCGCACCCCTCCTCGGCGCACCTGAACCCCCGTTAACCTTCCCATCCGACCCTCCCATCGCGAGACAACCACAAACCTCCCGACTCCAGCAGCATTCGCAGTACTCTAGACACGCTGCTTCGCTGCCTTCTACTGCCCTGATTTCATCTGCCGCGTCCCTGATGACATCGAGACAGAGACGCAGCAGAAGAAATCATGGGCAGTAGAAGGCCACGAAACAGCGTGTCTAGAGTGCTGTGGACGCTGCTGGAGCCGGGAGGTTTGTAGGTCGTCTCGCAGTGGGAGGGTCGGAGGGCCAGTGGGGTCTACTGCATGGCGGCGGTAGTAGCGGGGGGGGGGGAGATGGAAACATGCTGCTCAACGGTTCTACTGCACAGGGGGATGGGAGGGAGGGAAAGAAAAATGCCGGGTTCTACTGTACGGGGGATGGGGAGGTAGAAATGGAAAGATGCTGCTCAAGGGTTCTGCACAGGGGGATGGGAGGGAGGGAGGCCGGCAGGCAGGCTGGCTTAGGGGGGTGGGGGTGGGACAAAGTCTGGAAGGCAGTGAGGGGGACATAGGAAGGAGGTACTGGGGGCACTAAGGACACGGGAAGGAGGCACTGGGGGCACTAAGGACATGGGAAGGAGGCACTGGGGACACTAAGGACATGAGAAGGAGACACGGGGCACTAAGGATGTAGGAAGGGGTACTAAGGACATAGAAAAGAGCACTGAGGACAAGGGCACTAAGGACATAGTAAGGAGGCATTGAGGGTACTAAGGACATAGGAGGCACTGAGGACACTAAGGACATAGGAAAGCATCACTGGGGGCACTAAGGACATAGGATGGGACACTATGGACTTAGGAACGGGGCCACGGAGAGATAGGCAGGCATGGCACAACAGAGAAATACAGGCAAGCAGGGGGCCAGGGAGACAGAGACAGACAGGGGGCCAGGGAGAGACACAGACAGAAAGAATGACAGACAGACAAGACATCTACTCTAGCACCCATTAATGTAACAGGCTTAAACACTGGTAATAATAATAATAGCTTTATTTATATCCCGTCTTACCTTTTCAGTTCAAGACGGTATACAGTAAAGTGGAGATACCGCAGGTACCGATACATGAGAAAAGAGCAGGTAGATTACAGCAGGGGTTTAGATATATAGAGGAGTGATTGTGTAGGTAGGAGGGGTGGGTGATGGAGTTGATGGTGGGCTGGTTGAGTTCCATAGGATCAGATAAATTTGTTGAATAATTGGGTTTTCAGAGATTTTCTGAAAGATTGGTATGATGGAGAGTTCAGGAGGAGTATGCTAAGGGAGTTGTTCCAGATGCCTGCCTGGAAGGATAGTGTCCTATGAAGGAATTTTTTGTAACAACATCCCTTGGGAGAGGGGAATGTAAACAGAAGTGTACTGCGGGAGGGGCGGGGGTAGTCCTGTAGTACGAGGTGCTTCATGAGGTAGGTGGGCGAGGTGCCAAATAGCATCTTATAACAAAGGCAACCGAATTTGAAAATGATTCTGGCATCGAATTGTAGCCAGTGCAGTTTTTTGAAGTATGGGGAGACGTGATCAGATTTTTTCAGGCCGAAAATTAGTCTTACTGCTGTGTTTTTAATCGCTCTTAGTCTCCTAATGGTCTTTTTGTAGGATCCTAAGTAAATGATGTTACAGTAGTCCAATGAGCTTAGAATTAGAGATTGAACCAGCAGTTTAAATACGGCAAAGTCAAAGTAAGGTTTTAGCATGCTTAGTTTCTATAATAGGCAAAAGCATTTGTTGATCAGGATGTTGGTGTGGGCATCAAGGGTGAGATGTTGGTCGATGGTGACCCCCTAGGATTTTTATGGTAGGGCTGATTGGGAAGATGTTTCCATTTAACTTGATTGAGGAGTTAATGGTTTTGTTTGGTGGTCAGTTGATTCAAGAGGTTGTGAGTTGAGAGGGTGCGGGTGATGATTTCAAGGTTTTTGGTGGATCTGGAATCAATAATTTGGAAGTTGAATTGATCTTTTAGGATGATGGCGTTTCCACCCCCTCTTTTTGAGCTTCAGGAGAGGGGGACGATTTTGTAGCAATTGGGTAGAATGTCATTGATGAACCAGGTCTCAGTTAGGAATACTAAGTCTAGATTGGAGGTAGTTAGCCAATCTTTCACGAGTTGGGCTTTGTTTCAAATGGTGCAAATGTTGAGGTAAGCACTGGAGAAGGTGTGGTAGGTTGGGAGTGGAGTGGGTTCTTTGAGAGTGATGTTCCTGAGTTCTCGTTGGTTTTTGGGATGGGATTTAGTATGGCAGCAGGTGTTATGAGGTACTTGGATTTGGAGAGGGCCTGGCCTTGTTTGGTTGTGGGGGTGAGGGGTGGGAGGTGGTGGTGATTGGTTCGGGATTGTTTGTATGCTGGATATGTGGAGGGGGGACTGCTTCAAAGGAGGCAACCCTATGGGACCAGAGTCTGAGGCAGATAAGGTATAAGACAGCGTAGGGGAAGAAAATATTTTCTGTTGGTTTCATGGTTCCTTTGGAGAGAAAATAGTAAAAGGGTGGGCGGGGGAATTGAGTGTGGATAGATGGTGCTGATAAGAGTAGGAACAATAGTTTACAGGTCAGTGAACTGTATTTTCCAAAGTTAGGAACTTTGGCTTAAAGTGGATTTGTTAGACAGTGAGGAGTTTCTTGTGATTACAGTGGTGTGATAACTCAGAGCAAGCAAGGGTGGAGGTATTGGGAGAAATCAAGTAGGCTTCAAGACAGAGTAGTGGCAGTGTTTTGGTTAGTCAGTTGTGTCTTAATGACTAGGATTAAGCCGCTGTCCGCTGTCCTAAGGCAGAATAGAAATTGTGCTTTAGGATGGTAACAACAGGGGGAGAGAGAGGTTCGAGGGGTCACTTCTCAGTCGCTTTGCAAAGGCGCGCGGCAACGCCCGAGTTTAACTGCTCCCGATCCGGCAAAGAAAGAAGGTAGGATGGCAGGGTCAAAAGAAAAACTTTAAATTCTCCCACTGAGCCTTCCAACTGGCTCAGTGTTAGCAGCGGTGGGGAGGGGCAGAGTGCTCTCCCATGCCTGAGTTTAACTGCTTCCGGTCTGGCGTATGAGTGAGTGAATGGTGGGCTGGAAGGGTGGTGGTGGTAACTGGTTCTTTTTTCAATAGAGCAGTGGAACCTTGGTTTGCGAGCATAATTCGTTCCAGAAGCATGCTCGTAAACCAATGTGCTCGTATATTAAAGTGAGTTCCCCCATACAAAGTAAGGGAAACTCGGATAATTTATTCCACATCCCAACCCCCCCCCCCCCGAGGCCACTGTTGCGCTTCCACCCCATCCCACCACATCCCAAAAGGCCACTGGCATGCTTCCACCCCATCCCTGGGAACGGCTTCGCGCTCCCCCCCTACAGGCCAAACCCTTACCTCAAAGGGACAGGATACCGGCACGCAGCACCAACCCACAGGACGTGCCGAAAGAGCCTGCTGCTGTTCTCTGCTGGGCTGCTGCGGGGTGTTGAACATCTGCGCATGCTCAAGGCCTTCTGGCTCCCACTCTCCTGGTGTCTTGTCCGATCGAGGTAAGGGTTTGTGCCGCAGGCCGTGTGTGTGTGTGTGTGTGAAGCTGGTTCTTGAAGGTGGGGTGGGGTCTTGCATATCGAGTAAACACTGGATTTGCGAGTCAAAGTTTGCAGGAGTGTTTTGCTCGTTCTGCAAAACACTCGCAAACCGCGTTACTCGCAAACCGAGGTTTTACTGTACTTCTAAAAGAAGGAACTAAATTCACTTTTAGAATCAGGAAGCCAGTCCCCATTCAGTATCTGATTCTGAACCGGGATTAATTTGTCCTTCTGAAAATAAAGTGAATAAATTAATAGTAAGCTGTGGAAGTGCACTTATAGCTCGGAGGTACTTGGGGTATTTCTTCCTTCCAGGAGAAGGGGATGCTTTGATAGAATAGAGCATGGATGGGCAACCTTTATATACAGAGACCTGTATGAGTATGGGCTGCTACATTATGTATGTAGGAACTGGAAATGCACAGAGATCCATACACCACCTGTAGTAAATAAATATGTTAACATTTAACTATATATAATAGAAACAAACTGCTAGAGTGTCTGTTCTGAAAATATTTGCATAATACAGTGTTTTAAATTCCCCCCAAACTCTGGTTAATTACTGTGGTAATGTGAATGAGGGTGAGCCTGGAGCTAGGACAAACTGGGAGCACACAGTAGGTTAAGGTGAACAAAAAGTGCTGTTACTTACCTGTAATCGGTGTTATCTAGGGACAGCAGGCAGATATTCTTGCATCTGACGTGATGTCAAATGTCGATGAGAAGAGACTTCCTCACAGAGGTGAAGTAGTGAGTCTCTGCTGAGGGAGAAGAGCATGCATCTGGTTTGAGTCTGGGAGAGCTTCAATAAACTCCAAAGTCTGAGTGGGCTGTAGTTGGGATTTGGCATAATTGTCAGCAAATCCTAGGAGTTTGAAAAGTTGAATTGGTGCAATCAAAGTTTGCTGAGCCTGTTGGGGCGTTGAGGCTTTGATCAACCGGTTGTCCAAATAAGGAAAAACTTGGAAACTGTATGAGTGAAGTATCGTTGTCACTACCACCAAGCATTTTGTGAACACTCTGGGTGCTGATGCCAGTCCAAATAGGAGCATCTTGTCCTGGAAATGATGTGTTCCTAGACGAAAGTGAAGGTATTTTCTGTGAGCAGGGAGAAAAGAAATGTGTGTTTGCTTCTTTTAGGTCTGGAGAGCAGAGACAGTTGTTTTTTTCTAAAAGAGGTAATAGAATTTCCAGAGAGAGCATCTGAAACTTTTCCTTGACCACTCTCTTGGAGGGTGGTTTGGTGGTTTCTTCCAGAGATGAAAGGCATAGCCTTGGTTCACCACTTGAAGGACCCAGTGATCTGATATTATGAGAGTTCATTGCTCTTGGTAATGGATGAGCCTGCCTCCTATTGGGAGAGTTTGAGGTGTGGGCTGAGATACACCAGCTAAGCTCTCTAGGAGGGAGTCAAAAGACTGCTGCTTCTTAGATTAGGTAGGTGCAGAAGTTTTCTGTTACCTGTGTTGTCTTGGATGTCTTTGGGTAAATGCTTACGTAGATGCAGGAGGCTGTCAGTAATTATTTCTGGAATAGTATAAAGAGTACCTGTAGAAGTTTGAAATTTACTTAGGCTGCTGAGATTGTTGTGCTTTCAATGAGGACAGAGTGGTCATATAGTCAGTATGTCTTTATCTTTTGGGTTGCCTCCTCTATACAGTCACCAAACAAGTCATCATCTGTGTAGGGTATGTTGGAAAGATGGTCTTGAACATTGTCATCTAGATCTGAGATTCTGACTCAAGCTTGTCTACACATAGCAATGGATACCACTGAGGTGCGAGAGGCTACGTCGAACGCATCATATATAGATCGCGCCATATATTTCCTGGTCTCCAGGAGGTCAAGCTTGTGATGCCTATAAGTTGAGAGATGTTTAGAGAGTAAGAACTTGTCATAAGTAGACATCCTCTGGACAAGGGACTTCATGTAAACAGACACGTAGAAGGTATGATTCAGTATTTTGCCCATGAGCATTGCGCCCTGGAAGACTCTGCGACCAAACTTATCTAGCGTGTTGCCCTCTCTGCCCGGGAGAACACTAGCATAGGTTCTAGAGCTGTGCGCTTTCTTTAAGAAGGATTCCACTACTAGATACAGGTGTGGCAGCTGTAGTTTGTCAAATCCAGGGGCAAACTGAAGCTTGTAAAGGGAATACAACTTCTTTGGAGTAACTGGATATAAAGGGGGATTCCCAGTTTCTAAGCAAGACCTCCTTCATAAAGTTGTTGAGAGGAACCTTCAGGCAGTGCTTAGACAGCTTGTAGTCGAGTGCCTCTGAATTCTGCAGTAAGTTTTGTTTCAGACTCCATCTTAATTGGAAGATCTTGCCCCATTTGCCTGATAAATTTGATAAAGGACAGACTGGCAGGAGGTAGTCTGATCAGGAAGTGAAGCTGAATCTGAAAGACTGTCATCAGATAAGTCATTGTTGTAGTCAGAGCTGCTAGAAACAAGAAGAGACGAGTCAGAATAAGTCAGAATAAGTCTTCATCATATTGCCTCATAGACCCGGAATGGTAGCAGAAGCGATGAGGGGAGCATCTAGTAGCATGTCTTGCTATGTCTCAGAGTAGAGCTGCAACCTGGGGGGAGTGTCGATGTGGTTGCCGTAAAAGCCGTTGAGAGTCAGACAATATGCTCTGTCCCCCCAATGATGATGCGGCTATAGATGCAGGTGATAGTTGTGTGTCATCGATGTCTTTAATTAAGCATACATAACACACATGCAGGAGCCTGGAGCGGCGGTCTGCAGTATCTCACTTACCTTGTTCGGACCCAGTCAAGGCTAGGGGCGTATTGACAGGATTTAGCACAGCGTATGACTTCAGTAGCCCAGCTAGCCCATTCCACAGCAGCATATTCAGATGATCTTGAAGAGAAGGGGCCTGTACGATAGTCATTACATATGGCGCCTGTTGCTGGAACAGAAGTGTCTGTACAGTTGGTGGCACAGAATGCGTTTGCTGCTGTGAAGATGGTGCTTGTGTGGTAGGTGTCATAAATTGTACTTGTTGGTGCACAGATACTGGAAGTTGTGCCTGTGTAGTAGTTGGCACAGAATGTGCATGTACAGAGGTATTCGTCCATTGTTTCTTCAATGAAGAAGGCACTTGTAATGCAGCAGCATTCTAGGGGGAACAGTGCTTGTGCTTCTTAATAGAGAATGACACGGTGGCGGTTTACCCGCGGCCACCGCATTTTAGCCGCGGGTCACCCGCCGAAACGGGGAACGAAAACTAGCAGTCGCTGCGGCGACGAGGACAAGGCCATTCACCGCCCGTGGGGCGGTGAATGGTCTTGTCCCCGCAGTGAGGCATGAAGGATCGCGCGGTCCCCGCAGCACACACCCGCCTGCCCAATCGATCCTAGTGTTTAGCCAGCTCTCTCCCTTCTCCTCACCTTAGTTTGTAGGTTTTCTTTTTCGGCGACCCGCACGCTATCAGAGAGCCGCGCACCCGCCGCTGCTCAGTTTCGATCTTCTGCTCTAACGCAACCGGAAACAGGAAGTTGTAGCAGAGCAGAAGATTGAACACTGAGCAGCCGCGCGTGCATGTCGCCGAAAAACAAAACCTACAAACTAAGGTGAGGAGAAGGGAGAGAGCTGGCTAAACAGTAGGATCCATTGGGCAGGCGGGTGGTGGCTGCGGGGACTGTGCGATCGCTCGTGTTCCCGGCTCAAATTGGAAGGAGGGAGTGAAAGGGAAAAGGGTTCTGGGCCAAGGGGATGAAGACGGAAAGAAAAACTCACAGCAGGAAAGAAAGGGAAGGACAGGCAGGTGAGCAGATGCTAGAAGCAAGGGGGGGGGAGGGGAAGAAAGAGGGAAAAAAGCTAGATGGGGTTGAAAAGAAGAGACACACTGGTATGGAAGAGGAAGATAGGGGAAATCTGGACACAGGAAGGTAACAGAAAGAGGGGAAATTATGTGCATGGGGCATAGGGACAGTGACATAAAGGGGACATGCCATGGGGATGGCATATGGACACGGGGGGGGGGGGGGCAATGGCAGATACATAGGGGAGATATTAGAAATGGGGAAAATAGCACAGAAGCGAGATGATTTGTGGGGATGGGACAGGGACCGAGATTGCAGGCTCCAGTGGCTTGCACAAATTACATTGTAACGGGCCATGAAAATAAGAGGGAGGAAGGTAGATAGATAGGCCACGCGAGAGGAGCTGAAGGGTAGTAGAAAGGAACAGATGGTAAAGGAGGGAGGGAAGGGTGGTGGTGGAAAGGAATAGGACAGACATTGAAGGAGGGTGGAGAGGAACAGACCCCGAAGGGAAATGTGGAATACAGAGTGGGAAGAAGACAGATGCCAGACTATGGGGGAGCGGAGGGAAGAAGATGGGTGCTAGACCAATTGGAGGGGTGGTGGTGAAGGGAGAGGCACAGTAACAGCAAGTGGAAGACGCAGAGAGAAGACACACAGTGGATGGAAGGAATTGAATGAGAAGATGTGGAAAGCAGAAACCAGACAACAAAGGTAGAAAAAAAAATTATATTTATTTATTTATTTTTTGCTTTAGGATAAAATATATTAGTTGTGTTGATAAAAATTTATAAACAAAGCCCTGCCAGCTGAACATCTCTTTCTCTAGTTCAGCAGCAGGAACTTTGATTTATAAGAAAGGAATAAGCTAAATATTACAGTACTAAGGCTTATATGGATGCAGCGGGGACGGTGACGGAGCGGTGAATGGGATGGCAGTGGCGGTGACGGGGTGGTGAAAGGGATGGCGGTGACGGTGACGGGGCGGTGAAGGGAACGGCGGTGACGGGGCGGTGCAGGGGATGGTGGGCCGGTGACGGGGCGGTGACAGGGACAGATTTTTTCCCCGTGTCATTCTCTACTTCTTAACTTTCTTACATGGTTCCCCCGACGGCAGCAGCACCTAAGTAGCTGAGGCAGAGCTGGATGTAGAAGTCCATGGCCCTGGAGGAGGGTTGTGAAGAGGAGCCTCAGCATCAGAATTGGCCATTCTCAATACTGCTTCAAAGCTGACCTGGAAATTTAAAAGTTATCGGTAATGTTGGCAAATAAAATAAATTGAAAAAATATATAATACAGGAAGTCACAAAACATTCAAATAATACGTGCAGAATAAACATGTACTCGTACTACTACTATTAATTATTTAGTACAGGGATGTCAAAGTCGGTCCTTGAGGGCCGCAATCCAGTCGGGTTTTCAGAATTTCCCCAATGAATATGCATGAGATCTATTTGCATGCACAGCTTTCATTGTATGCTAATAGATCTCATGCATATTAATTGGAGAAATCCTGAAAACCTGACTGGATTGCGGCCCTCGAGGACCGACTTTGACACGTGATTTAGTATGTTAAAAAATGCATACGGTAATATTATCTGAATCTTAAAGAGGATAAAGAAAAAGGGGACGAACAACCAGGAGATTTGGATCTCACTGCTATATTGGAGTCATCTCAAATTGAAACTATGACTAGAGCTACTTTATTGGTTACTTTTGGTTTTCTCCAAGATAAAGAAGCAATTCTTCATCTATTGTATAGGGCTGATAATGTTGAATTTCATGGATTCAAAATTTCAATTTTTCCTGATGTATCGAAGTTGACACTAGCCAGGTGTAAGAAATTCCTGGCTTATCGTCAACCTATTTTGAATTTAGGAGCAACCTTTCAGTTTCGTTTTCCCTGTAAATATTGCATTACATATCAAACTACCGGTAACAGATATATTTTTTACGAATCTGATCAGTTGCAATTTTTCCTTGAAGGTAAAGCAACTATATGAATTCCAGAGACTTCCATTCAAATTGCTAATCAGGCCAATAATTGATTTCAACTGTGTTCTGCAATTTGGTTTAATTTAGAATAATTTCTTAAAATTCAACTTTCCTTGGATGTGATTGATCTCCTCTCACTTCAATGTGGACTTTAGTAATAGTCACTAGTTTGGTATAAAGTGTTACTTATTTCCTTTTTAAATTGTAATATTTCCTCTCAAGTGATGTTTATTCAACTTGTATAAGATTATAAATAAAAAAAAAATGCATATGATATACGCTGAAAGGCATGTGAAGAGAAAATCAAAATATGGTTTCTCCATTCCATGGAAAACAAAGAACTGATGATCCAGTGAGCTGGCAGTGAGCAGGAAGGCACCTGTGCATGCATGGTACAGGCAGTCTTTTGATCTCTTAAAGTGACAGTTCACTTTAGATGGTCCATGCCGGGTTCTGTGGATGTAAAGTCATTCACCAAAACGCTCAATCTCACACATGGAAGACTATAAGGGAGTTCAGATTTCCACTCAGTTCTAAATGTTACTGGTGGGTGTTATTCTTCATTATTCCCATTATAGCTTTTACTTCAATTTTATCCTCTTATAATTTCATGCATCTGATTTATCTTATCTTAACTTTTCATTATAATTTAGCTTTTATTTCTGAGGGCTCCCCTTCCCAATATGTTTTGCTTGTCTTTATTAAGGTCGGGGAAACTGTTAAAACACAAGATATAAATAGTTTAATTATTCTTCCTAAAATACTATTCAACATATTTATTATTTTCATCTATAATTTATAGCTAACTTGCCTTTAAATGAAGTACAACTTTTCCATTTATATCAGCCGCTGGCCATCCAAAGATGGCCGTGACGTTCTTCGGGAGTGTAAAATAGATCCCCCCTCCCGTGACATCACCACGGTGCCATAGCACCAAGCAACCAGATAATTGAATTGACTCGTATGATTTTTTTGAGGGTTCCGTGGATGACATCACCCACATGTGAGAATATGTTGGCTGCTTGTCCTGGAATAACATTTATTTGGATGTGTCAAGTAGGGGTCCTGTTGAATTCACAAGTAGGGAAGAAAGAAAACACAAACTAATTCCTTCATACAAAATGTCCTCCTGTGCCATGCTTCTGCAGGGCCACAGCATATAGCATACACTATTGGGTTCTGGTCTGGCTCCCCAGAATTACTAGTACAATTGTTAGCATTTCACCTAGACCAGGCTGCGTCTAGCTGAGTCAAACCTATCGTTGTAAAGTTCCAAGTCAGACCAGGCTTATCTAACTTTATATATAGATGTTGGAGGCATATGCAGTTGGGCATCACTGCTTCTCTTAATCTAGCTGTGTCCTGAGTTTCTAAACTTCCTAACTTATTCTCTCATGGCTCCACCCTCCTGTTTTACTTCCTCAGGTACTTCTGACACTGTGATGGAGTGCCCTTTCGGGGAAGTGGCAGGCATCCCATAGACTGCCTTAAAATGACTTTTTCTATGTATATTTTCCATGGTTTTGAGGGTCATAAAATCATTTGTCACAGTTAGGATTTGTAGTTCATCCAGACAAATCACAATTGCTATTTATTGAATATATTGGTTCAAGGAATTAGTTACTTTACTTTAGATTAGCAACATTAAAGATGAACACATCTTCTTGATTAGCCAAACTAATGAATATGTTGCCCAAATAGTAATTGTAGTTTGTGTACACCAGTAGCTGGATTTGAAGTAACTTGTGAATTAATATGTAAATTACTCTGAATCCCTGGAGAAGATTGTAAGCTCTTTCGAGCAGGGACTGTTTTCTCACTCTTTGTGACTCTCTACAGCGCTGTGTGCGTCTGGTAGCGCTATAGAAATAATTATTAGTAGTAGTAGTAGTAAAGAAATTCAAACAGAAATAGAATTACCATATATACTTGAATATAAGTCGATCTGAATATAAGTCAAGACCCCCCATTTCCCCCCCCCAAAAGGAGGAAAAATGGTTGACTTGAATATAGGACGGAGGATTAATATTCAAGTGCCATTCCTTGCCAGGATCTGCACCCGTGTCCTCTCCCTCACGCCCTCCCCTGCCAGGCTCTGCATTCAGCCCCCCTCCCTGCCAGGTTTTGCACCCAGCCCCCTTCCCTTCCTGCCCTGCAAGGCTCTGCATCCAGCCCCCTTCCCTACCAGGCTCTGCACCCAGCCCCCTTCCCTACCTGGCTATGCAGGTAGCCTCCCTACTTACTAGGCTCTGCACTGTACCCTGTCCCCCCTCCCTGTTAGGCTCTGCGCCCTGTTCTACCTCCTCTTCCACCTCTGGTGGTAGCCTGGGACAAGAGAGATCCCTCCTGTCTTATCCCAGCCGATACAAATAATTTTTTTCCCCCCTCCCCCTGCGTACCTTTTCTGTTCCCCCCCACATACCTTTTCCGTTATCCCTGGTGGTCCAGCAGTGTATGGGCAGGACCGCACTCCTGCCCTGTTCACCTCCTTCCGGGCTCGGGACTCACGGCGCACAGGCACGCAGGAGCGAGCTTCTGGAAGGACATTCCGTTTTGAGGTAGTGATTTCTTTTCCCAGATCCAGCTACCTTTGGAGCAGAGGCAGGCTGCAGTACATTTCCAATACAGAGCACAGCGAGTAAGGCTGTTACAGCCTATAAGGAAACTCCAGGGGGTGTGTGCCTATAAATCTTCTTTTTACATGTTTCTGCATGTTCCTTTAGGTTACTCCACCTCTAAAATACTAAATTCACTAGTTTTATCTTTTTATTTAAGTGTTTTGGAGCCATGTTTTGGTGACAAAATGCTGCTATTGTGGCCACCTTGGATTTTCCAATTTTTAAAAAAGTTCTCTAGAAGCTTCAGATACTCTGGCAGGGTCCCTCTCAGCAGTCATAACAGTGGCTCATTTGTATCTGATAGTACAGTGGTGTCAGCAGTTGTTCACTCAGCCCAAGATAAATTCCTTAGTAGCACAGGTTACCAGGTGCACGTCCTTGACAAGTGTTGAAGGCATGGTATTACAGGTTATGTAGACTGCAAAGTGAATGTGATTCTTGATAGCTAATCGAAAGCACTAGCCTTGTGAATCAAAGCAGCTGCAGTAGCTTCCTTTTGACACGTGCCCATCATACCAGGGTGCGGAGTCTTGGATAGAGTGGGTTATGTAGCCGATACGCTCTACAACATTAATGTCATAAGCCAAGTTTTGGCTTATTCGATCTCTCCCTGCAGAATACTGGATCTGGCAATAGGCTGGACTATATCTTTCCAGGTCTTCAGAGTCCTTCCTGATCCTCCATTGGCTCTACCGGTCTTTGGCAGCGTCTGGTGCCATTACCGGTTTTTCAGCTAGTTGCCAATGTCCTAGCAGGTCTCTCCATTGGACTACTCCTCAGTAATTTGTCCAATGCTCCCTGGGTCCTTGACCATCCCAGCTTCTCCGTCGCTTGGTTGTTTTATCCAACACATACGCACTGAGGGCTCTCCCAGCTGACGCACACACCAAGGACTTCTAGCTTCTCCATCACCCAGTCGTCTTATCTGGCACACATGCACTGAGGGCTCTCTAAGCCCCTCAGTTATCTTCTCACAGACACACTGGGGACTCTCCTGGATTCTCCTTCATTGGTCCTAGCTCAAGCCTAAGTCCCTCGACTCCAGGCTCTACCGGATCCCCGCCTACTTCTTCAGCTCTTTCCTGCCAGTGTATAGGACCATGTGGGCCCTCCTTCCACCAGGCTTTCTACTGCTAATTGAATTATTAATTGTTACATGAACATAAGTAACAAGAACAGGAAGGAAATTCCCTTAGAAAAACAAAATTAACCACATTTTTTTCCCTCTAGTTCACATCAAAGTTAACATTGTAGATTCATAAAAAGAAAAGAAAATATCTTGCACATCACAGAAAGGTCAGTACAGGCAAAAACAATATCAAATCCTAAACAATCTAAGATAAATTTGGCTCTTTATTAGCAACGAAGGATTCTAAACATACTGGATCCCCAAAAATATGATTCTGTGCCCCATGTCACCAGCCATCTACAGGGAAATTTTAGGAAAAAAGATCCACCTCCCACTAATATATTTGGTTTCAGTGAGAGAAGGAATATACAATTCTGAGTTTGTTTGGAGACATCAGGGAACATCAATATAGCTTGACCAAAAAAAAAGGTATAATCTTCTTTAAGTTCTCATAATCGCCATCTTTTTTTCGACTGATGATATTACTAATAACAAAGTAGATCTTTCTGAATAATTTCTTGTGAAGTTTCCAAAAACTTTTAAGTCTAAAACTATCAGGAGAGTTTAGAACATCTTATCTTTCCCTCTGGAGCTTCTTTCTTGGCAGCTCGAGGTAAATAATAAGCTTTCACTACATTGGTAGTTGCTAAATTCAGCTGTAAAATATATTTTTCACATACATTTTAAATATGTCTCTAGGTGAAAGATTGGCATGATTCAGGACAATTAGGCAGCCTCAGATTCACCGCCCTGGAGGCATTTTCGAATACTTCTGTTTGTAAATGAATCAATAAATTTTCTTTAACTGAGGTCGCTAATATAGATTGACAGGATTTAACCTGAGACTCTGTTTTCTCCCAGATTTTTCTCGATAGTGCAAAACCTCTTATTTTGATTGATAAATTTATCAACTGTCTCTTCAGTAAATTATCTTGTAATGTCGGGTCCATTTTTGTTATTGCTAGAAATATGTCTTTAAGTGAAGCTTCCTGTGTTGCAGAGACAAGATCTTTAATAGGTTGAAGTTTAAATATTATTGGAGTTGGTACCTTAACTTCAATTGTTGGGCCGTTTTGCAAGATCAACATAGAAGGATCTTGTCCACTAACAGTCTCTTATGGTAATTCAGCTATTTCATTATGCTGTCCAGAAGATTCTTTTAATTGGAATGATGGTTGTGGGGGAGGAGTACATCCCCCAGATGAAAGGGAAGCTTCCAAAGGAGGGGGGAGGAGTCCAACTGTGGATCCGCAATATTTGTTAAATGCTTGTCTATATGACCTTTAACCAGAGTTGGAGCAAGACTCCCCTTAGTCCCTCTTTTTCTCATCTCCATAAGAGCGGAGCAGAGTGATACGCTCCTCAGTGCTCTGAAGGGACATTCCTCTTTGGGCATGCCTCTTCGGGAATGCATCCAGAATCATGCATCAGTGGCCGTGTATCACGGAGCAGACACCAAGATAAGGAGGAGCCAAAACCCCTCTGGAGTTAGCAATCTCTTGCATCCAGCAGGAAGCCTGTTCCAACCAGCTTTTCTCTCCGATGTTAACCCCTGAGCTGCGGAGCGGATGCTAAGATAAGGATAGGAGCCAAGACCCCTCTCTGATGTCAGCAATCTTTTGCGTTCAGCAGGATGCCTATTCCAACCAGTGTCTCTCTCCGATGTCAACCCACCAGTCCCCCCCCCCTCCACCAGGCTCCTCCTATCAGTGCTGGCCAGCAGTGACCTTCAGAGCTTACCGGCTTAGGCTGAAACCAGCATTCCTCCTCCCGAGGGTCACCCAACTCACAAAGGAGCTTCTTGCTTTCTGAGCTCTATGTGCTGAGAGCTGTTCTTTTCAGGACCACAGTCCACCTAGAGTGGACTGCTCCCAGCATCATTAGCAGCTCTCCTCTAAGGCTCCATGAGCTCCACTGATCATTGTTCTATTGCCTAAATTTCAGAGCAGAACAAAATATGTGTGTTGCTAAGGAAGTTCCCCATATTCCTCCTCTTTTCTTCTGTTTCAGTGGAGTTCAATTGCTTTGGTACCAACTGCAGAATGGAGGAATTCAAGATCTTAAAGTGACACCCTTCTGCAGATTTGTGGTTAGTGGGAATCATCAGCTAAAGAACGAATTCCTATATATATTAACTGAAACAAGATTATCGAGGTAAGAACCTAATTATTTGTTGTTAATAATGTCAACAATTTGTTCAGATGTATTAGGAGAAAATTTAATTTAATGCAGTGTTTATATATCACTAAATCACCACACTGGCTTTGAAGTGGTTTACAAAACAATATAAAATTTGACTTGTACAGTGATTAAAAGTCTAATCGTGTACTTCTAGTAATTTCCCATTTTGTCCCAATGGGCTCACAATCTAACTATAGTGCATTGAAGGAAGTATACAAGCATTGTAATCTGTATTTATATAATGATTTTATGATATGGAAAAACAATTTTTTTAACTGTATGTATTTATTATGGTTTACTGAGATTTGATTGCCTGTTTTTATTGGAATTGCTATTAGAATTATTATTATGGAGAATTAGATTGTTTGTATTTTAGGAAAAAAATAAAATTTTAACTTTTGCTTTTACTCTTTTCTATCCTATTTTTAAATGGAGTTCCTTTCCTGATGATTGTATATTATATATTGTACACCACTTGGATCCTTTTTTAGGCTGTTATGTGGTATAGAAAGTTTTTAATAAACATAAACACATATTTTCATATATGCCAGGAATAGTTAAAGCCAAAATAGAAAAACTCCAAAGAAGCAGAGTTACTGAGCAGATAGGTATTTGTCAAACAAGTAAGTTTTTAGTCATTTTCCGAAGGTGAAGTAGTTCTGTTCTTAAGGGTGCTAGAAGGTCATTCCAGGTTCTGGTAGTAGCAAACGTGAAGAGGGTGTTAATACTCATTATATTTCACTCCCTTGGATGACTAATCTTTTGGTTTGGGAATGGGAACAATATAGTAGAGATATTCTGTAAATTTTAACAAAAAGCATTAGCAAAATCTTGACATTGGAACACCAATTTAGATTGATTGGAACACATGAAGCAAGTCTGTGAGCTATTACAAAGAGTTCTTTTTGGTAAAGGATGAGGAGATGATGCGAGGATGAGGGGTTCCACTTCGTGAGGAACTGGACAATGTTTTGGGGCAAGAGCAAGCTCTTCAGGAGAGATGGACTGCACCTGAGCGCGGCGGGAATTAGACTTCTAGCAAACAATGTCAGGAGAGGAATAGAGCAGGCTTTAAACTAAGAATGGGAAAGCCGACAGTCGACCACGTGTCGACGATTCAGAAGAAGGTATCCCGAGAGGATACTGAGTGGGAAAAATGCTGGGAAGACATGATGGGCAAAAAACAAGAGTTCACAGATCAAGAAGAGAATGATAGGAAGATCGTAGCACAGGAAAAGAAAATGAAGGCAAAAAAATACCAGGACTTAAATTGCATGTATACTAATGCAAGGAGCATAAGGAACAAAATGGAAGAACTAGAAGTCATGGCCAAAAAAGAGAACCTAGACATCATTGGGGTCTCAGAAACATGGTAGAATGAAGAAAACAAATGGGACATAGCACTGCTGGGGTACAAACTCTATTGCGAAGACAGGTCAGGTCAGAAAGGAGGAGGAATAGCCCTATACATAAAGGATAACATACACTCGACCAGAGTGGACACAGCAGCGACGACCAACAAATCACTGTGGGTTAAAATACCGGGAAGGAATGGGCCCGAAATAAAGATGAGCCTGTACTATCGTCCACCTGGGCAAACTGAAGCAAATGATGAAGAAATGAAAGCCAAGATGAAGCAAAAAATGCAAAAGCGGTAACACGATTGTTATGGGAGACTTCAATTATCCCGGGATAGACTGGAGTCTTGGAAAATCAAAATGTGCTAGGGAGACCGGATTCCTGGAGGCTATACAGGACTGCTTCATGGAGCAGCTTGTCAGAGAACCGACGAGAGAGAATGCCACTTTGGATCTAATCCTCAGTGGGCTAAGAGGACCTGCAAAAGAAGTGGAAGTAGTGGGGCTGTTGGGAATCAGCGATCACAATATGATCAAGTTTAAAGTTGAAGTAGGAATATCGAAGGGGAAGAGAACCACAGCGACAACTTTTAACTTCAAGAAAGGAAACTATGAAGCGATGAGAGTAATGGTAAGGAAGAAACTTAGGAACAGCTCAAAGAAATCGTAGACTGTAGAGCAAGCCTGGTCTTTATTCAAGGACAAGGTGAGCGAGGCGCAAAATCTGTATATCCCCAGATTTAGAAAATGATGCAAAAAGAGCCGAACAAAAGACCCGGCGTGGATAACTAAAGAAGTAAAGAAAGCGATAGGAGATAAGAATTCATTCCGGAAATGGAAAAAGGACAAAACCAAGGAAAACTGGAAAGAGCACAGGAAGCATCAAAAAGAATGTCACCTCGTGGTTAGAAGAGCAAAAAGAGAATATGAAGCGAGGCTAGCCAGGGAAGCAAGAAATTTCAAACCGTTCTTCAGATATGTTAAAGGGAAGCAGCTGGCTAGGGAGGAGGTGGGACTGCTTGATGACGGAGATAGGAAAGGAGTGGTGAAGGAGGAAAAAGAAGTGGCGGATAGACTAAACATGTTCTTTTTGTCAGTATTTACAAAAGAGGACACATCCAACGTGCCGGAACCTGAAAAAATCTTCAAAGGTAAGCCTTGAAGATGTACACAAGCAGATAGATAGATTAAAAACTGACAAATCTCAAGGCCTGGACAGAATCCACCCTAGGGTATTGAAAGAACCAAAGGAGGATATAGCGGAACTACTACAGCAGGTTTGTAATCTATCCCTGAAAACAGGTTATGCCCATCTTTAAAAAAGGATCGAGAAGTGACCCGGGGAACTACAGACCGGTAAGTTTGACTTCGGTTCCGGGGAAGATGGCGGAAGCACTGATAAATGACAGCATCGACAAGCATCTAGAAAGGAATATACTGATGAAAACAAGCCTTCTGCAAGGGAAGATCATGCTAACAAACTTATTACACTTCTTCAAAGGAATTAACAAACGGATGGACAAAAGGGACCCCATAGACATCGTATACTTAGATTTCCAAAAAGCCTTTGACAAGGTACCCCATGAACTCCTACTACGGAAACTGAAGAACCATGGGGGAGAAGGAGACGTACATAGATGGATCAAAAATTGGTTGGCGTTTAGAAAGCAAAGGGTGGGAGTGAAGGGCCACTACTCGGACTGGAGGAGAGACACGAGTGGTGTTCTCCAGGGGTCGGTACTCGGACCGCTGCTGTTCAATGTATTTATAAATGATCTAGAAACAGGGACGAAGTGCGAAGTAATAAAATTCGCTGACGACACCAAACTATTTAGTGGAGTTGGGACTAAAAAGGACTGTGAAGATTTACAAAGGGACCTGAACAAACTAGAAGAGTGGGTGATGAGATGGCAGATGAAGTTTAATGTAGAGAAATGTAAAGTATTGCATGTAGGAAACAGAAACCCGAAGTACAGCTATACGATGGGAAGGCTGGTAATGGGTGAAAGTACTCAAGAAAAGAACTTGTGGGTAATAGTGGACAACACAATGAAACTGTCGGCACAGTGGACAGCGGCCTCTAAGAAGTCGAATAGAATGCTAGGTATTATCAAGAAAGGTATTACAACCAGAACGAAAGAAGTTATCCTGCCGTTGTATCAGGCGATGGTGCGCCCGCATCTGGAGTACTGCGTCCAATATTGGTCGCTGTACGTTCAGAAGGATATGGCGATACTCAAGAGGTGCTCAGAATCCAAGATGGAGTAAAAAACTTCAAATTGGGGTGCAAACCCCTAAAATGCGTTTTTTATAGAATCAATCATTGCACCATTTTGAGTGAAAAGGTAATAGAAAGTGCTTATTGAAAAACACTCTTGCTTTAAATGTCCAATAAATGTCCAATAAAGTGAAAATGTTCCAACTATTATATAAGTTCAACTACATGAGTTCAAATCAGAACTTAATGGTTCAGATAGCGTTGACCCGGCGAGGTTCTGACGCGTTTCGCCAATCCTGGCTGCCTCAGAGAACCTACTGCACTGCTAGTGAACTACTGCTTAGTTTAAAGGTGCTTCTTTATCTAAACAAAGTAACAAAAACAGAAAATGATGCTGGTTTGTAACAAACATTCATAGTGAAACAATTTTACAGCTACTAAACAACTCTCATGACGCTGACAGCAGGGTACCTGGTACAAAGGAACTTCTTTTACATTTCCTGTGACGTGGGAACTCAGCTGAGCTCCCTGTATTTGTATAATGACGATGTGTCAATCACCTAATGTGTCAATCATTAGGTGATTGACACATCGTCATTATACAAATACAGGGAGCTCAGCTGAGTTCCCACGTCACAGGAAATGTAAAAGAAGTTCCTTTGTACCAGGTACCCTGCTGTCAGCGTCATGAGAGTTGTTTAGTAGCTGTAAAATTGTTTCACTATGAATGTTTGTTACAAACCAGCATCATTTTCTGTTTTTGTTACTTTGTTTAGATAAAGAAGCACCTTTAAACTAAGCAGTAGTTCACTAGCAGTGCAGTAGGTTCTCTGAGGCAGCCAGGATTGGCGAAACGCGTCAGAACCTCGCCGGGTCAACGCTATCTGAACCATTAAGATTAGTTCTGATTTGAACTCATGTAGTTGAACTTATATAATAGTTGGAACATTTTCACTTTATTGGACATTTATTGGACATTTAAAGCAAGAGTGTTTTTCAATAAGCACTTTCTATTACCTTTTCACTCAAAATGGTGCAATGATTGATTCTATAAAAAACGCATTTTAGGGGTTTGCACCCCAATTTGAAGTTTTTTACTCCATCTTGGATTCTGAGCGCCACTCTCGTTTAAAAAGGTATTTAAAGTAGCTTGTTCCTTTACTAGTTTTTTGCCTGTTTATGGTCATTTGGGAACAAATCTCCCTTTTTTTGAAATTTACCCAGTTGTGTATATTGGATACTCAAGAGGTTTCAGAAAAGAGCGACACGATTGATAAAAGGTATGGAAAACCTTTCATATGCTGAAAGATTAGAGAAACTGGGGCTCTTTTCCCTGGAGAAGAGGAGACTTAGAGGGGATATGATAGAGACTTACAAGATCATGAAGGGCATAGAGAGAGTAGAGAGGGACAGATTCTTCAAACTTTCAAAAAAATGAAAGAACAAGAGGGCATTCGGAAAAGTTGAAAGGGGACAGATTCAAAACAAATGCTAGGAAGTTCTTCTTTACCCAACGTGTGGTGGACACCTGGAATGCGCTTCCAGAGGACGTAATAGGGCAGAGTACGGTACTGGGGTTTAAGAAAGGATTGGACAATTTCCTGCTGGAAAAGGGGATAGAAGGGTATAAATAGAGGATTACTGCACAGGTCCTGGACCTGTTGGGCTGCCGCGTGAGCGGACTGCTGGGCACGATGGACCTCAGGTCTGACCCAGCGGAGGCATTGCTTATGTTCTTATGGATCTTGAACTGTTGTGTTGGTCTTAAGTTGAGGAAGAAGGGCATAGCCTTGACTGTGATTAGCCCATAGGAGGATAAACAGCTTTTTGGTCTTTTTCTGTTGCATCTGCTGTGTTAACTGTGTTTTTGTCTCTAACGCAGTATGGTTTAAACTTTGCATTTCATAGACTTTCTTTAATGAAGCGTAGTCAGTTTAAAAGTTCTGCTTCTCACTTTGCAGACCTTGACAAAGGTCCTGGCCGTCGCTTCTGTGTGATTTGGGAACACTTCTGGATGGATCTCACTCCTCAAGCTCGGAGTCGACTTTTGAATTTGTGACATTGCTTATTGGCTATTTAGTGTGCTGTCAAACTGGTTTTGAGTTAAGTGATACGGGGGGAGGATAGGATGGGTGGGAATTATAATGTGCGTATACCAAAGAAAATTGTTAATTTTTTGTCCACTATGTTTGCGTGCACTTTGTCATTCAATAAAAATATTTAAGCATAAAAGTTCTGCTTCTAAAGAAAGTTGTCAGTCGTGGTGACCAAATCTGATGCAGGGTCCATAGGTAGACTTATGTGAAGTTTTGAAAATGGGAGTAAAAGGCAGTGTGTTTGTGAGAGTCCAAAGTCTACAGTAAATTTAAAATTGGAAGTGATGACAAGCCCGATTATCAAAACTATCAAGTTAAACATATAAAGAGTCTTTAACTAAAGATTAGCGCATGTTATTGGCAGCAGAGCCCATAGTGATAAAATGGGTCCTGTGGCAAGTAACATTAGTAAAAGACGTCCATAGTCAGTTTACAAGTCATCTTACCTAGTAGGGAAATGCATTTATGAAATCCTTACCTGAGTTCTAATGTAACTAGCTTAGAGAAGATGTCTGGCAGCATTAAAGAAATGATACGCAGTAGTAGAGAACCACTTAAATAATAAAACATTGACAACAGATCATAATTCTGGGGCTACAAGGGATGCTCATAGTAAAATGTGTTTAATCAGTAGATTTTTTTTAATAAGTATTTTCGTGGGAAAACTCATCCATGAAAAGGATCCCAAAATTATAAATAATTTGTCTTTTAAAGTTTAAAATGTAGTTTAAAAAGGATTATGTTTTAAAGATTAATTTGTGTTTATTTTTCATTTTAGGTTTTGTATCAACAGTTCAAGTTTTTCTTGAACCTCTATTTTCTAGTAGTGGCCTGTTCACAGTTTGTACCAGCACTGAAAATTGGCTACCTCTACACCTACTGGGCTCCTCTGGTAAACAAAAGCAAATGTGCATTTTAAATGTAATTTTTATGCTTGCATTTTCATTTCATGATCGGGTGCTGTCAATTTGACTTTGAGAAAATGCTCTAAAGCACTGCTTCTCAACTAAGTCTTCAGGATACACCCAGCTAATCAGGTTTTTAAATTCACTACAAAGTCACATCCTTCTCCCCTATGCACCATCCACTCTCCTGACACCACCCCTTCATCCAAACAACTCAGGAAGCTCCTCTTGCCTGGTCCCATCCTCTTGTCCCTCAGTCAACTACCGCTGACTTTTCTTCCTTCTCTGAAATCAAAGAGGAAGAAACTGCACAACTTCTGTCTTCAGCCAAGCCTACTACATGCCCCTCAGACCCTATTCCCACCCCTCTACTTGACCCTATTTCACATACTGTTATCCCTCCCCATCTGCCATATTCCCAACCTATTCATTTCCTGCTGCTTTCAAACATGCAGTGGTTAAGCTGCTTCTCAAAAAACCCTCTCTGGACCCCACCTGCCATTTCAACTATCGCCCTGTCTCCCTTCTTCCTATCCTAGCCTAGCTTCTTGCTGCCTGGACTTCATTTCAACGCGACAGATTCTTGATCTTCTACAATCTGGCTTTCGCCCCTAACACTCTGTAGAGACTGCCCTCACCAGTCTCCAGTGACTTGTTCAGATCTAAAGGCCTTTGCTCTATCCTCATCCTTCTTGACCTGTCTGCTACCTTTGATTCTGTTAATCACAACTTACTCCTTGATATGCTGTCCTCGCTTGGATTCCGCAAATTTGTCCTCTCCTGGTTTGCCTCCTATCTCTCCCATCACACCTTTAATGTATGTGTTGGTGGGTCCTCCTCTGCTGCTACCCCGCTAGCGGTTGGTGTACCCCAGGGTTTTATCTTAGGACCTTTTCTTTTCTTTTCTCTTCTCTTCTCTCTCTACACCTCTTCCCTCAGTGCCTTGATCTTCTCCCATGGCTTCCAGTATCACCTAAATACTGATGACTCTCAGATCTACCTCTCTACACCCAAAATTTCACCAAAAGTCCAAGAAAAAGTCTCTGCCTATTTGACTGACATTGCTGCCTGGATGTCCTGCTGTAATCTGAAACTAAACATGTCCAAGACTGAGCTGCTTCTCTTTTCTCCTCCTTTGTTCTCAATCTCGGTAAATAATATTGACATCGTTCCAATCTCCTCTGTTTGCAACCTTGGAGTCGTTTTAGATTCTGACCTCTCATTTTCCACGCACATCCAACAAACTGCTAAGGCTTGTCGCTTCTATCTCTACAACATTGCCAAAATTTGCCCCTTCTTCTCTGAGCACACTACCCGGACCCTTGTCCACACTCTTGTAATATCACGCTTAGATTACTTCAATCTTCTTCTCACTGGTTTCCCGCAGTGCCGCCTCTCTCCCCTGCAATGTGTGCAAAACTCTGCTGCAGAACTCATCTTCTACCAACCTCTCTACACTCATATCACCCCTCTCCTTAAATCACTTCACTGGCTCCCTATCTGCCTTCGCATACAGTTCAACAAGCTCCTATTGCTGACCTACAAGTGTGTTCATTGTGCTGCCCCCTCAATATTTCTCCTCTCTTCTCTCTCCTTATACACCTCTCAGAGAACTCCATTCCTTAGATAAGCTGCTCTTAGCTGTACCCTTCTCCTCCAGTGCCAATTCCAGACTGTTCCTTTCATCTAAGTGCCCCCTATGCCTGGAATAAATTACCTGGGTTTTTCTGCCAAGCCCCTTCACTTAGTTTGTTTAAAAGCAGACTGAAAACCCACCTTTTTGATATAGCCTTCAGTCTATAACCTTACTCCCCACTGCTCATTAACCCAGCCAGCAGATTAACCATGCCCCTTAAATGTATCCATGACATCCTCTTTGATTGTCTGTTTAGATTGTACGCTCTTTCTGTGTCTTCTTTGTGACTCTGTACAGCGCTACGTACATCTGATAGTGCTATAGAAATAATTAATAGTGCGTAAGACAAATGCAAACTTGTGTGCAAGTTTATCTCATGCCTGTTCCTTATGAAGATACAGAAAACCTAACTGGTTGGGTGTGTCCTGAAGACTTGGTTCAGAACTTCTGGTCTACAGTAAGATACCAGATAATGCTTGTAAAAGTTTGTATTTGAGTGGAAAATTAATCTGTGCTCGATGAGATTATAATCTGTATTTCTGGTTACATCAGCACAGGAGTCTGTACCTTAGGTGTTATCCATCTGTAGTTGTTAACTGCTGCAGAAAGATGCCAATCATATCTTTCAGCTCCTCCTTCACCAGTGGAGCATAGTGCCCTCTTCAGTTATTCCTTCTACAAACGAATTGATAAGGGGTGTTCTGTTCAGTTTTTATTTTCTTATTTTCGGGCATTTTCTGTGTTTTTCACGTGGCTTCGAAGCCAAGAGGTCCCTATTATTGGGGGCTACTCCGCCTGGGAGATGATGCCTACTTTTTGATCCATTAATGCTTGGGGTCCATTCCCCTGGGAGCCCGCTTGCCTGCTGATTTATCAGAGACTTGAGCGCAGACTGTGGGGCCCCTATGTAACAACCCTTTGGGTATCAGGGAACCGGCTGCATGTTAAAACACACTCCCCCCCTGGTTTTCTGGGGTGCGGTTTTCTGGGGTGGCGTACTCAGTCAATGTGCAGCCCAAAGATCTCCAGAGGAGGACAGTGTCTAGCAGGAATTTGAGGCAGAAAGTCCTTTCCTTCAGACAGGTTGCAGCAAAGTTGTCAAAGATAGGCACAGCAGAAGCCACAGTGAGTAAGTTTATTATTCACAACTGTAATCCTCACTGGTTCAGGTTCAATTACAGGATGGCAAAAGGGCACACAAAGCCTGTGTGACTTTGGTTCATCTCATTGCCTCCTGTTGAATGTAGCTCGTCTAGTTACTTCTGTATTATACTTTATAATTATTCAGAAATAAAGACCAATTGACAATGCAATTTCTTTTTACTTACCGTTTTAATGCAGTGTCTCTAGCATGCCCCAATGGGACCTGTTTTGCCCTAAAAGGGTTCATATAGGAGCTCTGCATAATACAAAAACATTATATTCAAGCCTGATTATAGCATACAATATTGACACCTCTTAGACTGTGTTAAAAATTTCTACTAATTAACTATCTAATTAATCCTGTTTGAATACAGTGTAAAATTATTTAAATAATCAACTGTATCATACCTTCTCATAAAAACATATCATGTATTCATAATAATTTACAATTGATTACTTCATATGTAACAAATTCTTCAATGTATAACCCTAAATAAAATCCGGAAATGTACTAGTATGCAACCTAAAAAAAAAAAAAAAAGCAAATAGGTGAATGATAGTAAGTGTTTTGGCCGATGACTGGAGCAAGGAGCAGGAATACTACGCTGACCATCTCAGTTTGTGATTCAATAGCTGTGCATAGGCTCCGATTCTGAGGCCGTTAGTGTAAAGCCTGGAATAACAAGGGCTGGAAACACTGATGTGTACTGTTCAAAATAAGTGGTATTCTATATATTTTGTGATTTGTCCTAAATAAAATCCATAATATTTTCAATTAAATACATACTTTCAATCAAATGAATAATTGTATCATTCATCAAATATTACTATACTGCTAACCAATACTACAATTGAAAAGATGCGTTTTAATTAATAAATTATTTAAAGGGACTAAGTGATATAACTACTTAATTTATCTTATGAATTAAGCACCACCACCCGGTTAATTTGATTTGTCAATTGTTTAAAAACAGAGCGTTTGCCACACACAAATTTTAAAATGCTTCAGTTTATACTAACTAGTATGAAATACGGGTTATGTTGATTTAGTTTTGTTATCACAGCTTCATTCTAAGACAAGTTATTTCTAAAGGTTATACACCTCTCGGCTGCTAGATTACAGCAACTCTCATTAACTCGAGTCTGTCGTTTTAAGACTTAAAATACAACAAACTCAATTTGATTTTCCTTTCAAAACGCTGTGAAACTTAGGGCTTCTTTTACAAAGGTGCGTTAGGGCCTTAACGCATGGAATAGCGCACACTAGTCGCTACCGCCTCCTCTTGAGCAGGCGGTAGTTTTTCAGGAAGCGCGTGCTATAACGCTCGCTAATCTGGTGCGTGCGCTAAGAACGCTAGCGTACCTTTGTAAAAGGAGCCCTTACTTTCAAATATAGATATTCTCTAGCTCAATGTTCTTCAACCTTTTTACACCCGTGGACCGGCAGAAATAAAAGAATTATTTTGTGGACCGGCAAACTACTAGGACTAAAATTTAAAAACCCCGTTTACGCCCCATCTCCGCGAGTTCAGTCCCCACAAACCATCTGATCCCATCTGCACAAGCCGTAATTATGATTTTATATTGAACGTATTTTATTAAAGTATAAAAAGAAACAATATTCTGAACAATTGTGATTTTATAAATACAAATATACAGAGCATGGACCAACAAAACTCCTGTCTCCCCTCCCTTTCACATATATCCCCTCTACTATCAAGAAAACTGAACAAGCCAAGATATTATAGAATGCTACATAGAAATATTACGCTAACAGAATACTTCAGTCCCCAGTTTTGTCTCTAGCAGGATATATATTTCAAATGTGATATATTCTAATGACAAAATAGAAATAAAATTATTTTTTTCTACCTTTTGTTGTCTCTGGTTTCTGCTTTCATCTTCTTTTCACTCTTTTCCTTCCAGCATCTGCCCATTCCATCCAATGTCTGCCCTCTCCCCCTTCCATATGTATCTGACTTCTTTCTATGGCCCTCTTCCCTGTCCATCCAGCCTGTTCCTCCTCTCTCCTTTTTACATCATTCATTCCAGCTTCACTGCCTTCTTCATTTTTATCTCTCCTACAACAGATCTAGCATCTTTATTCCTCTCTCATTTCTCTGCTGACACCCTTTCCAGCATCAATGTCTCTCTACTTTCTCATTCCTCTTTCTGCCCTTTCCCTCATCTGATCTCTCCATTCCACCCTGACCCCCCCTTCCCCTCCTGTAATCTCCCTGCCAGCTGTTTCCTTCCTTTTTTCTTTCTCCCTTCCCTCCTTCCTTTTTTTCCTTCTCCCTTCCCTCCTCCCTCTATCCAACATTAACTCTCTTCCCATCCCTTTCCATCCTCCCCTCCCAGCAGCATCTCTCCTTCTAACTCACTCCAAGTCCAGTAACAGCTCTCCCTTTATCCAGCAACTTCCCTGCCTCCTACAGTGGCTGTCTCCCCTTCCAGCAGCTCTCAGTACTTGCCTGCAGGAAGTTGCTGGTAAATCACTGCCCTGGTGGGAGGGGAGACAGCCACTGTGAAGGCTCCCCAGGATCTTGCTCGCACACGCTGACCATCTCTCTCCACCTGCACCTGAATCTGCAGCTCTCTCCGTTCTAATCGCAACTTCCCCGCGGCCCTCTTCAGCAACTCGGCAGGGGCGGCGATCAAGATAGGCTGCCGACGTCGGGACCTTCACTCTCTGATTCCGGCCTATTTTGTTTCAACTTCCTGTTTCCGAACAGGCGAGACTCAGAGAGGGAAGGCCTCGACGTCGGCAGTCTGTCTTGATCGCCTGAGGCTGGGAGGAGCAATAGTCGGCAGGAACCGCAGTCACCAGGAAATTTAACTGCCGACTTGATCTCGCTGGCCCTGTGCGGACCGGCAGAAATTTTCTGCGGACCGCCACCGGTCCACGCACCGGCAGTTGAAGAACTGTGCTCTAGCTCATTCACACTACAGTGAGTTTCAAAATTAAATTATAAAGTTCTTAGAAGTTTTTACTTTATATTCGAGCTCACCTTTTTTAAGTGTCCTTCCTTAACTTGGGTCTAGAGTGAATCTGCACACCCGCCATACTATGTGGGTGGGTAAAAAAGTTAAATTTAAGAGTTTTTGGAACCAGGATTAGATTCCCCACCTCCAAGGCCTCTTTCCCTGAATTTATTAAACTTAAGGGAAGTCTCCATGGGCTGTTTTTGGCGTGATTTTTCTGGCAGCAGCCATCTTGGATTTTAAACAATCTTTTTTTTCAAAAGCATCCATCTGCCTCAAAACCCCTCATTTTGACAAAAGATCACCTGGAATGTACTCCTCGGACCAGTCTGCCCCTGTATCATGCCAGTTTTGTGCAATTTTATTGGCAGAAGAGCAGCCATGTTCCACATGCTGCGGAACACATGAAGGGACGGGAGCTTCAGGCTCAGCTTTTTTTGAGTCCTCCAGGGTCCATAAAGCAGGAAAAAAATCCTGCTTGGAAGCTGCAAGCAGCAAAGGCACATAGACCCCGATTCTGCAAACTGCGCCTAACTTTAGGTGTGGTTTAGACGTCTGTGGAGCATGTCACACTCCGCGTTACTTAGATGTAAGATAGGCGTCAGATATTCATCTAAAAATTTTTTTTTCACTTCTAGACGTATTTAGTTATATATAAAAATGTGTTTTTACCGATTCTGTTCTATTATTTCAGGATTGTAAGGTTTAACATAATACAAACACAGTATACCATCTTTAAAAGGATAATAAAAACACAGTATACAATCTTTAAAAGGATATTAATAATATATTATTTTCAGTGGGATTTGAGCTGGGAACATCAGAGTGAATCTTGAAAAAAATGTGACATGCTAACCTTCATTCTAATCCGCTGTGCTAGACAACAAGCCATACAAGAATAGCAATTCTGGTTTTTTTTATACTGTTCCGTATAGGCAGTTAATTCTGCTAGGATAGATGCCAGGAGACAACACAAGCATGATCTTACTGCCCTGTCATATTCTTTTTCTTCATTATGTCAGGATTGTAAGCTTTGTCAAATCAAAATCTATATTGTAGGCTATTCCAGACTGGACTCTAGCATACTTATTTCAAATTCAACACCAGTCAAACAATCCTCATAAGAAATAACATAAATTCTTAACGATCCTCAGAGGGTTTAGAATGTCCCATAGGTTGACATGTACATGTTTCAAAAGGTCTTTTCATCAGGATTGAGGCTCCCGTAATTAATTATCGTGTTTGTTTAGGAGCCGCTCCTCTCCATAGAGTATCATGGTACTTCTGTGCTTCATAGGAAACTGTATAGCAATTGTAAAATGAGCTCCTTGAAGCAGTGTAAAGAAGAGCTGTTTGAGCATTGTTTGGGCTTTAGATAGATGTGGTTTGAGCTTTAGATAGACATTTCTCTGAATGGGGTTTAGGCAGATTTTGGACGTTTCCAAAGTGATCTTCTAAATACAGTTGATGCATTTTATTTTGTGATTCAGCCAGCACATAAACAGGACACATCCATACAAGCATATTGAATTTAAAACTGCCTAAAGAAGTAATGCTATTAGCTAATTACAGCACATGAAAATCACAGCTTTAGGTTTCAAGCTCGAAATAACACCTCCTTTCTCACTAAACTTTGCTCCAATCAGTTCATTCTTCAAAGCAAAGAAAGCCCATAACTTCATTTGGCAAAGCTTAAAAACAGAATAAAACACAGAACAGACCTGAATGTGGCTTCTAGTTCATTGCAAAGGGAGGTGTGCAGCTGCACAATGCTGACCTCATTGCTGAGATCATCAAGGTGCACCTGCAAGGTACAATGCCACAAGTAAAAGTTGGGCTGGAAGTTGAACTCACAACCTCTGCAAGATCAGCACAGAGATTTTACTTATTGAGCTACACCACCTTCCATTCCAGTTTCTCTGACTCCCCTGTCATATCATAGCTTAGTGATCTGCTAAGGTATCATCTGCTTAGCTATCATATCACAGTTAGCTGAGATATGGCTTAAAGCAGGGGTAGTGAATTGTGGTCCTCGAGAGCCGTATTACAGTCTGGTTTTCAAGATTTCCCCAACGAATATGCATGAGATCTATTTGCATGCACTGCTTTCAATGCATATTCATTGGGGAAATCCTGAAAACCTGACTGGAATACGGCTCTCGAGGACCGGAGTTCCCTACCCCTGGCTTAAAGCACTGGTTTCATTGTCCCAAAAGCCAGAATCTCAAGTATGGTTGCATAAATGTGACATGGAGTCAAATACTGCCATTTTTATCAAATGCAAACTCCACTTTTGGAATTGATTGCTTCTAGTATTGCTAATGTTGTGCTGTTTGAGATGAAAATTAGATTTGATTGGTCTGTAGATTGTAATTTTTATTAAAATTAGTGTTGTGTCAGCTGAAGTACATGAGGGAGTCAAACCCACACCAGGCTCACACGCCAACCTTCATTCTAACTGTGTGCTACCCAGTGAGCCATAAAAGAATAGCAATTCAGGTTTGATTATACTGTTCCGTTTAGGCATCGTTTTGACTGTAGCTACGGTGTGCTTGTGACTTCGTAGCGGAGTGCCGGAAGCATACCGCAATGGCTGCAGTTAAGCATAACTTAAGCTGTCAGGGTAGGAAATTTCTCCCCTGACTGAAAGAAGCCATTTCTGGCTCACCAAGTTAAGGCACCTTGTTGCACCTTATTCATCCTCTCCAGCTCTCATATAATCTCATTTTCTCAAATATTATGCTGGTTGCAGGCTGTGAAGCAGGAGACATGCCAGCTACCCTGTTTGCCACCCCCTAAGGGCCTCCCCACTTCTCTCCTTTGCAGCCTGGGCCTCATGGAACACTAGATAAGACAAAGGTCAATGTGGCAAAGTTGCTGAAGTAGTGCTTATTAAGGAAACACTAATGCCCAGCTGCTACTCAATGTAAATAAGCACAAGGTGAAAAATGGTTTAAGATTTTTATTGCACAGTCTAGGAAAGCAGCTCGCAAGTGTAATATCAGGCAATTGCAGTTCGATGAGATGGATGACAGTTATGCAGAGTAAGCCACTCCTAAGTCCAAGTTGTTACTGTGATAGAATTGTTAAGGTCCCATAATCTGCTCCTGGTAGGAGAAGGCAGGCTGCAGATAAAGGAAGATGGATTGAGACAAATTAAGAGTTTATTGGTGAGTTTTAGGCTCTTTTACAAAGGTGCGCTAACTGTTAACGCATGCATAGGATAACATGCAAGCGTTAACATTTAGCACACGCTAACAGCGCCCTAAACAGCACCACTTTAAGCGCATGGTAAAGTTAACGCATAAAGTTATCCTATGCATGCGTTAACAGTTAGCACACCTTTGTAAAAGATAGCCTAAAACTCACCAATTTACCGTTCTCTCAGAAAATCATCAATAACTAGTAGGAATGCACTGATAGAACAGTTCAAGATTCTGGGAAGGAAGTTGAAGATGAGGACTCAGAAGATAGCGTTTTCAGAGATCCTACCAGTACCGAGGGCAGATGTGAAGAGGCAGATGAACTATAATCGATAAATGCATGGATGAGGAGATGGTGTGAGGAAGAGGAGTTCCACTTTATAAGGAACTTGACAATGTTTTGGGGCAAGAGCAAGCTCTTCAGGAGAGATGGACTACACCTGAGTGCGGGAACAAGACTCCTAGCAAACAACGTCAGCAGAGGAATAGAACAGGCTTTAAACTAAGAAGAAGGGGAAAGCCGACAGTCGACCAAGTGTTGACAATTCGGAAGAAGGTATCCCGTGAAGATATTGAGAGGGAAAAATGTTGGGAAGATACAACAGGCAAAAAACAAGACTTGACAGATCAAGAGGATGATAAGAAGAACGTAGCACAGGGGGAAGAGACAATGGGTGAAAAACAAGAGCTGACAGTTCAAGAGGAGGATGATAAGAAGAACGTAGCACAGGAAATGAGTATGAAGACAAAAAAACACCAGGATTTAAACTGCATGTATACTAATGCCAGGAGCCTAAGGAACAAAATGGGAGAATTAGAAGTCATGGCCAAAAATGAGAACCTAGACATCATTGGGATCTCTGAAACATGGTGGAACGAAGAAAACAAATGGGACATAGTACTGCCGGGGTACAAACTCTATTGTGAAAACAGGTCAGGTCAGAAAGGAGGAGGAATAGCCCTATACATAAAGGATAACATACACTCGACCAGAGTGGACACAGTGGCGACAACCGACAAATTGGAATCACTAAAGGTTAAAATACCGGGAAGAAATGGGCCCAAGATAAAGATGGGCCTGTACTATCGTCCACCTGGGCAATAGGAAGCAAGAGATGAAGAAATGAGAGCCGAGATGAGGCGAGAATGCAAAAGTGGTAACACGATTGTTATGGGAGACTTCAACTATCCCGGGATAGACTGGAGTCTTGGAAACTCTAAATGTACTAGGGAGACCGGATTCCTGGAGGCTATACAAGACTGCTTCATGGAGCACCTTGTCAGAGAACCAATGAGAGGTAATGCCACTCTGGACCTAATCCTCAATGGGCTGAGAGGACCTGCAAAGGAAGTGGAAGTTGTGGGACCGTTGGGAAACAGCGATTACAATATGATCAAGTTCAAAGTTGAAGTAGGAATATCGAAGGGGAAGAGAACCACAGCGACAACCTTTAACTTCAAGAAAGGAAACTATGAAGCGATGAGAGTAATGGTAAGAAAGAAACTTAGGAACAACTCAAAGAAATCTCAGACTGTAGAGCAAGCCTGGTCATTATTCAAAGACATGGTAAGCGAAGCACAAAATCTGTACATCCCCAGATTTAGAAAAGGATGCAAAAAGAACCAAACTAAAGACCCGGCATGGATAACCAAAGAAGTGAAGAAAGCGATAGGAGACAAGAAACATTCATTCCAGAAATGGAAAAAGGACAAAACCGGGGAGAACTGTAAAGAGCACAGGATGCATCAAAAAGAATGTCATCGAGTGGTCAGAAGAGCAAAAAGAGAATATGAAGGGAGGCTAGCCAGGGAAGCATGAAATTTCAAACCGTTCTTCAAATACGTTAAAGGGAAGCAGCTGGCTAGCGAGGAGGTGGGACCGCTGGATGACGAAGATAGAAGGGGAGTGGTGTAGGAGGACAAAGAGGTGGCAGATAGACTAAACATGTTCTTTTCGTCAGTATTTACAAAGAAGGACACATCCAACATGCTGGAACCTGAAAAAATCTTCACAGGAGATCAAGCAGAAAAATTAACATCTATGGAGGTAAGCCTCAAAGACGAACATGGGCAGATAGATTAAAAAGTGACAACTCTCCAGCCCGGATGGAATCCAACCTAGGGTTTTGAAGGAACTAATGGAGAACATAAGAAGTTGCCTCCGCTGAGGCAGACCATAAGTCCATCCTGCCCAGCGGTCCGCTCCCGCGGCGGCCCATCAGGCCCATTGCCTGAGTAGTGGTCTATACCTATCTATACCCTTCAATCCCTTTTTCTTCTAGGATAAGAACATAAGAAGTTGCCTCCGCTGGAGGAAATAGCAGAACTACTACAGCAGGTTTGTAACCTATCCCTGAATAAAGGTGTGATCCCAGAGGATTGGAAGATAGCCAATGTTACGCCTATCTTTAAAAAAGGATCTAGAGGTGACCCAGGGAATTACAGACCGATAAGTCTGACTTCGGTTCCGGGGAAGATGGTGGAAGCACTGATAAAAGACAGCATCAATGAGCATCTAGAAAGAAATAAACTGGTAAAAAAAAGCCAGCATGGCTTCTGCAAGAGAAGATCGTGCCTAATGAACTTATTGCACTTCTTCAAAGGAATTAACAAACAGATGGACAAAGGGGACCCCATAGACATCGTATACTTGGATTTCCAAAAATCCTTTGACAAGATACCCCATGAACGCCTACTACGGAAACTGAAGAACCATGGGGGTCGAAGGAGATGTACATAGATGGATCAAAAATTGGTTGGCGGGTAGAAAGCAAAGAGTAGGAGTGAAAGGCCACTACTCCGACTGGAGGAGGGTCACGAGTGGTGTTCCGCAGGGGTCGGTACTCAGACCGCTGCTGTTCAATGTATTTATAAATGATCTAGAAACAGGGACGAAGAGCGAAGTAATACAATTCGCAGACGACACCAAATTATTTAGTGGAGTTAGGACTAAAGAGGACTGCAAAGATTTACAAAAGGACCTGAACAAACTAGGAGAGTGGGCGACGAGATGGCAAATGAAGTTTAATGTAGAAAAATGTAAAGTCTAGCACGTGGGAAACAGAAACCCGAAATACAGCTATACAATAGCGAATCTCCTCATGGCTAAATTTGAAAAGAATTGGATCTATGAATCAAATTTTATGGTTCACATTAAATTATGGAAGAGATTCATAGACGATATATTCTTATTGTGGACATCGACTCAAGAACAGCTAAGGAATTTTTTGAGGTATTTAAATGAATGCCATCCTACCATCAAATTTGAAATGAAGAGTAACACTCATGAATTGACATTTTTAGATGTTAAGATTAATCAAGTAAATGGGAATTTTTTAACATCTGTATTCACAAAGCCAACTGATAAGAATATATTATTGTGATACACAAGTATGCATCCGAGTGTTTTAAAGAACAATCTCCCAGTATCGCAATTCTTCAGGTATAGAAGAATTTGTTATTCAACTGAGGTATTTACTAGTAAAGCGGTAGAGCTGAAACATAAATATGAAGTACGTGGATATCCAAAATCAGTGATTACTAAGGCGTATAAATGAGCAAAATATAGTTCCCGGGAACAACTTTTACAGTATAAGCATCGTTTAGAAAATACTGACTTTGTGACATGTTATGCGATTTTCTGATGTTTCTCAACGACTAGGAAGAAAGATTAAAATCTTATGGCCAATGGTGCAAACAAAACAAAATTGCCAAGAATTGGATTGTAAAGTGGCATTCTCACGGAATAAAAATTTAAAAGATCTGCTATGCCAGGCAGACATTTGGTCTAGTAAAGGGATGGAAAGGGTGGGCATATTTCGTTGTAATAACAGTACTGTTTGTCCTCTGATTAGTGAAGGAGATGTGGTCCTAATTCCACAAAGAAAACCTTGGAAAATGACAAGTCTGGTTACTTGTGAAACTATTGTAGTGTATGCAATAGTGTATGCAATAGTGTGCCCGTGTGATCTTTGCTACTTAGGGCATACTATGAGATGTTTAAAAACTAGGTTGTTTGAACACCGATCAATCATTACCCATAGAAGACAATATGATGAACTGACTCGTCATTGTGCTGAAAAAGAACACTTGTTTGAGGACTTCAAATGCTTTGTACTTGATCATATCCCAGCAACAGCACGTAGAGGAGTTGTAAAAACTAAATTATACCAGAGTGAGCAAAGATCAATTTACTTCTTGAATACCATTTAGCCCAACAGTTTAAATCAAAAATAGAATGGTATGCGTTTTATTAAGTTATGTGCCTTTGCATTTTTGTTCTTTCAATAAAGTTCTACTTTTTGAGTTTCGGGAGAAAGTGATGTAACGATATCAGGAGCTAATAGTCAGGCACCATTGTGGAGCCAAATTGTGGATGGAATAGGAGGGAATTCCCTGAAGTGCCTTGTTGGATTTGGACATCGGTTCCTTGTCTTCACTTCAATGCCAAAAATGTGACTGTAGGAAGATTGTTGCGTTTTTGGATCGTGGTCCTGGCTTACATCAACAGCTGTGAAGATAAGTGTAACCTTCCTGAAGGTTTTTTTCCTTGTTCCCTGTGCACAGTGGTGAAATATTTTCCTATTTTGAAAGATTACATTTAGAGAAGTAGTTGAGTTTTTTTTGCCTATGATACAGATTAAGAACTAAACTAAACCTTAAGTTTATATACCGCATCCTCTCCACGGAAGTGGAGCTTGGCACAGTTTACAAGAACTTAAAATATAAGAAGAGAAAGGAAAAGGTTTACATGAGCTTACATATAGAATGGAAGAATAAGGGGGAAAATAGAATTACATGTTAGAGAAGAGCCAAGTTTTCAGTTGCTTGCAGAATAGTTGGAGAGAACGGCTTAAAAAACTCATTGGGTTGCCTTCTGCATATAAAACTAGTTGAGGCTTTTTTCTCCACTTTACTTAAATGTTTTTTCAAAGGATATTTCCACCACTTGGCTTATAACATTTTTGCAACATTTTTTGCTGTAGTTATTTATTTATTTAGATTGTTATTGCTAGTATTGTTTCTAGGGACATTTAAATACCTACGAAATATAAATGTACATGAGTCAAGTCTCTTTCATTTGAAAGGAAACTCTGCAATGAGAGGGCATAAGATGAAGTTAAGAGGTGATAGGCTCCGGAGTAATCTGAGGAAATACTTTTTTACAGAAAGGGTGGTAGATACATGGAACAGTCTCCTGGAAGAGGTGGTGGAAACAGAGACTGTGTCTGAATTCAAGAGGGCCTGGCATCAGCACGTGGGAGATCTCAGAGAGAGAAATAGATAATGGATACTGGTTATCATGCTGTTATACCGGGCCATGGTACGCCCCCACCTGGAATACTGCGTCCAACACTGGTCACCGTACATGAAAAATGACATAGTACTACTTGAAAGGGTCCAGACAAGAGCGACAAAAAAGGTTAAGGGACCGGAGGACTTGCCATACAATGAGATGCTAGAGAAACTGGGCTTCTTCTCCCTTGAAAAGAGGATACTGAGAGGGGACATGATTGAAACATTCAAGATATTGTTCTTTCTCTTTCCAGGGTAGCTTCACATCGACTCCACAACTTAACCTGAGGAACAGATTCCAGGTCTTGCAGGAAGAGACTACCGACGTGAAGCAGGACCAGGTTCAACACACGTCTCCATCTCCGGGGACAACGGATCGACCCCCCCAAAAGAAGCGCAGAGTAATAGGCATTAGGGACTCCATGCTGAGAGGCACCGAGGGACCAATATGCAGACTGGATATGCAGTCGAGGGAGATCTGCTGTCTGCCGGGAGCCAGAATACGAGATGTGACCACCTGTCTTGATAGACTTCTCAGGCCCCAGGACCACTTCCCCATGCTGCTCATCCATGTCGGAACGAATGACACTGCCAAGAACGCCCCGGAGGACATAGCTAGAGACTTCGGATCTCTGGGGGAAAAGCTGAAGCGGACAGGAGCACAGGTAGTATTCTCTTCAATTCTTCCTGTTAGGGGCAAGGGAAGGGACAGGGACGAACGTATCCTGAGGACAAATGAGTGGCTACAACGATGGTGCCGAGAAATGAACTTCGGATTCCTGAATCATGGAGAGGCGCTACAGGGACTCTAGGGACCAGACGGATTTCACCTGACCAGCAGAGGTAAGAACGTCTTCGGACACCAACTAGCTTGCCTGCTTCGAAGGGCTTTAAACTAGGTAAGTCGGGAGAGGGTACCAACTTATATACCAGAGCAGTAAGTAACAATCCTGATGTGAACCAAAACTCTGCTTCTAAGTCCGAGGTAAGTACCCTCACTGCAAAAGATTCGCTTGGAGACACTTTGACTCAGATGGGAAACTCTCTACAGGGGTTTAGCAAACACAAAGAGTGGAGAGCTATGTATGTTAACGCACAAAGTTTAGGGAATAAATTTCTAGAACTGGAAACAGAAATAGTGAATGCCAACCTGGGCGTGGTGGCAATATCCGAAACATGGTTCACAGACTCTCATGGGTGGGATATAAGTATACCAGGATACAACCTGCTTCGCCAAGACAGAAAGGGTAAGTTAGGAGAAGGGGTAGCACTTTACATCAAAGAGAACATCAAAATAACAAGGATCACAGATGTCAAGTACACCGGGGAATCCATCTGGGTAATCCTGGCCAGAGGCGGAGAAAAATGCCTGTACCTTGGTGTGGTATACAGACCTCCAAGACAATCGGAGGACAAGGACACAGAATTAATTGAAGACATTGAGAATATCACTTTACGGGGGGACGATGTTCTGCTAGGGGACTTCAACATGCCTGATGTAGACTGGAACACACTCTCAGCGACAACTTGTGGTAGCAGGAGGATAGTAACGTCCATGAAGGGAGTACGGCTCAAACAAATGGTACTAGAGCCCACTAGGGCCCAGGCCATCCTAGACCTGGTACTTACGAATGGGGAAAGCGTCTCGGAGGACTCGGTGGGAGAAACGCTAGCCACCAGTGACCATAACATGGTATGGTTCAACCTTAGGAAGGGCTTCCCTAGATCACAAACAAAAACGAAGGTGCTCAATTTCCGGGGCACTGACTTCGCACGCATGGGAGATTTCCTCCATCAGACGCTGCAGGATCAAGAAGTAACTGATAATGTGGAAGCTATGTGGTCAACCCTGAAATTGACCCTACACGAGGCAACTCTCCGCTACATAAAATCGGTAAATAAACAAAGAAACAAGAAACCCCAATGGTTCACTGATGAGGTCTTGTACCTCGTCAAGGAGAAAAAAAGAGCATTTCTTTCATACAAACGTACGGGGAAAGGAGAAGGTAACATTGAATACAGGACCAGGTCTGCAGCGGTCAAAACAGCAGTCAGGGAGGCCAAACTTCGAGTGAAAGAAACTCTAGCAAAGAACATTAAGAAAGGGGACAAATCCTTCTTCAGGTATATTAGTAACAGGAAAAAAATTGCAAACGGGATAGTACGCCTTAGAACACCGGACGGGAATTATGTGGAAACAGATTCCAATAAAGCCAAACTACTGAATGAATACTTCTGCTCAGTCTTTACCTGCGAGGCACCAGGACACGGGCCACAGCTGGAAGCAATGCCAAGCGTGGAAGACTCATTTCAGAATTTTGAGTTCACACCAGCTGATGTTTACAGCGAACTGTCAAGACTCAAGGTGAGCAAAGCCATGGGACCAGACAAATTGCACCCAAGAGTGCTCAGAGAGCTGTGCGATGTACTGGCAGAACCATTAGCCATGCTCTTCAATCTCTCCCTAAATACAGGGAGAGTCCCCCTGGACTGGAAAACAGCCAACGTCGTCCCTCTGCACAAAAAGGGTTGCAGAGCAGAGGCCGTGAATTACAGACCAGTGAGTCTCACATCGATAGTATGTAAACTCATGGAAACACTACTTAAACGTAAATTAGACACAATCTTGGTTGAGGGGAATCTAAGGGATCCCAGTCAACATGGATTCACTAAGAGTAGGTCATGCCAATCCAATCTCATCAGCTTCTTTGATTGGGTAACTGGAACGCTAGACTCGGGAGAGTCTCTGGACATAATGTACTTGGATTTCAGCAAGGCTTTTGACAGCGTCCCACACCGCAAGCTATTAAACAAGATGAAATCAATGGGGTTAGGTGAGACACTAACTGCATGGGTCAATGATTGGCTGAGTGGTAGACTTCAGAGGGTGGTGGTCAACAGCACCCTCTCTGAGACATCGGAGGTGACCAGCGGAGTGCCACAGGGCTCAGTCCTGGGTCCACTCCTTTTTAACATATTCATAAGGGACTTGACCCGAGGGCTTCAGGGTAAAGTAACATTATTCGCCTATGACGCCAAACTAAGCAATATAGTAAGTGAAAGCAAATTGCAGGATAGTATGGCGCAGGACCTTCTTACATTGGAAAGCTGGTCCTTGACATGGCAGCTGGGCTTCAACGCTAAGAAATGTAAGGTCATGCACCTAGGTAGCGGAAATCCATGCAGAACTTACACCTTAAATGGAGAAACATTAGCTAGGACTTCGGTAAAACGAGATTTGGGAGTAATCATCAGTGCAGACATGAAGGCTGCCAAACAAGTAGAGAAGGCCTCATCCAAGGCAAGGCAAGGCAAATGATGGGATGTATCAACAGAAGTTTCGTCAGCCGGAAACCTGAAGTCATAATGCCACTGTACAGAACCATGGTGAGACCTCATCTGGAATACTGTGTGCAATTCTGGAGGCCACATTACCGTAAAGATGTGCTTAGAGTCGAGTCAGTTCAGCGGATGGCCACTAGGATGATCTCGGGGCTCAAGGGTCTCTCGTACGAAAAGAGACTGAACAAATTGCAGCTTTACACTCTAGAAGAACGCAGGGAGAGGGGGGACATGATTGAGACATTTAAATACATCACAGGACGTGTCGAGGTGGAAGATGACATCTTCTTTCTCAAAGGACCCTCGGCCACAAGAGGGCATCCACTCAAACTCAAAGGGGGGAAATTTAATAGTGACACCAGAAAGTATTTCTTCATGGAAAGAGTGGTAGATCACTGGAACAAGCTTCCAGTGCAGGTGGCCAAGGCCACCAGCGTGCTTTACTTTAAGAATAAATGGGACATCTACGTGGGATCCCTACGAAGGTCGAGTTAAGGAACTGGGTCATTAGCATTTAGACTTATTGGGGTGGGTCAGTAGAGTGGGCAGACTTGATGGGCTATAGCCCTTTTCTGCCGTCATCTTTCTAAGTTTCTAAGTTAGAAGGGAAAAGATTCCGTACAAATGTAAGGAAGTTCTTCTTCACCCAGAGAGTGGTAGAAATCTGGAATGCTCTTCCTGAGGCTGTTATAGGAGAAAGCACCCTTCAGTGATTCAAGAAAAGGTTGGATAAGTTCCTGCTGGAACAGAATATACGCAGGTAAGGCTAGACTCAAATAGGGCACTGGTCTTTGACCTAAGGGCTGCCACGTGAGCGGACTGCTGGGCACTATGGACCACTGGACTGAATCAGCAGCGGCAAATCTTATGTTCTTATTTGCAGAGGCAAATCTTATGTTATCTGCCATCATGTTTCTATGTATTGGTGTCTGGTGCTGTAAAATCTAATATTCTGCATTAGCATCAGTTGTGCCTTTATGTAGATTTATTTAGTATAGAAAGAGTAGCATGCATTAGTAGTGTTTTAATCTGACTAAATAAGTACTTTCATAAAGTTTCAGATAATGATAGCTTTGAACGAGATCACTATAATAAACGACTTGAAGTTGTGTTTCAAATATGATTATTGCTCTTGCACATTCTAAAGTTTATTTTCATACATGAAGAGTTCTCAAGCATACTATTAATCTATATCTCAACATGAGGTCTTTCTTTTCGAAGTCGTTTGATTGTTCTTCTGCTAAATAGTGCTTATCTTCTAAAATGAGTTCCATATGAGAAAATAGGGTTTCCTGCTATGAGCCTTGTTTGGTAATTTTTTTCCTGTTGTAGAGAATGCAGAAAAGCCCATCTTTTGAATATGGCTGCACGTATGCATGTTTTCCAAATTAAGTCTTCACTTAATTAGGATTTTGCTGACATGTTTAGACCTTTAAATTCATATTATACAAAGGAAACAGCCTGATTTTATCATCTGAGATTGATCAGATCAGTTACTGAGATTGGATACAGGTGGATTTTATGGCTTATTGTGAAGTTTTATTAAGATAATTTTTGGAAACGCTACTAATTTTGTTTTTTTTTCTGCTTTGACAAAGGCTATGAAGACTTAAGATTTTCTCGTTTCTTAATGGCTTTTTGAATAGTTTTATAATTGTTCTTTCATGTTGAATATGTAGAACACTGTATCACCCTGGAGGATTTCAGGTGTGCCCCAAGATGCCGGCGAGGAGGAGAAATGCTGGCACCGTCTGACTGCTTTCAGGACTTGCTTCTTGTGGTGAGAGGCACGTCCTGTAGTCAGTCAGCCAGTGTCTGTGCCTCTCCTCCTTGCTGGTGCCTCTGTTCCTTCTCCTCATCTCTCCTTTTGCAGCACCCCTCTACCGGCGGTAATAGGATGTCTGGAAGACATCCACACATGTGTGGATGTCGATGAGATGACATCAAGCATGTGCATTTCTAGGTGCCGTCCAGCAGCAGCCCTGAGATTAGTGTTCCGACAGCTTAAAACGTTTGCGACACACTGATGTAGAATAGAAACATAGAGTATGACGGCAGAAAAGGGCCGACGGCCCAACAAGTCTGCCCACTCAAGAACCCTCCCTCCCAACTAGTCTGCCTACTCAAGAACCCTTCTTCCCTGGAGTATCTATCGTTTGAGCATAACTCTGTAGTACTCCCACCTGTTTGTTCCATCGACTCTTGAAGTCGAGCACGCTACTGGCCTCGACCACCTGGCATGGAAGATCATTCCATCGATCAATCACCCTTTTGGTGAAGAAGTATTTCTTGGTGTCACCATGAAATCTTTCTCCCTTAAGTTTTAGTGGATGCCCTCTTGTCATCGTGGGACCCTTTAGAGAAAAGATTTCCTCCACCACTTGGATGTGACCCGTGATGTATTTGAATGTTTCTATCATGTCCTCCCTTTCTCTGCGCTCCTCGAGAGAATATAAGCGCAGTCTGATCAGGCGTTCTTCATATGGGAAGTCTTTAAATCCTGAGACCATCCTAGTGGCCATTCTCTGTATCGACTCCAATCTCTTCACATCCTTTTGATAATGTGGCCTCCAAAATTGGACACAGTACTCCAGGTGAGGTCTCACCATGGATCTGTATAATGGTAGTATGACTTCCGGCTGATAAAGCTCCTTTTGATGCAACCCAGCATTTGTCTGGCCTTTGCTGAAGCTTTCTCCACCTGATTAGCAGCTTTCATATCTTCCCGGATGAGAACTCCCAAGTCCATTTCTGCAGTAGTTCTTGTTAAGTTTTGTATTGCATGGATTTCTGCTCCCAAGGTACATTACTTTACATTTCTTGGCATTAAAGTTTAGTTGCCAAGTACTGGACCATTTTTCCAATACAAGCAGGTCCTGCTCCATAGTGTCGGGCCTGGTTGCGCTGTCAGGTTCTGTTGCCTTGCCCACAACGTTACAGTTTAGTGTCATCGGCAAATAGTGTAATTTTGCCTCGAAGTCCCTGAGTCAGATCCTCTATAAAGATATTAAACAGCATCGGGCCCAAGACTGAGCCCTGTGGCACTCCGCTGGTCACTCTCGACGTTTTTGAGGGGATACCGTTTACCATTACTCTTTGACGCCTGCCGCTAAGCCAGTCTTGTACCCATGCTATCAGTTTTTCTCCTAGCCCTAACGAGTTCATCTTGTTTAATAATCTACGGTGTGGAATAGAGAATGACATGGTGACAAAATTCATCACCGTTCCCGTCCCTGCGGATAACCGCAGGAAATAATCCCATGTCATTTTTAAGTGTCTATTTCAGCCTCAGTTCTTCTTCCTGTCGCTAACATATTTAAAAAAGGATTTTTCCCCTTTCTTTACCTAGCTAGCTATGTTTTTTTCCATCCGGAGTTTAGCCTCTCTGACTGTCGTTTTAACCATATAGGTTTTAGCCATATAGGTTTCTTTAGCTTCCGGGTGCTGTGATTGTTTGTAGGTAACAAACACTTTTTTTTTTTTTTTGCTTTACCAGTTCTGAGATCTCTGCGGAGAACCACTGTGGTCTGTTGTTCCTGCGTCGTTTGCTCACGGTTTTTATGTATATGTTGGTTGCTTCTAGCAGGGTAGATTTCAGGGTTGACCATAGTTCCTCTACATTGTCCGTCGTGCTTTGATTTTGCAGCACTATATAGACATAGTCCCCCATGCTCTGAAAGTTAGTTCCTTTAAAATTTAGCACCTTAGTCGACATATTTGACCTAGTGGTTCTTTTTTTGAGGTGGAACCACACCATGTTGTGATCACTGGATGCCAAGGTGTCTCCTACCGATACCTCTGTGACACTGTCACCGTTGGTGATCAATAGGTCCAGGATTGCCTGATCCATGGTGGGTTCCAATACCATCTGCTTGAGGCATGCTCCTCGCATGGAGGCTAGTATCCTCTTGCTGCCGCTGGTTGTAGCGGAAGGTTTGTTCCAGTCCACATCGGGCATATTGAAGTCTCCCACCAGCACTGTATCTCCACGCAGTGTGATGGTCTCAATGTCTTCCATTAGTTCGTCGTCTGCTTGCTCCTTTTGTCTAGGTGGTCTGTATACAACACCAAGATACAGGCATTTGTTATTGCCCCTGGCAAGGTTCACCCAGAGGGACTCTCCTGTATACTTAATGTCTGTGATTTTAGTAACTTTGATGTCTTCTCTAATGTACAGAGCTACCCTTCCTTCTGATTTACCCTCTCTGTCTTGACGGAGTAAGTTATATCCTGGTATGACCATATCCCATCTGTGGGACTCCGAGAACCATGTTTCTGATATCGCCACTACATCAAGGTCGGCATTTCTCATTTCCGTTTCCAGTTCTAGAATTTTATTGCCTAAGCTACGGGCATTAGCATACATGGCTGTCCGTTCTTTCTTTTTGTATAGAGTGTTTTCTGAATGAGATAGTTTGTCCCCTTCAATCTTGCCTTTGTTTTCTGAATGAGATAGTTTGTCCCCTTCAATCTTGCCTTTGTCACTCCTTCTGATGCCTCGGTCTCCTTCAGTGTCCAAGCGGTTTCTCCCCCCTGACCTCCTGTCCATGCGAGTTTTCCCCACTGACCCCAAGATGGAGTCTCCATCTCTCCCTTTGTCCCCCACTCTACCGACTTGATTGTTTACCTCAGATACTAAGTCCCTGTCTTTCTCCCTCCCTCTGTCCCCTTTAGTATTCGCGCGATTCCTTACCTCTGAGTTACTTACCCAACTTGTGTGGTAAGGAATTGCGCGAATATGCTGAATAGTTCCATGAAATGCTCCTCCTGCAATATATTTTGAATTTTACATTTTAGAATGCAGAATGGAGAGTTGTACGGGATCAGAAATCCAACCCGTCCCCACCTATCCCTACTGGAAGTCAACCCATCCCTGTCCATTCCTACTGGAATCCAATCTGTCTTACTGAATTAGAGGCTATGGTAGAGACACTTTATTAATTTGGAAATATTAAATGGGAAGAATAAATTCATTGTAAATGGGTCTCTGCCAGAGCTTCTAATGTAAGTATAAAATATAAATATTCCAGCTGATGAGGACCCTCAAGCTATGTCAGCTGAAGAGTTCCTCTGAAGATGCCCCAAAATCCCTTTTACCAAACTTGGCAGGCAGCAGCAATGCCCTAAGCCACAGATGCTGACACCTCAATGGCTCAAGGATGCTGCCAGCGACTGCTATGCTTGGTAGAAGGGAATTCCGGCTACCTTTGGAGGAGGTCCTCAGCTTGGGGATCCGATCAGCTATAGCAAACACTTCCAACACTGGAGAAATAAAAACAAATGTATTTCCTGTTCTGTTGAACACAATGCAAAGACATCTGGTATATTTCCCAAAGCTAACATTTCAGTCAATAAATTTCTTTTTTACCTTTGTTGGCTGGAGATTTATTTTTCCATCAAGTTAGTTCCAGTTTCTCTTTTTTTCTGCTTTCTTGTCTTCTGCAAATTCTTCTTCAAGCACTTGCTGTCCATTGGTGTCTCCTACCATGGCCAAGCATTTCTCCCTCTCTCTTTCATCCCTCCCATTGTACAGGATCCACTGAATCGTTCCCTAGCATTAAGGATGTTGGAGAAATATCTGGACGGCAAGGCAATCAGAGTGTTCTTGGACACCACGATAGCTTATGTGAATAGACAAGGAGGCACTAGAAGTGCTTCATTACATCTGGAGACTCAGATGTTGTTCAAGTGGGCAGAAGTCTATAGCCAGGTGCTCGCTACAGCCCACATAGCTGGAGTGGAAAACATGCAGGCTGGGTTTTTCAGCCGGTAGACTCTTGACCCCGGTAACTGATTACTGTCCCAAAGAGTGTTCAACCTCATTGTACAACACTGGGGAAGGGCAACGATTGATTTGATGGCCTCAGCCATAAACATGAAATTAAATTGCTTCTAAAGCCAAAGAGACAACCCGGGAAGCACATGTTTGGATGTGTTGGTTCAGCCCTGACTGGAAAAGAAGCTGCTTTATGTGTTCTCACAATGGCCTATGGTGGGTTGGGTCATCCACAGAATCATGACTCACCTGGGACTGGTGATCGTAGTAGCACCAGATTGGCCTTGCCGATCTTGGTATGCAGCTCTAGTATGTCTCCAAAGGGACAGACGCATCAAGCTACAGGTTCATATGGGGCTTCTCAGTCAGTGACCGATTCCCAAGGAGAACCTAGATTGCTTTGGTTTTACGGAATGGCTCTTGAATGCACAGCCTTAACATGCAAAGGTTATTCAGAAGTAGTCATTTCTACTTTTTTCACTGAGCTAAAAAGCCTTCGACTATTGCGGCCTATGCTATGACCTGGAAGGCTTTTCAGCTCTGGTGCGCCATAGATCATGTGGAGCCTTTCAAGGCTCCAATTCCTATAATCCTTCTTTTCTACAGGCCAGATTAGAGAAAGGCCTGGTAATGGCATCTCTCAAATCTCAGGTGGCAGGTCTCTCATGCTTCTGAGCTTGAGTGGGAAAGGTATTGCTGGCATTTCATCCTGATGTGACCAGATTTTTGAGGGGGGTGCTCAGGTTGCGGTCTCTGATTTACCAGCCTTTCCCAAAGGAATCTTAATATCATCTTGAAGGGCCTTAGTAAGCCTCTGTATGAGCCACTTCGAGGCGTCCCTTCTGAATCTCATGGTGAAGACAGTATTTTTTGTAGCTAAGTCTCAGTGAGAACCATACCTCAGGATCACAGAGGGTAGGATTTCCTTGTGCATGGTGCCTTCCTTTCTAACAAAGGTTGTTTCAGCCTTTCACGTCAACCAAGAAGTTTGTTTATCCGCTATTCATACTGCACATCAGACTCTGCAAGATAAGATATTGCAGAAATTGGATGTATGAAGAGTTTTACTCCACTGTTTGGAAAGGATCAGTGTCTTTCATCTTTCTGAACATTTGTTTGTTCTAACCAGTCAGTCAAAACGAGGGAGAACAACTTCCAAAGCATTTATTGCAGGATGGGTTCGCATTGCGATTTCGACGATGTACTTAGGCTGTGGCAAATAGTCACCTATTTTTATCAAAGCTATTTTACCAGAAAGCTTATTTTACCAGAAGAATGCCACAAACCAGATGGGTGGAGATCTGGGCAATTCCACCCATAGAGATCTGTAAAGCAGGAACTCAATTTCCCCTTCCCCATGAGTTTTGTCACTGTCTCTGCCCCTTCCCCATTCTTGTAAGCTCTGTCTTAACCGCATAAGCCTTGAACACTTAATCCTTGAATTATTTTAAAGTGTTTGAGGCTTGTGCAGATGAGGGCAGAGCTTGTAGGAAGTTCGTACATTGGTCATGCATTATTTATTTATTTAAAAAAAATTCTATTCCGTTTATAAATCATATAAATCTGAGTGGATTCATCTATGGATCATTCCAAATCAAGTGGACCAGAGGTCCACAATCAGCCTCCTCCAAATTGAACAAAATTTTATGTTGATTTCTAGGGTCTCAATCAGAATCATGCAAAATGTTTGGCTGGATCTCTATTGGTTTCAGACTGACAGGCATCTGAATGGAGGTCAACTTCAGAGTGCTATACTCTGCATAACACAAAACAACCACTTTGTTCAGGTGCTGCAGCCGAACAGAAACTGTCTGAGGACAGAAATTTTTTTGGATTAGTACAACCCCTAGTACTAAACTCCTGTGCAAAGTTTGTAACCTAACATGAGCTTGCCTCCCTTTTTATGGGCCAGCAAATTATGTAAAAATGTTACAATAAGAAATTTAAGGCCTACTTTGACTCCTCAAAATTCCTGACCATTCTGATTAAGGCCATAACTGGACCAGTAGTCATTGTCCATGATGTACATTTAGGATTTGCACTAGGAGGCTTTGCAGCCAACTGGAAGCAAAGATATAATGGCATAAAGATGTGATGTCACTTTTAAATGCACATTTTCACCATTTTTGGGTTCAAATATCTCTTTTGTATTTTTTTATTTTTAATGTCATTTGAAATAGTGTAGTTTTTTTTTTTTTTTTTTTTTTTGGGGGGGGGGGGGGGTTCTGCAAAAGCCTCAGTTTCATCTTGGACATAGCTTTGGTCAGAATTAAGGTCCCAAAGACATGCATTACTATTGCTGCTCTTTATCACTTATATAGCACTGAAAGGCATATGCATTGCTGTACATTTTGACATTCAGTAGATGATCCCTACTTGGAAGAGCTTACAGTCTAACTTGGACTGACAGATGTGACATATAGGGTTGGGGATGCAGAACCCAAGGTGAGAGGAGTTAGGAGTTGAAAGCACTCTCAAAGAGGTGGGCTTTTAACTTAGACTTGAACACTGCCAGTGACAGAGCATACTTTTGGGATTCAGGCAGTTTGTACCAGGCATACAGTGCAGCAAGATAGAAGGGATGAAGTTTGGAGTTGGCAGAGTAGGAGAAGGGCATAGATAGGAGGGACTAATCAGCTGAGTGGAGCTCGTGGAGGGTGGGGTGGGGATCATGTGACGAGAGAGAGTGAAGGGCAGCCGAGTGAATACATTTGTAGATCAGTAAGAGGAGTTTGAATTGTATTCAGAAACGAATGAGAAGCCATTGAAGTGACTTTAGGAGAGGGGAATGTGAGTATAGCGGCTCATTTACATGTGCAGGTACACTGTGGTATATAGAGCTATCTTTGGTGCCCTATTGTGTGACATGCAAATGAGCTAGAGATGCAACATTTTACAATGCAGCTAATCTTATTGTGTTTACCATGCTTTTAGCTTGATACATCTTGGACGTTATTTACTGCATGCAAGCCTAGACATGCAAAAGTATCACCTTTGCAAGAAACTGTGATGTCATATTGAAATGTCATGTTAGTAGTATACTGAGGCAGAGATTTTGGGAATAAGCCCTGGCCTGTGACACCATTGTGCCATTTATGGTACAGTTGCCTTGATGGACAGATCATGCATGGCTCATTCTGATGCTTTATTTAACTTGATAAAACTATGATTTAGGCATCCTATTTCCATATGTTCCTTTCTACAAAGTAACTGTTTATTTCTATTGTTTAAAATACATCACTTCTGTTTTCTTGTTGTGTTATAAATTTTCCTTGATTCGTTTCACATTTCTTTTATTATTGTTTTTTTAGGTAACCATTTATTCTGTCTTATGGAGGTTAACAGCGAAGTATGTCTTTGTAGTATTGGGATTTATGATTGTTCTGAATGCCACAAACCATTAGGTTTTTATTCTGGCCAAAGTGACTTAAAGTCCATCAACAATTTATCTTCAGAAGATCAAGAATTAATAAATAGATGCTCTGGACTTCCAAGTTTATCTGTGTAATCTGGTATTTGTTCTTACTATGAAGCTTTGATTCTGATTAGATTTGAATTTCTACCGAAATCATGCAGTAATCCCTTCAGGAAGCAGAATCACAGAAATGTCAAAGGTCTGCGGTCAATTGACCTTGCTACTGCTGATATCTGAAAGCTATTACAAAACAAGACTTAAACTGGGCCATAAAACATTGTCCACTTTGTAGGCAGGACTTTAATATAAAGATGGAAGAAGTGGAGGGTTCTGAATCTGATTCTGTAGTGATAAACCCATTAATACAGTAAAAAAATCTCAAATCCAGCTTTTCACTTCTTGACATTTCTCCTTTAAAAATCAGTGGGTTAGCAGGCAAAATTTTTGAGTTATGCCAAGTGCAAATTAAGTAAGGACTAAGGGCCATTGCTAATCAAATTGCAGCTGTTAGTGGCTTAACTCCCGCTGCTGTTAAACATGAACCAGCAAGTAATAAATGGTGAAGGAACTGAAACAAAAGTTGAAAGTTTCCAACCATAAGGAAAAAATACTAATTCTGACCCTTGGCCCAAATAGTTAAAACATTGAGAAAACTGTGAAAGAATTCAGTGTCTCAACCAGGGTGGATTTGATTTAAGTCACTACTCAGAAAGACTTGATTTAAATCATGGTTATCTATAGAAAGATTCATTCTTGCTGGTATAATCTTAATATTTACAGCCAGATGAAGATTTCATTTTTTGAAAAATAACTTTTCAGATTGTTTTACAGTTATATAAAAAATTACTGATTTGGTTATACTATCAGAAATACATAAATAGTTCACCTCATAATAATTTCATAACTATCTCCAGTTTAATAGGTTAATCATTCATATTTTGATAATATTTCTGCTGTAGTTTAACAAAATATCTTAAAAAAAAAAAACAACAACCATAGACTATTAGCCAGGATCACACATGAAAACCTTAAAATACTGTCTTCTGTAGCTCACTCACTTTCATCATCTTCTTGTTTGTTCATAATCTGGAAAAGAAAAACAAGCTTTCCTGCTTTATGAGGTTCCAAACAATTTCTCAATTTGGAATGAATGATTCCAAAGGAAGAGAAAATTATTTCTATGCTAGCAGAAGAAACTACTGCTGTTAAAATTGAAATCATTACTTCAACAGTCTCTAAATTGAAGTGTTTAATTAAGAGACCTCCACCAGTTCACTAGTGTGATTTTCTTTAAAATATCATCGGCAAACATATATGTCTTGAATAGCTCCCCCTTAGCTCTGAGGTTTATTATAGACATTACAGATGGATGATTCCTACATACCCATGTCATAGCTAATTCCTCTTCTTCAGCACTTAAGGTTTGACCCTGGTACTGAATATTGACAATATTTGCATGATAATGAACTGGTGATAGTGCTTGTTCCATTTATTTTTTTAATGCTTGTAATTTAATTCTGTCATTGTGCAGTTGTTTTTTAAGTGCTCACTCAATTTTTTACAAATTTCAACAGCATCAGCAATAAAAGAACTGTTTTTCTATATTTTGCTTAATGCTTCAGAAAAGGGTTTCAGGATTCCCAGCATATTTTCAACATTTCTCTTAAACCCAATGTTGAGGATTTTGGCCGTCCAACACAAAAAAACAAAATGGAGACCCAATGATTCACAAAAAAACAATCCAAACAGTGCCATACGTTATAGTTATTTATATTCCGCTTTTATTCAAAACTAGTCTTTAAGCCCGTTACATTAACGGGTGCTAGAATAGATCTGTCTGTCTGTGTTTCTTTATCTCTCTCTCCTTGGCCGCTGTCTGTATCCTTCTGTCTCCATCCCCCCCCCCCGAGCAAAGCTGTCTGCCCCCAGGACACACCTCAGCCCCCTTTCCCTCTCCCTAACTGTCTCTCCATGGTCCTCTTCTGTTGTCCCCCCCAGAGCAAAGCTGTCTGTCCCCAGCACACCTCTCCCCAAAGCAGCCCTCTTTCCCTCTCCCTATCTCTCCATGGCCCCTTCTGTCTCCCCCCAGCACACCCCTCCCCCCCAAAGCAGCCCCCTTTCCCTCTCCCTGTCTCTCCATGGCCCCTTCTGTCTTCCCCCAGAGCAAAGCTGTCTGTCCCCAGCACACCTCCCCACAAAGCAGCTCCCTTTCCCTCTCCCTGTCTCTCCATGGCCCCTTCTGTCTTCCCCCTCCCCCCCTCCGAGCACACCTGTCTGTCCCAAGCACACCCCTCCCCCCAAAGCAGCCCCCTTTCCCTTTCCCCCTGGCCCCCCTCTGTATTGGCCCCATTCTTACCCTCCCTCCATCCCGGCATCTTCTGGCCTGCTCCTCTTCAAAGCAGCCTGCGATCGTGGTGGACGGCTTTAGCGAACCTAGCAGGCCGCTTTCCAACTCGGTAGCACGTTCCCTCTGACACGATCCCGTGCGTCAGAGGGAGCGTGCTACTGAGGTTGGAGAGCAGCCTGCGAGGTTCTTTAAAGCCGACCCCGATCGCAGGCTGCTTTGAAGAAGAGTATCAGCGGCGGCAGCGGCGAGTGAGGGCAGGAGGTGACACGGCGAGGACACGGGCAGGGAGAGAGGACAGGCGGCGAGTGAGGGCGGACGGTGACACGCCGAGGACAGGTTCTCCTGCTTCATGGCGGTGGGCGGGGCTGCAGGAAGACGTGTGAGTGTGGCGGCAGCGGCAACCCTGACTCCTTCTGCACGGAGGTGGAGAGCGGCTTGCGAGGTTCGCTATAGCGGCTGGCGAACCTCAGCAGGCCGCTTTGAAGAGGAGCGGGAGGGAGGAGTCGCTGGTGTCTTCTGCACAGTCACACGCAGGCGCCTTGAGGACTGGCACAGAAGCACACCTCACGCCACCAGGAATCACGATTTTTGAAAAGCGCATGCGCGCTTAGCCTTTTATTATTATTGATAGATTACAGTAAAATATACACAGTTCTACAGGTTCAACACAGCTCAAACATCACATCTTTTGATTTTGTTCACAAACTGTCATCATTAGAATAGGCCAGTTCTTGATATACTGCTCAAAACAGCCTACTTCAAAGTTCCATCTAACATCTTATGAGAGTGTTGGCTTGGTCCACCCATTCTTTTCAGAGCTGCTGCTGTAGCAAAATGATTGTTATAGAAGTATTTAGCAATTTCAATGACATTAGTCTTTATTTCTGGGACACTGAAGTCTTTGACTAGGAGGTGCAGCAAATGAGCACTGCAACCATATGTTGTTAGCTTGGTATTCTCTTCATGTTCTTCTAAATTTTTTTTTCATCTTGGGTATATTTGTAGCATTGTTTATGATTAAACTGTGTACTAGACATTTGAATTTTTGTTCACATTTTATTATAGCTTTTGCTGCTACTTCTGTAAGTATTCTGTTCTATGTGCATATCCTGAGGTATCAATTGTTTCTGCAAGAAAGACATTCCGTTCTGTTGTACAAGCACATACAACAGAAACATTGTAGGCATTACTCCATCCATCAAGACTTAAGTTAACAATTTTACCCTCTAGACCTGTTGCACATTGCTCCATTTTTCTGTCATACACTTTATCCACCAGTTTCCCTGCAACATCTGCTCTGCTGGGTGGACTGTATCCTGGTCTTGGTGTCTAAACCATATTGAAGGGAGTGTGTGTTTTCAATCAGACGGAAGGAAGAGTTTGTTGCATAAACAAACTGAGCAATTTTCTCATCAATTACCTTTTTTTTTTTTTATAACCTGCTGGTTTTTATTATAGACTTATCTATGGTAGTTCCTGGATGGTCAGATTTTCTTTCTTTTAGGTGATATACTGTAAATGTGATGTATATTATGTGATTGAAACACTATCTTAGATAACTTTGAAACTGTAGAATAGGAGGTTGGTAATCTCAAAGGTGATAGTTTCCAGAATCCTTTAGGTTAATGATAGATTTCTTAAACAAAAGTCAGTGATGATGTTTTATTATTGATGTACTCCACTAATCACAGCTCTAACTTCTTGTGGTATAAAAAATATATTAAAATATTTCAAAACGTAATTGTAAAGTGCTCAGACTCATAACCAAATTAATCTGTGATAACAACAGACTGTGGTTATTATGGGACCATCATCGCTCTTTACGGTCCCAAATCACTCGCTGTATTTAAAATATATAAATAGTAAATAGTAATGAGATCACTTATCTGATATAGCGAGCGGTTGATGGAAATTGTTGCGAATAACCATAGTCCCATAAAGTGCCCGTGCTCTAGTGAATGCTAATGAGGAACATTAGCCATATTAAAATGACCTTTTCTGCTTATTTAGTATTACTGCTACTAAGTACTTTCCAAGAAATGAATATTTGCTTATTTCAACTCTTAATTTCTTCATAATTGTATCAAAATGATAGTAACGTGCTATAGTAACAACAAATATATATTTGCTCAAACATGACAATTCCTCAAGACAGTCTTTAAGAAATATGATGAAATCAAAACATTTACTAACATGAAGATCCTGTCTTTTTTGTCATCTTCATCAAAGCACTTCTCTCTTGATGATTTTATTCGAGCCACCAGGTTTTGCATTTCTTTGTTGCAGTGATTGCATTTTGCACGCATTACTGCCTTATCCATAGGTAAAGGAACTTCATTAAAATTTTCCAAAATCTGGTTTCTTTTATGACTTGCTGCCGATATAGGTTTTCTTCCCCAAGGAGAGAATAATATGGTAAAACAAGTTGTATACTTAGAGATCCCAAGACTTGTGGAGTCATTCTGCTCAAAAGATTTCACTTTTATTTTTACTGCTTGTCCATCTCTCCTCACACTTCTTGTTCAGATTAATAAACTTAACATTTAAGGGGTATGAGGTTGATTGTGAAATTGCAAAGGAACTATGGGGCTAAGGTCTTTTTCTCAATTCTATATAGTTTATAACAGGCCTGCACTTATCTGTAGATAGTATCAAAAATGAATTAAAATCTTCCAAACAACTTCAAGAAACTTTAATTAAAGACAATGTGAATTTAAGAAGGAAGATTGAGACATTCGAAAACTTTTCAATAAGTAATAATATCAGACTGATTAATTTTCCAAGAATACAACAATTACTCCTCGTGAGATATTAAAATGATACTTGATGGAAATATTGGAAGTTCCTGAAATTTCATTACCTCCATTTGCACAGATGTATTATTTACCCAAGAAAATTTATCTCAACAACAGGAATATAACCAAGGACCAATAGATGTATCAGCTTTATTGGATTTATCAGATAGAGAAATGGCTACTCCTGCAACATTGGTAGCAACTTTAGCTTTATCGATAGATAAAAATTGGATTTTGAGACTTTTCTTTAAAAATCGATCAAAAAAATTATTGGGACTTAAGATACAAATGTTCTCAGACTTGGCTAGGGACACACAAAAGCGAAGAAAATAATTTCTCATGTTAAAACCAGGAATAATAGCTCTTGGAGCAACTTTTTACCTTTGTTATCTTTGCATTATAACTCTCAAAAATGTTTTCTTTGAGCCCTACCAACTGACTTTTTTCCTCTCTCTGTCTCGGCTTGAGAAGGAAAAGAAAGGAGGAGTATAGAATGGATTTAGATGCCCATATCAGCTAAACTTGCATCATTTTTCCTTAGTTATTATTTCCTAGCATTTTCGTTTATATATTACATTTTGGATCTTTTGAGGACTTGAGCTGAATTAAGTTTAAATTAATTTCTTTGAACTCATTTTATTATTACCAGATTTCTTGACTTAAAAGCTTTCTGTACAAGTATTATCTTGAATTGTATTTCTGAAAATTAATAAACAAATTAAAAAATAAATAAATAACAGGCCTGCACAACTCAAAAATGATCCGGAGCCGAAACAAAGTCAGAAAATGTTGCAAGGGTCGCAGGTAGTGGCCACGGCTCGAGGCACCTTGAAGTATGTGGACGTTGCCGTGATGACATCATCACATTGACATCTGCGCATATGCAGAGACCCTCCAGACAGGCCCTGATATGCCAGTAGGGGGCGCCAACAGGGAAGAGGATGGGAGAGAAGAAGAAGCACTGGCGGCGGCTGATTGCCTATAGCAATGTTTCTCAATTACTTCAATCTAAGTATCTCCAACCACAGACCTCCCAAGCTCCGCCCTAAACCCACCCAAGCTCTGCCCCAGATCCTGCTCCCTTTACTAATTGTAATGCATTTTTTCCTTTGCATTTTTCATATACACAGAATACACACAGCAGATATAAATTCTCAAAACTGATACATTTCAATCACTAAATTGAAAATAAAATAATTTTTCCTACCTTTGTTGTTTGGTGATTTAATTAGTTTCTGGTTGGACTTCTACTGACTGTATCTTCACAATCCAGCCCCATCCCCTTTAGGTCCAGGTCTCTATCTCTTTTCCCTCTGCTTACCCTCACCAGATCCAAAGTTTTCCTTTCTATCTACCACCACCTTTGTTCCAGGTCTCCTTCTCTCTCCCTCCTCTGTTATGATTTTGCATCTCTGTTCTTCCTCAGGGTCTCTCCCCCTCTGTCTCTTCTGTCTGCACCTCCCATAGTCCAGCATCTGCCTCCTGTATTTCCCCTTTGGTCCAGGCCTCCCTCTCTCTTTCTCTGTTTTTCTCTGCTTACAACACTCCCCCCCACCATGTCCAGCATTTGTTTTCATTTCTTCCAGGTTTTTCTCTGCTTCTCTCTCTCTCCTTCCCTCCTTCCTCCCTACCAGCATTTCTGGCAATCCCCATCCCACCGAGGCCCTCGTGACGGGTGGGGCCTTACTTCTGCTGCTTCCCACACCCAGTGAAGTCGTCTTCCACGCTGTGAATGCTGCCGCCAACGTTTAAAGCTAATTATGGCAGCCTGCAGAGTGAATCTAGCAGGCTGCCGTCAGTCTTCATAGCACGTTCCCTCTGCCGCAGGTCCCGCCCCTCCTCTGACGATGCAGGTGGTAGCGCTTGTGGCTCCAACCTGGGCCTGGATTGCTGCTCGGATTGCAGGTCAGGCAGAGCAGATCGGTGATGTCGCGGGGCTGGAGGATGCGCACGGTCCTGAGTCACGGAAGAGGCGAATGGAGGATATTTTTCTAATTGTAATTATGGAGGGAAAAAATGCAAATGACTGGGGCCGTGAACTCTGAACTGTGACTTTGCAGGGGTATACTGTAGTCTCATTCTATATTAGGAGTTTCAAACTCAATTACATTAAGGGGCCAAAATCCAAAACACAGGCTAAGTCACGGGCCAGACCCTGCCCCCGTGTAGTGGTCCCTCATGCATCCTGCGCCAGAACTGGAAGCCTTTTCTCTGACGTCAGAGGGAATGCTTTTGGATGAGGCGCGGGATGTTCGAGGAGCCGCTGCATGCGGCTTCGAGGAGGAGGGAGCTGGCCACAAGATAACACTGGGGGCATCGGACCGCAGGCCGCATAACACAAGCAGGTGGGCCAAATTTGGCCCATGGGCCTTGAGTTTGACACCTGTGCTGTATATAATTAAAAGCTAATCCTTATTTCATGATGAACAACTTTTGAACTATAATGTATCTTAAATAGAAAACTATGGGATCCTTTTCTTAAGGTGCGCTAACCGATTTAGCGCGCGCTAAATGCTAAGACATCCATTATATTCCTATGGACATCTTAGCATTCAGGCCTTGATTCTATAAAGGGAGTCTAAGTGGAGTACCACAGTGCTCAGTCTTGGACCCGCTCCTTTTCAACATATTCATAGGGAACCTGACTCAGGGGCTTCAAAGTAAAATAACATTATTCGCCAATGACGCCAAACTATGTAATATAGTAAGCAATTGCAATTTTCCCGATAGTATGACGCAGGACCTGCTTTTGTTGGAACATTGGTCCTCGACCTGGCAGCTGGGTTTCAATGCTAAGAAATGTAAGGTCATGCACCTCGGCTACAGAAATCCGTGCAGAACATACACCTTGAATGGCGAGACCTTAGCTAGATCTTCAACAAAACGAGATTTAGGAGTGATCATTAGTGCAGACATGAAAACTGCCAATCAAGTGGAGAAGGCTTCATCTAAGGCAAGACAGATGTTGGGTTATATCCGTAGAAGTTTCGTCAGCCGGAAGCCTGAAGTCATAATGCCATTGTACAGAACCATGGTGAGACCTCATCTGGAATACTGTGTGCAATTCTGGAGGCCACATTACCGTAAAGATGTGCTGAGAGTCGAGTCGGTTCAATGGATGGCCACCAGGATGGTCTCAGGGCTCAAGGATCTCTCGTACAAAGAGAGGCTGAACAAATTGTGGCTTTACTCTCTCGAAGAACGTAGGGAGAGGGGAGACATGATTGAGACGTTTAAATATATCACCGGACGTAAGGAAGTGGAAGATGATATTTTTTGTCTTAAAGGATCCACGACCACAAGAGGGCACCCGCTCAAAATCAGGGGTGACACCAGGAAGTATTTCTTCACCGAAAGAGTGGTTGATCATTGGAACGAGCTTCCGATACAGGTAATGAGACCAACAGCGTGCCAGATTTTAAGAATAAATGGGATGCCTATGTGGGATCCCTAAGAAGGTAGAGTTAAGGAGTTGGGTCGTTAGGAATGGGATCTCTAGGAAAGTAAACCTAGGGGGGTGGGTCAGTTGGGTGGGCAGACTTGATGGGCTATGGCCCTTTTCTGCCGTCATTTTCTATGTTTCTATGTTTCTAAGTCATTCCTAAAGTTAGGTGTGTGTTAGGCATTCAATCTAAGTAGTTAATGAGCCAATTAAGGGTCTTAACAAGCGATAATTGATACTTAGGCGGCCAAAAAATGTAGACGCTGCTATAATTTCATGGACGCCCATGTTTAAAACTTGCACCTAACTCAATAGGCGTGGGTGTGGAATGGGCGTGGTTGGGCAATGACTCAATTTGGGCGTGCTTTGATTCATTTACATAACACTGGCGACCTAGGGCGTCCATATCATGCCTATATTGTAGGCAAATGAAAACCAGGTCTACTTTTGAGCTTAGTTTGGTCTTCAAATAGATCTGAGGTCTGTGGACGGAACTTAGGCACTCTTTGGATGTTCTTCCGGAACTTAGGCACAGTTTGGATGTCCTTAATGCGATCTGTTAAATAGCTCTCTGGGTTATTATTTTTGCTTTATTAAGTTCAAAACACATTTAATAAGGCACATCAAAACAGATATATATTGCATATCAAAGGCACATCAAGACACATCAAAACAGATATATTGCATGCAAAACCTAAGCTATCATATCACAGGGCAGTCAGAGACACCTGCCTGGAAGCTGCTATAGCTCAATAAGTAAAAGCCCTATGCTCTTCTTCCAGAGGTCATAAGTTCAAATCCCAACCAGCTCCCCAGCACATATTTTAATTGTGGCATTCTACCTTGTAGGTGCACCTTGATGATCTCACAATGAGGTCATGCTCTCCTCAAAGGCATAACAAAAAAGGAAATAAGACTCCAAATAGTACAAAACACTGCAGTAAAAATTATATTTAATGCAAAAAAATATGTTGTTACCCCTCTTTTACATAAAGCTCATTGGTTACCAATAGAACATAGGATCACCTATAAAATTTTCCTACTAACTTTTAAAATCAAAGAAAATAGCCAGCCAGACTTCATTAATAACCTACTTATCCCCTATAATCAAACAAGGACTTTAAGATCTACAGCCCACAACCTTCTTACCATCCGCTCATTGACACATATAAGCACAATGATGACTACAATCTTCTCTGTTAGCGCCCCCCTCTCTCTGAAATAGCAATCCAAATTACTTAAGTGATAAATCTTGCCAACTTTAAGATGAAGTTAAAGACGTTTCTCTTTCACGATGCTTTTGTAACATAAACTGTCCTTTTAAGGGCAACTTAGATCCAAGAAAGGTTTTTACCTTCAGCCCCCCCCTTTCCTTTTGTTATTCTCCTTGCATGTTCTCTTTCTCTCTATCAGTTGTAGTTCTAACCCTTCCTTCCCTTTTGTTCCCTTTTGTCAACATCTTTAAAAATTGTTACTATTCCTGGTTTGTTTTTGTTTAAAATATATTTTATTTAGCACATTGTTTTAGCATTTTTGTACACCGCCTAGAAGGCTTGATTGGGTGGTATAAGAAATTTTAAATAAACTTGAAACTTGTTACCATTGTGCAGCTGCAAACCTCCATTTGCAATGAAGTAGAAGCCATGCTAAGGTCTGTATCTTGTTTTTTTTCTATTTTTAAGCTTTTGCAAATGAAGTTATATATGCAATCTATATATTTTTGTTATGTGCTTTCTTTGCTTTCAAGAATGAGCTGATTGGAGCACTGTTTAGTCAGAATAAAAGGGTATCTTTTTAGCAAGAAAACTAAAGCTATGTTTTTCTTGTGCTGTGCTTTAGTTAATGGAGCTTTTCCTCTAATTAGGAAATAACATTGCTGTTTGTCCACAAAAATAGGTTTTGCATGCAATATATCAGTTTTGATGTGCCCCGTTTATGTAGTGCCTTATTAAATGTATTTTGAGCTTAATAAAGCAAAAATAAAAACCCAGAGAGCTATTTAGCAGATCGCATTAAGGACATCCAAACTGTGCCTAAGTTTCGGAAGAACATCCAAAGAGTGCCTAAGTTCCCTCCATAGAACTCAGGTCTATCTGAAGCCTAAATTGTGCTGAAAAGTAGACTTCCTTACAATGCCTATAAGACCCAGTTTTACAATTGCTATGCAGCTTGCTAGCTCACTCTGTAGCACACTGTTTAAACCTGTACCCTTCTATCCTAATGTTGCTGGTTCGAATCCCAGTCACTCTGTCTGATTGAAGTGAAATAAATAAAAGCATTAAACAGATCCAACTCCTAGCGTTACAATTATAATGAAAAATAGCATAAAATCGCCATTCTAATAACATAATAATAAAATATTTTAACATTAAGGACATTGTATGGATGTCTAAATCTCACCTAAAACCTGATTCTCTAAAGAACGTCTAAAAAGTTAGATGACTAAACAGTGCTGAACTCTGCTGAGTGCAATTCTACAAAGGATGCCTAAAAATTTAGACGTATTTTGCAGAATCAGGGCCTAAGTGCACGCTAAATCGGTTAGCGCACCTTGATAAAAGGACCCCTATCTTTAGATAGATTTTTCCTCAAAAAACCCATTTTATTAAAAAAAATTCCTTTTGAAATAAAAAATAATCATTAATTTTTATTTACCCTGGTCTCAACCAGAATAGTAAAATGAGCCAGTAATTTGAAACAGGAGGACCGGTATTCTTGCTGTTCTAAGACCAATAGAAGGGAACATTGCTTACTCGGCAAGTTAAGCAAAAAGTCTTAGATTTTTACGAAGGTGATAACGTTTTTAGGATATGCCCAGTCAAAAATATGTTTCTTTGAAGATTAATGGTGAAAAAGTAGCAAAGCAGAAAAGATGATTGTTGTTCAACCTGAAGGAACTTTACACCATTTATTGGGAAAAGTATGGACTTGAAATTGTGTTCTCAAAATTCTGTGAGCTTATGCCAAAATGGTGTGTTAACAGTTAGTTCATCAGGAACTCATTCAGTCTGCGTCTGTACAATTTATCAAAATGTGAAACTTGTGCTGTCTGCAATTTCATTTCCAGATGCCTACGAATTGCTTTTGAACAAAACTGTTTGTGATATTAACTCAAAAGACTGCTTGTTGCAACGGTGTGAAAAATGTGCTGGGATGATTCCTCAGGAGGAATATCTTACCGATCTTTCTAAAGAAAGTTACCCTGATGATGATATTGCATTTTAGCAATGGATTCACACAGATTGGGATGCCTTAGAAACTCTGCAATTATCCTTAGATGATTTTATTTTAGAATTAGTCGGCAAAATTTGTAACCTGTCTAGCAACTGTTTAATCTCCAAGAACCAAAGTGCCTATCTGAAGGAAATGAAAGAAAATCTAAAGGAGGGACTTTGCTGCAAATTATTCCTTTATTGTTCAGGATGCAATGCAGGGATTTCATTGGGAAAATAGGCAACTCTCCACCCTTTTGTTATTTACTGCAACCCTGATATACAGTGTCTCTGACCATGGATGATCAGTGACTGCTTATACCATGACACAATAGCTGTGCACATGTTTTTGAGAAAGCTCATTGAGCATTTGAAGGACATTTTACCTGTTTTAGAGCATGTTCAGTACTTTAGTGATGATTCTGGAGCTCAAAATGAAAACTTAAAAAAATGTCATTAATCTTACAATCATAATGAATATCAAGTCACAGCTGGATGGAGCTTTTTTGGCATCAGCCATGGAAAATTGCCCTGTGATGGGATTGGAGGACCCATAAAACTTCTAGTTACCCATACTAGTTTATAGCCCTCCTCAAGATCCAAATTTTGATACCAAAGGATCTGTTTGACTTTTCTGACAAAAATGTCCCTGGTGTCAAATTTTTCTTTATCCCAGAGGACATTGAATCAATCAGACCTGTTCAGGATGAGAGGTTATCAAAGGTCATGCAGTTGCTGGGACAAGTGAAAATCATCAATTCAAGTCCATTGATTTAACTAAAATATACTGTATATTAGCTTAGTTTCAAATTACTTCACTTTATTAAACATAGAAACATAAAAGATGACGGCAGAAAAGGGCTACAGCCCATCAAGTCTGCCCACTCTGCTTACCCACCCTCTGTCTATGCCCTAATGACCCAATTTCCTTATCTTGACCCTCGTAGGGATCCCACATGGGTATCCCATTTATTCTTAAAGTCTGGCACGCTGTCTGCCTCGATCACCTACACTGGAAGCTTGTTCCAATGATCAACCACTCTCTCTGTGAAGAAATACTTTCTGGTGTCGCCATGAAATTTTCCGCCCCTGAGTTTAAGCGGGTGCCCTCTTGTGGCCGAAGGTCCCTTGAGAAAGAAAATATCATCTTCCACTTTGGCACGTCCCGTGAGGTACTTAAATGTTTCAATCATGTCTCCCCTCTCCCTACGTTCCTCTAGCGTGTAGAGCTGCAATTTGTTCAGTCTCTCTTCGTACGAGAGACCCTTGAGCCCCGAGATCATCCTGGTGGCCGTCCGCTGATCTGATTCAATTCTGCGCACATCTTTACTGTAATGTGGCCTCCAGAATTGCATACAGTACTCCAGATGAGGTCTCACCATGGCCCTGTACAACGGCATTATGACTTCAGGCTTTCGGCTGACGAAACTTCTATTGATACAACCCAATATCTGCCTTGCCTTAGATGAAGCCTTCTCCACTTGATTGGCAGTTTTCATGTCTGCACTGATGATTACTCCTAAATCTCGTTCTGCTGAAGTCCTAGTTAAAGTTTCTCCATTCAAGAAGTACGTCCTGCATGGATTTCCGCTTCCGAGGTGCATGACCTTACATTTCTTAGCATTGAAGCTGCCAGGTTGAGGACCAACTTTCCAATGTAAGCAGGTCCTGCGCCATATAATTCTGTAAACTGCATTCACTTACTATATTACATAGTTTGGCGTCATCGGCGAAGTGTTATTTTACCTTGAAGCCCTTGAGTCAGATCCCCTATGAATATGTTGAAAAGGAGTGGACCCAGGACCGAGCCCTGCGGCACTCCACTGGTCACCTCCGATGTTTTAGAGAGGGTATCATTAACCACCACCCTCTGAAGTCTGCCACTCAGCCAATCATTGACCCATGCAGTTAGTGTCTCTCCTAACCCCATCGATTCCATCTTGCTTAGCAGCCTGCGGTGTGGGACACTGTCAAAAGCTTTACTGAAGTCCAGGTACACGACGTCCAAAGACTCTCCCAAGTCCAACTTTCTTGTTACCCAGTCAAAGAAGCTGATGAGATTGGATTGGCAGGACCTACCCTTGGTGAATCCATGCTGACTGGGATCCCGAAGATTCCCTTCATTCAAGATCGTGTCCAATTTGCTTTTAATTAGTGTTTCCATGAGTTTCAAGTGTTCTGGAACATGAATATTTTCATGCCCTTCAGGTACAGTAGACTCTCTGTTAACTGGAACTCAAGCAACCAGCAAAAAAATTAAAAGAAATACTGTATTACTTTAAATAAAAATGAAAATAAAATCAATTTATGGTGGAAATTTAACCCCCTCTTCTATTAAACTGTGCTACCAATTTTTAGCGCAGAGAGCCGCGCTAAATGGCCCGTGCTAGAAAACTGCTAGCACAGTTTAATAGAAGAGGCCCTAAGTGTAAACTTGGCACAACACACTTGAGTACACCCATGCTTTGCCTACCACATGTCTGGTAGTTTATCTGGTTCAGCGGGGTATCGGCTGGCAGAGCGAGCGTTATGCGCTCCTGCCTGGGCTGGCGCCGCTTCCTGAATGGCTGCAGTCAGTTCTCGCGAGAACTGACTGCAGCCATTCAGGAAGCAGCGCCGGCCCAGGCAGGAGTGCGGAACGCTCGCTCTGCCGGCAGATACACCATTGGACCACCAGGCTATAAGCGGCATATAAAAAGGTATGACGGGGGGTGGTGGGGTGGACATTTTAAAAAAGATACTATGACCGGGGGAGGGACATTTAAAAAGGTACAACTGCGGGGAGCTTTTAAAAAGGTATGGGGGGGGGAAAAAAAAATTTGTATCTTCGCTGTATAAGATGCACTGACATTTCCACCCACTTTTGGGTGGAAAAAAGTGCATCTTATGAAGCGAAAAATACGGTATCTATTATTTGCACTTGTTCCTCTCGATATACATTTATGCTTTTGAGCTGTTTACATATAAGTGAATTTTACATTCTGCTTATAGCCTGGTGATCCAGCGATGTATCGGCTGGCAGAGCGAGCGTTATGCGTTCCTGCCTGGGCCGGCGCCACTTCCTGAATGGCTGCAGTCAGTTCTCGCGAGTTCCGTGAGAACTGACTGCAGCCATTCAGGAAGCAGCGCTGACCCAGGCAGGAATGCGGAACGCTCGCTCTGCCGGCAGATACACCGTTGGACCACCAGGCTATAAGCGGTATATAAAAAGGTACGACGGGGGGGGTGAGGACATTTTTAAAAAGATACTACAATGGGGGGGGATTTAAAAAGGTACAACTGCGGGGAGCTTTAAAAAGGTATGGGGGGGGTAAAAACTTTGTATCTTTGCTGTATAAGATGCACTGACATTTCCACCCACTTTTGGGTGGAAAAAAGTACATCTTATGAAGCGAAAAATACGGTATGTCTTTTTAGTACAGTATCTGTTATTTGCACTTATTCCTCTCGATATACATTTATGCTTTTCAGCTGTTTACATATAAGTGAATTTTAGATGAACACTATGTGTGTAATTTTTTCCAGGGATTTGTACTGGCTGTCACAATGGTGCGAGAAGCAGTTGATGAGTTTCGTCGTTACCAGAGAGATAAAGAAATGAATTCACAGCTATATAGCAAGCTTACAATACGAGGTTGGAAAATTTCACAGTTATATATGCTTTAATATAGGCAATACTGTAAATATGAATCTGATTAGAATTAATGTTTTCCAGTGCAATAGGGATGGTATTCTGAACCGAAGGGTAGTCATCTGTGCTCACAAGAATACTGCAGAAGATGTCAATCACAGCTTTTCAACTCCTCCTCCTTCTCCATGGTCTCTGCTGCTCCGTTCAGTTCTTCCTTCTGCCTTCTCCATGGTCTCTGCTGCTCCGTTCAGTTCTTCCTTCTGAATGTGAGAGTGAAGGTCCCTGATCTGTTCCTTTATTTCTTTTTTGTTTTTAGGTTTGTTTGTGGATTATACATAGCTCTAAGGAATGCTGTGTCTGCTTGGAGAGGAGCAGACCTGTGCAGTCAGCCTGAGGAAGATTTGTGGAGCTCAGTATTTCGGGCCCTCAGTATTTGCTCGCCTCCTTGACCTGGTTAGGAGCTTGAGTGCAGGCTCCTAGGCATCAATAGCATCTTCAGGGCACTCATGGTACCAACTGCAGTTTTGCCTCCATCCCCTTTACTGCATCCATCGCTTTCCAGGGCTGGTGGTGCACAGAGGAACAATCCAATTATGGTTCCATTAGCAGTCAAATCTTGGCGTGGCAGCTGATTGGCAGCTTTAGGCAGAGAATCCCTCCAGTTCCAGCTACATTTTAAAGGAGCTGAAGCAGACTGCAGCACTATTTTCCAAGCACATGGTTTGTGAGTACAGGCTGTGACAGTTTATGGAGAGAATCGGGGAGGGAGGTTTGAAAACTATGTCATGACTGTTTATGCCAGTGGTTCCCAACCCTGTCCTGGGAGACCACCAGGCCAATCGGGTTTTCAGGATAGCCCTAATGAATATGCATGGAGCAGATTTGCATGCCTGGCACTTCCATTATATTCAGATCGCTCTCATGCATATTCATTAGGGCTATTCTGAAAACCCAACTGGTGGTCCCCCAGGACAGGGTTCTTAAGACGGAGATATGAACCAGGAAGTGCAGGACTAGATGCCCTGGTGCAACCATGGCCAGTTGATCCATCAAATAGCACATCACATGAGAACAGTAGTCTTTGTAGCGCCTGGTTGGCCCTCGTGTCCATGATATGCGGATCTTGTTCGACTATAAAAGGAGCAATGTCTCTTATTCCAAGTACATTCAGACTTGCTCTTTTAGGGGCCGATTGCTTTGGAAAATCCGGGACACTTTGGTCTTATGGCATGGCTTTTGAGCGCACAGCACTAGAGAAAAAGTATACTCAGAAGTAGTCATTGCTACTCTCCTTTGAGCCAAAAAGTCAATGTCTGTTTCAGCATATGCTAAGGCATGGGAGGCTGGTACAGCAACAAAATGTTAGAGACATGGAAATGCCCCAATTTTATAGGTACTGGTGTTCCTTCAAGGGGGCCTTGACAAAGGATTGGTGGTGACGTCCTTAGAGTTCAGATAGCAGGGTTCCAGAGCCGAGATAAGAGAGCTTTCACTAGCGGCCCACCAAGACATAGGTTCTTGAAGAGTGCTCTGAGACTATAGCCCCTGATTCAAGACCCGGTTCAATCCTGGAATCTTAATATACTTTTAGAGGGACTCAGAGCTCTGTATAAGCCCTTACAGGAAGTCTCCCTCATGGATCTCTCAGTCAAAGCAGTCGTCTTGGTGACTATTACTTCTGCCAGGAGAGTCTCAGAATGTCAGGAAGTGTCGGGCAGAGAGCTGTTCCTCAGGATCACGGAAGCGAGAGTTGTTTTGGTGTTTCATATCAACCAAAAGGTTAGTTTGCCAGCATTTCACCCCACAGGGTTCAAGAAGAGGGACAAGGCTTTAAAAGTTTTGAACATCATGAGAGTTCTGTTGCAATACCTGGAGGTGACCAATGAGTTTCGCTTTTCAGATCATTTTTTCATGTTAACCAATCAGGCAAGATGAGGCAGACCCGCTTCCAAGGCCGCCATCTTTAGCTGGATTCGTAGAGCTTTATCCTCTGTATACGTCGGTTTCGGTAAACAGCCACCTATCTTGTTGAAGGCACATTTGAGAAGGGGCATGGCTTCCTCTTGGACAGAAGCAAGGGCGATTACTCCTGAGGAGTTTTGTAGGTCAGTCACCTGGTCCTTCCTTCATACCTTTTCCAAATTCTACAGGATGGACATAGCAGCACAGAAGGATGCTATTTTGGGGTCCTAAGTACTGCATGCAGGCTCATCTCTCCCAGCCTAGAGTCTGGGGACTGCTTTGGTATGTCCCTAGTTCAGCATACCATCTATATTGCACTGAAAAAAGAGATTAGATTTTACCTTAATAATATCTTTTCCAGTACATAGGGATGATATGCAAAACTCCTGCCAGCAATTATCTGAGGCGCCTGCTTTCTTACTCAAGCTTATTGGTCAGCTCCATAACTAGGATTTTACTGTTAAACTATTGCACTGTGAAGAGTCTGTGTATAGGATTACAGAGGAAAAATGGTTGAACTCCATAAATGTTCAGGCTGTTTATGTTCTTGTTTAACTTGTATTTTTTTTATATTCATTGTTTTGCTCAGAGGCATTACTGTTCATTAAGTGATTGTTTTAAATTCATCTGAGCATATAAGACACCTGGTGTCAGGAGTTCTCTGTATCTCTCCTTCTCTTGTCTTCTTCTGTAGGGCTGTCGCTGGCTTTGGTACAAACTGAAGGAGGCAGCAGAGACTGTGGAGGAGGAGGAGTTGAAAAGCTATGATTGACATCTTCTGCAGTATGCTCCCGAAAACAGATGGATTACCCTACAGTTCAGCATACTATCCCTATCTACTGGAAAAGATATTGTCAATATAATAACCTAATCTCTTTATAATTGAGCTCACTTATCAATTACAATGGTTCTCTGCACATATTCTTAGGACATTCACGTATTTCTAGTTTCCAAATTATTGACAGTGAATGTTCATGAGACCCCCCTAGACCAGTGGTTCTCAACCCTATCCTAGGGGACACCCCAGCCAGTTGGGTTTTCAGGATATCCCTAATGAATATGCATGAGAGAGCTTTACATATAATGGAGGAGACAGGCATGCAAATATGACTTATGCATATTCATTAGGAATATCTTGAAAACCCAACTGGCTGGGGGTCCCCTAGGACAGGGTTGAGAACCACTGCCCTAGACCCTTGTCCTTCACTTCAAGAAGTTGATCTTAGAACTAGGCTAATTTATGTATGTTGATTATCTTCACATCTAGACCCATTTTATCATTTGTATTTTTCTTGACTTGGCCATTTTCTCCTGCTCCTTTATATGTTCTGCTCACTCAGAACCAGGACCAATATCTAGTGCCATGAGCCTTCCACTAAACTACCTGGGAGAATTTTCCCTCCTCCACAACACAATTAGTCTAGTCATTGACGTGGCAGCGCTTGACTGAGGACTGTACACCAGTGCTGCCTGATTCGCGATTCGAATTGATTCACCGATTCACCTCAAGTGAATTGATTCAAATCGATTTGCTTTGGCAAAAAAATCGAACTTACCGATTTGTTGGCCCCCTTGCTAGAGACCCGTTCGGGCTTTCCCTCTGCCACCGGAATCCTTCCATCTAATGTAACTTCTGTTTTTGCGAAACCGTAAGTTACATCAGATGCAAGGACGCCGGTGGCAGAGGGAAAGCCTTAACTGGTCTCTGCGTGCAGATCGGCGGCAGCAAGGCTCTCTCCTCTCCGGCGGAAGTATTTCTCCTCTCCTCCCCAGCCAGGCAAAGCGGCGGTAGCGAATGCGATTAACTACCCTGCTGTTACTCTGGGCGTCTTTTCTCCATTCAGCCGTCCAAGCGGAAACAGGAAGTTTTCACTGAGAGCGGGCCGCAGTGGAGAGAAAACGCAAGGAGTGGTGGCAGGAGTGGATCGCTAAATCACTACCGCCACTGTTAATATGTTGTTACGTCAAAATAAAGGTAGATGGGGGCAGAGGGGAGATGGACTTGGGGAAGTTGGTGGACTGGAAAAGGAGAGACAGGGAGAATATGGATGGGAGAGATGAACTTGATGAAGGGGTGAAGTTGGACTTGGGGGAAAAGGGAGATGGACTTGGGAGAGTTGGTGGACTGGAGAAGGAGAGATGGGGAGAAGATGGATGGGAGAGATGAACTTGGTGGAGAAGGGGAATATGGATGGTAAAGGGGGGGGATATGGACTTGGGGGAGATCATGGAGAGGGGAGATGAGGGAGGGATAGAAGAAATAATACATCTGAAAACAGGAGAGGGAGAGAGATTGTGGACAGTGGGGTTTAGGGAGGGAAGGAACAGAAAGGGAGAAAAGTTGGACACAAGGGATGGTGTAGAGGGGAGGGGTAGAGATACTGGATAGGAGGGTAGTTAGAAAGAGAAAGGGACAGCTGGCGGGGAAGGAGGGAGAGATACTGGATGAAAGGGTAGTTGAGAAAAGGAGAGATGGTAGATCTGGGGATGGTAGGGTCCATCGCTGCAGCTATGGGAATAGAGATGTCAGACCTTTGGGGGAGGGGAAGGGAAACGGAATGGGAGGACAGAGATGGAAGATGGATGGCTAGCACGGAGAAAGAAGAAAACGACAAATGGGCAAGAGACCCAGTCAAGCAAGTTATCAGAAGACGTTTGTCGCAGAGCCTGGAACCAAAATGATTTGAATAATGACCAGACAACAAAAGGTAGAAAAAATAATTTTATATTCTGTTTTATGATTACAGTGTGTCAGATTTGAAATGTGTATCCTGCCAGAGCTGGTATTAGACCGCGAACGTGAGCTAGGATATAACAGAGAGAAAAAGTATTTTTTGTTTGTTTATTTTGTTTACACCACAGCGCCAGTGTGGGTGGGAGTGGGCAAAGGGGGTGGAGTGGGTGAAGAGGCTATAAAATAAACCCACCAGGATGTTTGAAAAAAAACACCCAATTGGGCAGGAAAATTGAATCGAATCTAAAAATCGATTCAATAGGCTGAATTGAATCGAATTGAAACAAAATTTTTTTTCCTGAATCGGGCAGCACTACTGTACACCATGTCTCCTTTCTGAGCCCTGAAATCATAGACCCTGAATCTGACCACTGGCTGTCACCCATAATTAATGACTACAGCTTGTCCCCTTTACTGGGGGCTGTGAGTGGAAGAGCCTGCCCCGAAGCCCATAGAGATATAAAGGGCTTCGGGGCTGTTGCCGCACGGCAGCCGCTAGCGCAGCTTTGTAAAAGAGGCCGTTAGTGTATTGTTTAATCTAGGCAGAAGCCTGGGAATGTGATTAAAGATATAAGGATGTATTAAGAAAACAGAATAATATTTGTAGGAATCAATTGCTTTAAGATATGCAGCATTTACTGTGAATACATTGCTATGCAGATAATTTTGTTACACATTTATTATATGCAGTATAACTGGACTTGAAGCATTTTGCTCTTTGAGTTGTTTGTTGGTGTTTTAATGCCCAATCTTAGGATGATGATATTCTTTTGACAGTTGTTTTTATCATAGAGAAGTAAATTTATTGTGATCATATTTCCTGTTTTGAAAAAATTCTACCTGCTCCTTTAACCCTTTTTAATATATTGCATAATTTTCATGCACTAATGTGATAACTTGCATTGATTTTGTAGATTGTTAAATTAAAAGAAAAAAGTCTAGCAGTCTATCAAACCCAGCTTTTTAATTACTTAACAGTCATCTCCACTTGGTAACACAGAGGACAGGAGCAGACCTATCTGTACATCAGTAACTAATTCTGGAGCACAGGGGACATTTTTCTGAACCTAAAATATTAAACAACTTAAGTTCTTGGATAGTGCTTTTCCCTCCAGTTTAATTATGCCACCATATTCATCTATCTTTTCTCCTTAAAACTTTTTATCAAAAATTAATTGTGTAACCAAGACTAGTGGCAAAATATTTTTTCATTTTACTGCACTTTTTTATTTTTTATTTATTTTAACATCCCTTTCCCAAGTGGCAGGGCCAGGAAGCTCTGTGAATACTTGCTGGCCTGAGGACTGAAAAGATGCTGCTTCTGAAGCTTTGCTTTGGTGCTGATCTTTAAGTGGTAGGGCTACTATATTATTGAAATAAAAATTCTATATAATATTATCTTTTCTTGAGCCTGAAAACTCCACTGAACAGCTTCAGTGGATGAGAGATCTGAAGAACTTGCATCTCCCATAACAACTCAATGCTACATCCTAAATTGTTTCATCTTTCTCTTGTGACTGATATTAGCTGATGTTTTCTGTTGAACCATATTTCCAAAGTAAGGCCAGAATCAGAAAATAGCAGATGTATTCAGCCTATTTGATTAAAAAATGAAAATGAATATTAAAGTAAATAGTAATTTGTAAGAAGCTTAAATAAATACTTTGCTGGCGAAGTCCTCACAAACTTGCAGAGAGCTTTAAATAATCTCATCATACTGTGTTAGTACTACAAATTGGGAGCTTTTCTCTTAGCAAGAAGTATCTTATTAGAAATGTGTTAAAATTAGTTTTTGCATGAATTGGGAAAATATCTTAACAAGGGTGCCTAGTTCTTAATACTTGTGCAGAGTAAAAAGAATTGACTGCATTTACAGTTTGACCTTGGACATTTTATTTCAGGAGAAATTTGTCCTTTAGCTAAATCTTAAAGTATGGAAACTTCACATTTTTGGATTTTCCTGAAAGTATTCCTCTTATTTATGAATTGCCTATACTATGAGTTAATAAGGTGATCCTGAATTTGGAACCATTAAATCGTTCAGTTTCATAAATGCAGTACAGTTCATATGTTACTGTCTTCACATCTCTTTGTTGAGCATCTTCACAATGCCCAATATAGATTTTATGACAATGGGCAGTTTGTGGTTTTTGGAAAATTTGATAATTGCTGAGTATATCCTGAACAGAAATATTTTAATTCTATTGAAATTTCGTCAAATATACTAGAGAGTTAGTTGCATATGCCAGTGTTTTAAAGCTGGTGAAAAAAAATAAATTAACTATAAATTTGTTAGTCTCCCTCTACTTCAAGTTTCATGCAGTAATTATCATTTCAATTTTTTCAGCATAATTTAATCAGATATGGAAAATTAACTTATTTTAAGTGACTTATATACTTTATTATCTTAAAAGAAGTGGAATCATCAAGCATATACAGTGCTTTGTAAAAATCTTTGCCCTTGTATGTTTATCACATTCTTCTAGAAGATATTCCAATTTAGACCACCTCTTTAGGCTCTCACTAAATCCTTTACTGAGAAAAGACCCTCAGAGATTCCACCATTATACTCAAAAGTTTCATAGTATCTGGCTTTATGCATCAAGTCCTCACCGGGTCTTGTTTTAAATATGTCTAACAACTAGTTAAATCTGCTATTTAAGATTCCTAAGATGTTTAAATACTTAACTTTTGTATTAGTGGCAAAGCTCTCAGGGACTAACAAGCCAACATGTTTCACCCGAAGGGTTTCTTCAAGGCTATTATCCCTTAGTATAGCTTTTCGCCCATATATCGACCACCCAGTAACTTATACCAATGGTGAATTTATCACATTCTTCTGTCATACAAAATGTATTAAAGTAGGAGATAATTGCACTGATCAGTTGAACATATTCTGTGTTTTCAGTGTAGAATAAGAAACCAAGAAATATAGATTGCATAAATTCACATTCTTTATCTTAGCAAACCTAAATTAGCTATGTTTCCAAAAATTGCCTTAACAAGGCCCATAATAATTTAAATAGAGCTCACCTCTTTCTCATCACCATAATTAAGCTAATCTAAATACTTCTAGACAGATAATCTAGCTCTATCAGTTTTTGGAAGTGAATTTGAAGCAAAGGTCTAAAAACAAAAAAACTGGTTGAGTTGTGGAAAGACTTTTAAATGAACAAGTTTGAAAAGTTTGGGGCTGATTCTACAAATGGTGTCCCAATCGTAGGCGGTGGTAGGTGTCTTATCGCCATCTCACTAGCCAATTGGTATGCCTATTTTTAAAAAAAAGGATGGGACGAACGGCGCCTATATTGTAGGTGTCTTGTCTTGCACCTACGGAGATGCATAGGGATGTTTACAGACACCCAAGGCCAGCAGGGTGATTTCCACTGGAAGTTGCCTTGGGTATCTATAAGCATCCCTATACATCTCCGTAGGCATGAGATAGATGACTTAAATGTAGACCTGTAAAATGCTAGACTACATTTAAGGCATCTGTTAGAAAAAAAGACGCAAGTCTCTAAAGGACGCTGATGTGTGATTGACACACGATTGGTGGCCACTTCTTAGGCAGCCATTGAGATCGTTGTCCTTTAGAGAGTCAGGCCCTGTGAGCCAGAGTCTATAAGAAAAAAAAAAAGAAGAATGAAAATAATCATCCGGTTCCATGTCATAGAGTACTTTATACAGGAAACAGATAATTCAGGCTTCAGTTGGAAACCAATAAGATTTTATAAAATATAAAATATTTATACTGTGTTCTGTATGGTTTGTAATCTTTTATGTAGTTGCTTTAAGCAACCCACATATGCCAAATTACAGTAATCAAGCTGACTTAAAGTTATAGATTATAATAGGATTTTAAAATGATTCATGGTAAAATATTTACGTATGGATCTAAGTTTAGTCAGCAAGAGAATAATATTTCTAGCCAGCTGATTTATTTGATAGTCTAAAGTTAACAAACTATCTAGATCAGTGATTCTTAACCCTTTTTAAATCACGGACCCCTTTAAGAATCTGATGAAAGCTATGGACCTCCTTCCCCAGAAATATTCACATAAGCACAACTTTGCATGCAATGAATATAATGTACTTTATTTATCAAGATTTGATTGTCTCATACATATATTACATACACAAAATATTATTAAACTTTAAAGTAAACAATCAAAAAAACCCACTCCTTTTTATGCAAAAAGTAATGGCCACTCATTATAATTATGAAATACAATTCTCTTGTACAAATTAAAACAGTTCTTCTACTACATTTTCTACCACCATTACTACTACTACTACATATGCAGCACTGTACATTTTGCCATTTATACATGGTCCCTTCTCGGAAGAGCTTACAATCTAACTTGGACAGACAGTTGGACAGACAGACAGGTTGGGGATGCAGAACCCAAGTTGAGAGGAGTTAGGAGTTGAAAGCACTCTCAAAGAAGTCCTTGAACATTGCTAGAGACAGCGCCCACCATAGGAATTTGGGTTACTTGTTCCAAACATACAATTGCCAGCCGAAGAGAAGGTCACAGAAAGGAGGGACTTACTAGCTGAGCGGAGCTCACAGGGGGGGAGGGAGGGTGGAGAGGGGATCATAGGAGGAGATAAGTGAAGAGAGATAATGAGGGGCAGCTGAATTAAATGATACTTTTATTTGATATTTCTTTGAATGGTTTTGAGGAAACAGTTTTACAACAGACACAAACCTCCTTCTTTACTAACGCGTAGCACGGGTTTTAGCGCCAGCAGCGTCAATAACTGCTCCGATGCTCATAGAATTCCTGTGAGCGTCAGAGCAGTTACCACCGCTGTCGGCATTAAAACCCGCGCTACGCATTAGTAAAGGAAGGGGATTATGAGAAAAACACTTCATGAAATTTGGAACTCCATATTGTTGAACACCTGCAAAGAGTGTAATTACTCATTAAAAATAGCTGAATTATTTCATGGACCTGCTTGGTGGCTCATTAGCAAGTTCTGGATGTGGAACAGTTGGATGGAATTTGTGATTCAGGTCTTTTGTACATTGGGGTGCATGGGATGCTGTGGTGGCAGCATTCACAGATCACTGGGAGAAAAGGAGTCTCTGCTAACCCTATCTAGTGGCTAGTCTAAGAGATCATGATAGCAGGATTTGAAAAAGGTACTCTGGTATGCAGCCTCCAGTTGAAGGGTGATCAAGGCAGTGATAGGTCTAAGTAAACTGTAAGGAGGATGTGAAATAGGAAAAATCCCCTGGGTGGTATCTGTGAAGGCTCATGGCAAGTAGCTCAGTAGAATCTGGTTCTGATTTAAGCTAGAAGCATATAGGAACCCAAGAAAATTGCTTAAAATTATTTCAAGCTGATATATTTCTTTGCATGTCTAACTATCAGCAACAATTAAGAATGTGCCAGGGAGAGTGCATAGTCCATTTCTCTGTGGATAATCCCCAATTACTGCATAAGAGTGAGTATGCACAGAATTAACATAATTAAAATTTTGATAACAGACCCACATGCTCTCTCTTTTCTATAGTACCCAGTTATGTTTGTACATGAGTAGCTTTTCACATTGGCTTGATTTTTCCTTGCCATTGTGATAGTGCAAATCTGTGAAAAGATGATGGGATCAAAAATAAGCATAAATTCATATTTATGAAATGCTGTTAGGCTTCTTATTGCAGTATGTGTCTTGAAAGTAAGGGCCTGGTTTCACTATTGCTTTTTTCCCCCCAGAGAAACAGAAAGGAGAAAAGCTTCAGTAAATCAGGCCTAATATCTTTAAATACTAGTGGTCTCTGTTAATATATATTTTTTTCTTTTTAAAGGTAAAGTTCAACTTAAGAGTTCAGACATACAAGTTGGAGACCTCATCATAGTGGAAAAGGTTGAAGTTTTTAAAAATATATTTTAGATACTAAATATTAGCTTTTGTTCAAATTCATTAACTGTGTTACATAACCTTTTTAAGTTTAACATATGTATGATATCCATTTTTTAAGGTATTTTATTTATTGTAAGTTTTTATTAAATGAAATGTGGTCTAGTTTGAACTCACTTGATGTTTATTAATGTATGTAATTTATTTGATACATTTTTTGTACTGTTGTGGTAAGATGAGCTACCTTTCTTTTGGAATTTGACCAATAAACTGCTCAATATTTTGGTCTTGGATTTTATAGTGGATAATTTATATAAGCTCCAAGACTGAACACTTGTTACTTTGTTCTTATTCTTTATTTGGATTTCCAGTATTTATTTATCTTAGTTATGCGTTTATAAAAGAAATCAAAGCTTTACATAGTAGGACTATGGGCTCCTTTTACTAAGCTGCGCTAGCGGTATTAGCGCGTGCTAGACGCTAACGCCTCCATAGAGCTGGCGTTAGTTTTTCTGCGTAGCGCGCTACGCTATGCTTCAGCGCGCGCTAAAAACACTACCGCAGCTTAGTAAAAGGAGCCCTATATAGCATGTTTCAGTTGTAGTTTAATTTTAGATTTTTAAATAGTGGGACATGACTTTGAAAGGGCAGGTGCTCCTTCTCAGTATCCCTTTGATGATTAGATCTCTGTGAGTTAGCATATCCTTATTTTTGTTTGAAGACATATATAGTCCATATGTCTGTGGACTGACAAATTTAAAAAGTAAAAACATTGGGGTTAATATTTATAACATAATCTGTATATCCAATGCCACTATCTGTATTGGTAGAGATGCTGAATATATAAATGGTGCAGTGACTGTGCTGGAAGTATTCATTTAATTTAGGAGTGCTGCTTAAGAGGCTTAAACTAAGGGCTTTAAGCCTGTTACATTAATGGGTGCTAGAATATATGTCTGTCTGTCTTTTTCTTTCTTTCTGTCTCTCTCCCTACCCTTGTCTCTTTCTTTCTTTCTCTCTCCCTCCCACTGTCTTTCTGTCTGTCTGTCTTGCTCCCTGGCCCCCTTTGTCTGTCTGTCTTTCTGTCTCTCTCCCTGTTCCTGTGTCTTTCTTCCTTTCTTTCTGTCTCCCTCCCGCTGTCTGTCTGTCTTTCTTTCTATCTATCTCTCTCCCTGCCCCCTATGCAGCAGCAGCATTTCCCTCTCCCCCACTTCCCTGTGCAGCAGCCGCAGCAGCATTCCCTCCCCCTCCATTTCCCTGTGCAGCATCATTCCCCCCCATTTTCCTGTGCAGCAGCAGCATTTCCCTCCCCCCCACTTCCCTGTGCTGCAGCAGCATTCCCTCCCCCTCCATTTCCCTGTGCAGCAGCATTTCCCTCCCCCACCCCACTTCCCTGTGCAGCAGCCACAGCAGCAGCATAACATCCCCCTCCATTTCCCTGTGCAGAAGCATTTCCCTCCCCCCACTTCCCTGTGCAGCAGCAGCATCATTTCCCTTGCCACACTTCACTGTGCAGAAGCTGCAGCATCATTTTCTCCCCCTCCACTTCTCTGTGAAGCAGCATTTCCCCCTCCCCCTTCCCTTCCTGCTGTCTGGCCAGCTCCCTTAGTCCCTTGCTGGAGTTATTTTTAAGTTTAAAGGTGCTGTGGCGGCTCCTCTCACGATCCCCACCTGCATCAGAAGCCTTCTCCGATGCAGGTGCGGCTCGGGAGAGGAGCTGCCGCAGCGGCTTTGAACTTAAAAATAAACTTTGGGCATGGAGTGTAAGGGAGCAAACCAGGTCGTGGCTACAGTTCAGAAGGCTGTTAGGTATTCAGGTCATAGAGTCTGTTCCGCTCAAAGATTCGGGCTCAGGCAGATACTCCATATACTTGTGCCAAGAAAGGCTCAGACGATTGGAGACCCATTCTGGATCTTGTTAATGGATTGCTGAACATTCCATGCTTTTGCATGGAAACAGTACAATAAGTCATAGCGGCGGTGGCACCAGATTAATTTCTGGCCTCTCTGGATTTGATGGAGGTCTATCTGCATATACCCATCTTTCAGAATACAGAAAATTCCTGAGATTTCATGTCGTGGTAAACTGTTACCAGTTCTAGGTTCTTCCCTTTGAGTGGGTGACAGCACCTCACATGTTTACCAAGGTTATGGTGGTGGTAGCTGCCCACCTACACAAGATGGGCTTGCAGGTTCATCCATACGTGGACAACTGGCTGATCAGCGCTCCATTGTTCCCAGAAGGAGAACAAGCAGTGGCTCATGTGGTCCAGGTCCTGCAGAGCCTTAACTGGATAGTGAATTTCTGATAGAGCTAACTGGTTTCGTCTCAGTCCCTGGAATACCTGGGAGACTTCGTCAATATGGCAGAAGGTTGTATTTATCTTCTAGAGCAGACATGTCAAACTCTGGTCCACAGTGTAATAAAAGTTGGCCCACAAGACATTTATGAATTTATAATTAAGCTGGTCCACCAGCACGAACCACTATCACTGCTCTTCATGAGCACTTTCCTCTGCCTTCGCCTGGTCCTCCCTCCATCCCGGCTTCCTGGTCTCTTCTTCAAAGCAGCCTGCTGAGCATCGCCGGCCGGCTATAGAGAATCTCACAGGCTGCTGTCGACCTCCTTAGCACGATCCTGTACATCAAATGAAGGGCGGAACCATGCCAGAGAGAATGTGCTACGGAGGTTGACAGCAGCCTGCGAGGTTTGCTACAGCCAATCGGCGATCCTCAAGCAGGCTGCTTTGAAGATGAAGCCGGGATAGAGGGAGGGTAGGAATGGCAGGCCAAATCTGAGGGCTAGAAGAAGGGAGAAAACATGCAGGCCTTCAGGGGCGGCCCCTGGTGTAGAAGTACATGGAGGGAGAGAAGGAGAGATCCAGATGTACATATGTCGGACTGAGGGGGGGAGATATGGGGAAGAAATAATGGGTCTAAAACAGAGGAGAGAGAGAGGGTGGACAATGGGATGGAGGGAGGGAAGGAACAGAAAGGGAGTGAAGTTGGACACAAGGGATGGTGTGGAGGGGGATAGAAATACTGGATAGGAAGGTAGTTGGGAATAGAAAGGGAGGAGAGATGGTGGACCCTGGGGTGGTGGGGAAGGAGAGAGAGATGCTGGATGAAAGGGTAGTTGAGAAAAAGAGAGATGATGGATCTGGGGATGGTGGGGTAATTACAATATGTCAGATTTGAAAAGTGTATCCTGCCACAGCTGGTGTTAGACAGCAAGCGTGAACTAGGACCTAAAAGAGAGAGGAAAAGTCTTTTATTTATTTTGTTTACATCACAGAGCTGGCATGGGGTTGGAGAGGTTGTAAACCTATACTTCTACTAAGCCTAAGGGGTCCTTTTATTAAGGTGCGCATTTAGCGTGCGTTAAATCAGTTAGCATACCTTAATAAAAGGACTCCTAAGTATCTTAATAAAAAATTTGGCCCGCAACTTAGCCTATGTTTTAGATTTTGGCCCCTTATGTGATTGAGTTTGACACCCCTGTTCTAGAGGCATATATACAGAAGCTTTGCACCCAGATAACAAGCTTTTGCCAAACCAGCTATGTCTGTGTAGCACTAATTCCAAGTGCTGAACTCTAGGGTGGCCATGATAGACATGGTCCCATGGGTGAAGGCTCATATGCATGTTCTCCAGAGTGCATTGACTATTGCAGTGGTCACCTCAATTGGACTCCCTGCAGATATCTCTGCTGTGGACTCTGGAAGTTCATGCCAGTATGGGTTGGTGACCCCACCCACAAGCATTATCAAGGGACATGCCCCTCAGAATAGCATCACAGGTAATTGTGGTGGGGGGGAGGTGTCATAGACACCCGATATAGGGGCATTGATCAGCCTCCCAAAGAATGTGGTAGATCAACAGATTGGAGCTTTGAGTCATTCAATTGGCATTGCAGAGGCTGAAGAGTTTGGAGAAACAAATGGTCTATGTCTTCTCTGACAATGCTACTGTGGTGGCATATGTCAATCACCAGGGAGGCACCAAGAGTGCACAGCTGAGTCTGGATGCCTGCTTATTATTCAAATAAGAACATAAGAACATAAGCAGTGCCTCCACCGGGTCAGACCATAGGTCCATCCTGCCCAGCAGTCCGCTCTCGCGGCGGCCCAAACAGGTCACGACCTGTCTGACTCACCAGAAGGGGCCCCCTTGCCACCTTGGTTTCCCATTGAAGTCCTATCTTCCCATCGAAGTCCTAACCCTCCGGTCTTGCACATTCACGACCTGGTTGGGTTTCTATACTTATTACCTGGTTTGCTTTCTATACTTGTATTACATCCCAGCACCTCTCTCAGTATCCCACGATCCCTTTATCCCTCAGTAATCCGTCCAATCCCTGTTTGAATCCCTGTACCGTACTCTGCCTGATCACTTCCTCCGGTAGCGCATTCCAAGTGTCCAAGACCCTTTGGGTGAAAAAAAACTTCCTTGCATTTGTTTTGAACCTATCTCCCTTCAGTTTCTCCGAATGCCCCCTCGTACCTGTTGTCCCCTTCAGTCTGAAGAATCTGTCCTTATCCACCCTCTCTATGCCCCTCATGATCTTGAAGGTCTCTATCATATCTCCCCTGAGCTTCCTTTTTTCTAGAGAGAAGAGCCCCAGCCTATCCAACCTCTCGGCGTATGGGCAGTGTTCCAGCCCTCTTACCAGTTTTGTTGCTCTCCTTTGGACTCTCTCAAGTACCGCCATGTCCTTCCTGAGGTACGGCGACCAATATTGAACGCAGTATTCCAGATGTGGACGCACCATCGCGCGATACAATGGCATGATGACTTCCCGCGTCCTGGTTGTTATGCCCCTCTTTATGATGCCCAGCATCCTGTTGGCTTTTTTCGAGGCTGCTGCGCACTGAGCAGATGGCTTCAGTGATGCATCCACCAGCACACCCAAGTCTCTTTCAAGTCTGCTGTCTCCCAACAATGCCCCCCCCAATTTGTAGTTGAACAACGGGTTCTTTTTCCCTATATGCATGACCTTGCATTTTTCCACGTTAAAGCGCATTTGCCATTTGTTTGCCCAGTCTTCCAGCTTGTCCAGGTCCCTTTGCAGGTCCTCACACTCCTCCCTGGACCTAACTCTGCCGCACAGTTTGGTATCGTCTGCAAATTTTATAACCTCGCACTTTGCCTCCTTTTCCAGGTCATTGATAAATATGTTGAAGAGTAACAGCCCCAGCACCGATCCCTGTGGCACACCGCTCGTGACTCCCCGCCAGTCAGAATATTGGCCCTTTACTCTGACCCTCTGCAGTCTACCCGACAACCAGTGCTTGATCCATCTGTGCACATCCCCTCCCACCCCGTGGTTCCACAGCTTCTTAAGCAGCCTTTCATGTGGCACCTTGTCAAAAGCCTTTTGAAAATGGATGGAGTCATCTTCAGGGGCTTTTAGCGGCACATGTATCCGACACTGGATCTGGGAATATGAACAGACGCTGGATCCGGGAGAATGAATGTTGTCTGCAGCAACCTTCCAATCCATTGTTCATCGCTGGAGTCGCCTAATGTTTGATCTGATGGTGACAGCAAGAAAAAAGAAGGTGGACCGTTTCTTTAGTTGAAGATCCGAGTCCGGAATTGCAGGTCTGGATGCTCTGGTGCAGCTGTGGCCAAAGAGTGAGCTCTTGTACGTGTTTTCTCCATGGTCTATGTTAGACCGGATACTCTATAGATTTGCAAGCCATCAGAAAACAGTCATTCTGTGGCTCCAGATTGGCCCTGCAGACTATGGTATGCAGACCTAGTGTGTCTTCAGAGGGGCACAAATATCCAACTGCAAGTACAGCTAGACCTTCTTTCTCATGTACCAGTGGTCATAGAAGATCCGGATTGCTTTGTTCTTACAGCATGGCTCTTGAGTGTGCTGCATTAGCATGCAAGGGATACTCAGAGGTGGTCATTGCTACTCAGAGCCAAAAATCCATGGGAAACTTTTCAACACTGGTACATTAAAGAGAAGGCAGAGCATTTATCTGCTCTGATGTCCTTGGTGTTAGTCTTTCTCCAGGCTGCTTTGACAAGGAGCTTACAATGGCATCCCTCAGAGTCCAAGTAGTGGGATTCTCTTTTTTTAGGGCTCGAGAGCTTAAGGTTTTGTTGACATCTCATCCGAATATAGCCAGATTCCAAAAGGGGTGCTGATATTCAGGCCACCGGTAAAACACCTTAATATGGTTTTGCAAGGCCTTAGTCAGGCTACTTATGTGCCGTTGAAGGAAGTGTCTGACACTCAGGACGGTTTTTCTTGTGGCTATTACCTCAGTGAGAAGAGTTTCGGAGCTACAGGCTCTTTCTTGCAGAATGCCTTTCCTCAAGCTCACAGAGGCCGGAATTTATTTATTTTTGTACAGTTCCGTCTTTTTGCTGAAGGTTGTTTCGGCTTTCCGTGTCAATCAGGAGGTCAAATGCACACTAGTCAGGCTAGATGTGGCACGCTGTCTTCCAAGGCCATTATTTCCAGATGGATCTGTAGGGCCATTTCGTCAGCATATGTTGCCTGTGGAAAACAGTCACCAGTCTCCATAAAGGTGCATTTGACTAGAAGAGTGGCTTCTTCATGGGCGGAAGATTTGTAGGGCAGCAACTTGGTCCACTCTACATACATTTTCCAAGTTTTACAGTGGATATAATGGCAAGGGAAGACTCCACCTTTGGGTCCTTATTGTTAAGAGCCAGCACAGTGGTCCCGCCCTAGATTTCTGGGACTGCTTTTGTACATTCCGTCTGTCCAGAATGACACAACTATTGCACTAGAAAAAGAGATTAGGTTCTTACCTTGCTAATATCTTTTCTAGTAGATTGGTATGTTATTCTGGAGCCCCACCCTATCAATTAACTCCTGTGCCTGCCTACTGTTTCAAACTGAAATTTTGAGTCCAAACTTAAATTTGGATATCAGTCAAATCTTAAGGGTATAAAGAATAATCTATAGTGGTAATACTTGAGCTCCATAAATGTTTCTCTTTGGCATGACTGTTGTGATGTTTTACTTGTTCAATGACAATGTTTAAGTTGCTTGTTATATTTTCAGAGCAGAACAGAGTGGTAGTTCGGGGAGTTCCTCCTTATTGCTTCTTTACATGTGTTTCTATATTGGGTTATTGCCTGCTTTGGTACAAACTGAAGGGGGCAGTAGAGCCCTCTAGTGAAGGAGGATGGATTCAAAAGCTGGAGTGGATTCCTTCTGCTTGGGGATATTACCTGTCTATCCAGAATAACAATTATCTACTAGAAAATATATTAGCAAGGTAAGAACCTAATTTATTTTTAATTCACTGAACATCGAAACTAAGATGAGATCATCCACTTTGTGTGTGATGAGGTTTAAAATAGCAAAATCCTGTTCCCGGTTTTGTTGTTTGATTTGGTTTACTGAGGAATCATCATTTACATCTCCCTTCCACTTTTACTTTTAACAGTGGGCATCAGATGTAACTAAGTAAAAGTAATGAAAATTGGTAAATTATTACTTCAGTAAAAGTAACAAAGTTATCCTGTATTTCTTTAAAAGTAAAAGTAACAAAATATTTACTTAAGTAATTAGTTACATTTACTTAGTTACTATGTAACACTGGTGACAGTCTATGCCCTGGTATTTAAAGAAAATGGTACATTTGTACAAGCCGCAGTAGTTTAAGGTCTAAATTCAGTAAATATGTTCTAGATCTGAATAAGATTCATTATGCTGAAACATTTGCATGTGCATTCTCTATAGCTGGAGTGCTTATGTAGACCATTTATTGGGTACTATAAAAATCTTGTTATTTCTGATACCATTTGTAGTTTTGTAATTTATCTTATTAACCCCCCTCCCCCCTTTTACAAAACCGTGCAAGAGGTTTTTAGTGCCAGTTAGTGCACTGAATGCTCTGCACTGCTCTAACGCTCATAGAGTTCCTATAAGCGTCGGAGCAGCGCAGACTATTCAGTGTGCCGTCTGGCGCTAAAAATCTCTTGCGCAGTTTTGTAAAAGGGGGGAGGGGTAATTTAGGGCCCCTTTTGCAAAGTTTCGGTAGCAATGCTGCCATGGTAAATGCACCAAAGCCCATTCAGTTCCTATGGGCTCCAATGCACTTATCGTGGCAGCATTGCTATCTCAGCTTTGTAAAAGGGTCCTTATATATTAATAATAATAGCTTCATTTATATCACGTCTACCTTTTCAGTTCAAGACGGTATACAATAAGAGATGCTGTAAGGACAGCAAGGTTACATCAGTTAGATTTGGGAAGTTATGGAAGATAGTTGAGTGAACAGGGTGGTAGGATAGGAAGGAGGAGTGTATAAGAAGAGGTAAGAGATGAGCGGAATTGAAGGATCAGATAAATTAGTTAAATAAGTGGGTTTTTAGTGATTTTCTGAATGAATGGTATGTTGGTGCGTTCATGATTAGGTCGTTTAAGGTGGTGTTCCAAATCCCTGCTTGAAAGGAGAGTGTCCTTTTGAGGAATCTTTTTAATTTGCATCCTTTGGAAGAAGGAAATGTGAACAGTAATGTCCAGCAAGAACATAAGAATTACCGCTGCTAGGTCAGACCAATGGTCCATTGTGCCCAGCAATCCGCTCACATGGTGGCCCACAGGTCAAAGACCAGTGCTCTAAATGAGTCCAGCCTCACCTGCGTACATTCCAGTTTAGCAGGAACTTGTCCAACTTAGTCTTGAATCCCTGGAGGGTGTTTTCCCCTATAAAAGACTCCGGAAGAGCGTTCCAATTTTCTACCACTCTCTGGGTAAAGAAGAACTTCTTTATGTTTGTACGGAATCTATCCCCTTTCAACTTTAGAGAGTACCCTCTCATTCTCCCTACCTTGGAGAGGTTGAACAATGTGTCTTTATCTACTAAGTCTATTCCCTTCAGTATTTTGAATGTTTCGATCATGTTCCCTCTCAGTCTCCTCTTTTCAAGGGAGAAGAGGCCCAGTTTCTCCAATCTCTCACTGTATGGCAACTCCTCCAGCCCCTTAACCATTTTAGTTGCTCTTCTCTGGACCCTTTCGAGTAGTACCGTGAGAGGCGGAGTTTGTCCTGTAGGGTGAGGTGTTTCAGGAGGTAGGTGGGTGCGGTGCCGAGGAGGGTCTTGAAGCAAAGGCAACCAAATTTGAAGATTATTCTGGCCTCAATGGGTAGCAAGTGATGTTTCTTGTAGTATGGGGTGATGTGGTCGAATTTTTTCAAGCCAAAGATTAATCGGATGGCTGTGTTCTGGATGAGCCTCAGTTTCTTGATGGTTTTTTTGTGAGATCCTTGGTAGATTATGTTGCAGTAATCCAGTGAGCTCAGGACTACAGACTGGACCAACAGTCTGAATGATGTGAAATCAAAGTATGGTTTTAGAGCTCCTTTTACTGAGGTGCGCTAGCGTTTTTAGCGCGCGCTGCATTGCTGGGCCAAGAATTAATGCCAGCTCAATACTGTTTTAAAATTAAACTCAAACCACATAACACTTGAGGATGTGCACAGAATCTCTAAGCTACTTCCATTCATATCCTATATACCGTAATAATGTGCCTTTTAAATCTGAGGTGTATATGTTTCAACATCTTATTACAATTCATAAGGCTTGTACGTGATCCACTTATGGGAAGAATCTGAAAGGCTTAAGTCTGTGTTGTATAATTTTTTGAAATATTGATTTTTGAATTGCAAATGTTGAATGTAAACTAAACTGATAAATCCTATTTTAATTGCATTTCAGTCCCAAGAATGACCTTCTGTTCCTTAAACTACTGGACATGTGATAATAGCAGTTTTATCTTCTGTATATTTATCTTTACAGAATCAACGAATCCCAGCTGACATGGTGTTTCTCAGGACATCAGAAAAAACAGGTATAGTCTTTCTTTTTGTACATCATTTGACTTTTGCTATATATTAATTTCCCCCCACACACACACTTTTTGTTTTAGGATTACTAATCTAAAATGTTCACAAACTGATATGTATTAACAAACCATTAGCTCTGTTAACTTTTCCATAGCCTATAATTAATTAGATGCTTAGATGTTATTCACAGAACCATAGTTATTGAGTAATGTGTGCAGTTTAATGAATTTCTAGGTATTTCTATAAATTTATAGATGTTATGAGCAATAAAGTTCATACATTCCTTGTGCACCTGTCCACATCTGTGAAATAGGTAAAGGGATCTCAAGCCCCAAATTAGAGCCCCCACTCCTTTTGCTATCCTGCTCCTTGAATCTTGTGCCTCTGTATAGGAGTCCATAGGTCTGAAATGAAGAAGAAGTGATTCCTATTCACTACTGCTCCTTGTGTTGCCAGGTGTTAATGGCTAATGGCTGGAGGAGCAGGGAGGCAATGATTTAGTTCAGAGTCTGGAGTTCTTTGGCAGTGACACCTAGATTAGTATTGAGGGTACCTATGCCATCTCCTACAGTTACTCTCAAAATCTAAATATCACAGGGGAGCCCACAGACCTTTGCCTTAAGAAAGGGAGTGTTACTGCTCAATGTTGTGTGGTGATGGTGTTATTTATTAATTTTAAGTATTTATATACCACTTATAGCCTAAGTGGTTTACATTCAGGAACTCAAGTATTATGATGTCATCTTCCTGTTCAGGGCCATTGATGGATGCCGACTCAATGTCCTTAACCTCAGCCTCCAGATTTTGAATGGTCTCTGTTGGCTCCCCAGCATGGTCTTCCTCCTCCTCCTGAAGTTCAATATCCTTCATTCCCTCCACAGCAGCTTATTTGACATCTCCCAACATCTGCAGGGATGTCAGATGTTGCTCCCTGAAGACTTGGGTCAGTTGTTGGTAGTGTCTGCTGCTTGCTGGACTTTTCTGCATGGGAGAGATAGATCTCCTCAGCATGATGCACTGCTGCAGCTTCTACAGGAACAAGAACATTTGGACATTTGTAAAAACATAGCTGTGACTGAGTAATGATCATCTGAGTAAGAAATATCCTTCAGTGACATATAGTAACATAGTAACATAGTAGATGACGGCAGATAAAGACCCGAATGGTCCATCCAGTCTGCCCAACCTGATTCAATTTAAATTATTATTATTTTTTTTTTTCTTCTTAGCTATTTCTGGGCGAGAATCCAAAGCTTTACCCGGTACTGTGCTTTGGGTTCCAACTGCCGAAATCTCTGTTAAGACTTACTCCAGCCCATCTACACCCTCCCAGCCATTGAAGTCCTCCCCTGCCCATCCTCCTCCAAACGGCCATGCACAGACACAGACCGTACAAGTCTGCCCAGTAACTGGCCTAGTTCAATCTTTAATATTATTTTCTGATTCTAAATCTTCTGTGTTCATCCCACGCTTCTTTGAACTCAGTGGAATCTCTACAGCTTTTTCAGACATTGGCTATAGTTATTTCAAGTAGGGAACTTAGCACAATACTTCTCTGGACCTTATTTTATTACTACCAGGTCTGCAAATATCCCAGCAGCAAAAGATTAACTTATATTGTTCTTTAGTACAAACACAATATTGTACCCTTGCTAAGGCATATTAGTATGGCTTTACATTGAAGATACAGAATGAAAATGATCATGTTGTACTGCTATCTCAACATCATAATATGTTAGCAAAGATAAGGTAGAGGAAGGTATGATGGTTGGTGGGGGAACAACACGACCTCACCAGGTCCTTACCTCACCCTTTCTTTTCCCACTCACATTTAAAAAAAGAGAGACTGCACAGATTGGTGTTAGAACATCTTCTGCATATACTGGAAGGAGGACGGTTCCCCCGCTTCACTCAGGTGAGATATTTGGTTTCTCTACTCTTTATTTTATTCATCTATGAATTTGTGGGTTTGTGTAGCTTTAATTTTTTTTTTTTTTTTTGCTGTTGGCTTCCATGGCGTTCGCATATCAGCTGTGTTAATGGTAGAGATTTCTAAGCGCTGTTTGTGCTGTGATGATCGTTAGGCAGCATCGGGATTATGTTTGGCTGGGCCTCTTCTCCCTTGAAAAGTGGAGACTGAGAAGGGACATGATCGAAACATTCAAGATAATGAAGGGAATAGACTTTGTAGATAGAGACAGGTTGTTCACCCTCTCCAAGGTAGGGAGAACGAGAGAGCATTCTCTCAAGTTAAAAGGGGATAGATTCCGTACAAACGTAAGGAAGTTCTTCTTCACCCAGAGAGTGGTAGAAAACTGGAATGTTCTTCCGGAGTCTGTTATAGGGGAAAACACCCTCCAGGGATTCAAGACAAAGTTAGACAAGTTCCTGCTGAACCGGAATGTACGCAGGTAGGGCTAGTCTCATGGCACTGGTCTTTGACCTGGGGGCCACCACGTGAGCGGACTGTTGGACACGATGGACCACTGGTCTGACCCAGCAACGGCAGTTCTTTTGTTCTGCTGCATTTTTTGTGGTTGCGGGTGATGGCCATATGTTTTCCTGCACAGGAAGGGGACAGATTCAAAACAAATGCTAGGAAATTTTTCTTTACCCAGCGTGTGGTGGACACCTGGAATGCACTTCCAGAGGACATAATAGGACAGAGTACGGTACTGGATTTCAAGAAAGGATTGGACAAATTCCTGCTGGAAAAAGGGATAGAGGGTATAGATAGGGAGCTACTGCGCAGGTCCTGGACCTGTTGGGCCGCCGCGTGAGCGGACTGCTGGGCATGATGGACCTCGGGTCTGACCCAGTGGATGCATTGCTTATGTTCTTATGTTCTGCAGCTATTTTGTTTCAGCAGCAGTCTGTTCCTGTGGCTTTGGAATCCACGATTTCAGAGGAGCTGCCTGATGTTCCTTCCACTTTTGCTCAGAGGAGGGGCTGGAGCTGGAGCAGTCTTTATCTTCTGGTGCTGATACTGAACCTTTTCCTCTGAATTTATTTTGTTGCACCACAGGCTTATTTATTCAAGGGGACTGGGACTGTGTTTTCTTTCTGTTGACTTCCTCTCAGGTAGTCCTTGATCCCCCTGCTGCTTCTCAGTTACACCATGAGGATCTTGGCTTTAAACACAAGAGGTTTCTCTCGGGCTCAGTTGAGGGCTCAGGAGCCCCTCCGTCCCCTTCCCCTTCCTTCAAGGAGCAGGCAGCATCCTCTCTGGAGTCTCGGGGGGGGGGGGGAAGGATATGGAGGGAAGTGAAGTTGGACTTTCAGAAGCAGATGATCCCATGGCAGTCAGGAATTTTCATAGGGAGGAACTTCCTTCATTTATTACTAAGGCATTGCAGGCCCTTAACATTTCTATTCCTGAGTCTCAGTCTAATCCTGAGTCTCTGCTAATCCAAAGATGGCCAGCACACGGAAAACTCTCAGAATGTTTCTGGTGCATGAGGCAATGAAGGAATTGATTTTAGCACAGTGGACTACCCCTGATGCAGTTTTATGGGTTGCCAAGGTGATGGCCTGACTTTATCCGGTGGTGCTGGAAGAACAGGATAATTGGAAATTTCCTAGAGTGGATTCTTTGGTTGCCGCGTTGATAATAAAAGACTACTCTTCCAGTGGAAGGGGGAATAGCACTCAAGGATGTTCAAGATGGGAAGCTGGAATCTTTTTTAAAGATGTCATTTGAGGTTTCAGCCCTTTCATTACAAGCTTCAGTCTGTAGCTCCTATGCGGCGTGGGCCTATATCACCGGGTGCAACATGCTTTAGATTCTGTGGTGGAGTCCGGCAGTCAGCTTCCAGTGGAATTCCTGGACATTGAGACTCACATATGTGGTGGATTCTTTATATGACCTTTTGAGGGCTTTGATGAAGCAGATGGTTCTGTTGGTGCTGCAAGGTAACTGCAAGGTGCTGTCTGTAACTGCAAGATGGTTCCTTTGGCTCTGACATTAGGTGGTGGATACCACTTCTAAGCAGAATCTGGTAATAATAATAATGATTTTATTTTTATATACTGCCAAAGCCATAGTAGTTCGAGGCGGTTTACAATAAGAAGAGCTGGACAATCAGCGAAAATAATTACAATGAGTCGTTGAATACATGAAGAGAGGGAGAATACTTGTAGGAAGGGATAAAGACAGAGTAATAGTCACAATGTAGGGACATCGAGTACATGTAAGTAGAATATAGGGATAAGGCTTTAAGAGTTCTTGGTTACAAATCAGTTAAACAGGTCTGTTTTAACTAGTTTTCCAAAGCTAAGATAGGATGAGGAGTGCTTAATGATGTTACCCAGCCAACCGTTCTGTTGACCTGCTTGGTATCTTTTGTATCGGCAGGCTTTTATTGTTGGGTAGCTAAACATATGTATTCTGCGTGTAGGCCTGGTGGAACAATCCAAGTTAAAATGGGAAACCAGGTGTATGGGGGCCAAACCAAGAATAGATTTGAAACAAAGACAGGCAAATTTAAACAACACTCTTGCTTCTAGGGGCAGCCAATGAACTGTTGAATTTTGTATAATTCAGAGTCTTTGAATGGTTTTCTTGAAAGACCCCAGATAAATGATGTTACAATAGTCGAACAGGCTTAAAATGGAAGATTGCACCAGTAAGGTTTACATTTAAAGGTAAGCTTTTGTTTGATGAGACTTGGAAAATTGGTTATAGATTTTGGAGATTCTGAGTCCCAGTGCTTGCCAGAGGACAAGTTTCTATCTAGCTGGTGCCATCTCCTTCCCGCTTTCATGATATGAAGCACTGCAGGCTGGGTAAACTCTCCTTCCTCAGAAATATCGGTTCTCTCAGAAAGTTATTTAAATCAAACAAGAGACTAGTCTCTCAGCCCCAACCGGTAGTGCCCCGTTCTGCACAATGATCAATGATGGGGTACCGGCTCACCCCATCAGCAGCATTGGGAGGTGGCTGTCTCTTTTTTGGGTGGAGTAGGCCAAGATTACAACAGATCAGTGGGTGCTGAATATTTATTTTAGAAGGCTATAAGTTAGTTTTCCTCTCCCATTGCAAATTTTTTTCTTGGAGTCCTCCGTGTTCAGCACCTTCCAAGCGAGAGTAGGTCAGTCTGACTCTTGAGATCTTTAGTAGAATTGGGGGCCATTATTCCAGTGTCTCTACAGAAATGTGATCTATTTTGTTGTTCTCAAGAAAGGCAGATCCTTTCGTCCAGTTCATGACCTCAAGAAGGTCAATGAATTTCTAAGGGTCTGATACTTGCATGGGGACTGTTCATTCGTTCATCTTATGGCTTTAGACCTCAAGGAGGCATATTTACATATTCCAATATGGCCTCCCCATCAGTGCTTCCTTCTTGTTGTTATTCTGGGTCATATTATTGAACATGCAAAGTCTCAAAAATGCACAAAATATCAAATTAATGAAATCAGAAATCAAACCACCACTATGCAAGTGTTCATGTCACACTTAGTTCCTCAGAATGCCACACGATAAAGTGGTGTGGTAGCCATCCTCACTGGAACTCTTACTGCCCCGGCGAATAACATAGAGATTTAGCGTTTGCTAATATTCCGGTCAACTCTGCTCTCTCTGTCCCCGACCCTGAAGAAAATCTTGAAACGCGTCGGTGGGGAACGAGGCAGACCCGGTCTAAAACTAAGTTACTTACCATGTACTAATTAAGATTACAATGACCGTCAAGTTTTATAAATAATGCACTGACACTTTATAAATTATTATAACTTATTAGAATTTAAAGCTAGCAGTAGCACAGTGTTCAAAAATCACAGAAAAAATGTTCCAGTGAGGATGGCTACCATGCCACTTTATTGTGTGGCATTCTGAGGAACTAAGTGTGACATGAACACTTGCATAGTGGTGGTTTGATTTCTGATTTCATTAATTTGATATTTTGGTTATTCTGGGTCAGCACTTCCAGTTTCGGTCAGTGACGTTTTGCTGGCCACAGTCCGAAGGAGATAGTAGTCATAGCAGCCTTCCTTAGGAAAGAGGGCATTCGACTGCATCCATACTTGGACAACTGGCTCATTCAGGCACCATCGAGGCAGGAGAGTGAGCAAGCTACGTAGAGAGTCATTTCACTCCTACAGCATCTGGGATGGGTCATTGATTTTCCAGACAGTGGAATATCTGGGAGTCCAATTTGACACAGCCATAGGCAGGGTATTTATGCTGAATTTATGCTGTGACAAACTTCAGGGTCAGATTCGATAGGTTTTCCAGATGCCATTTCCAATGACTTGGGATTATGTCTAGGTTTTAAGGTTGATGGTGGCGATATTGGACATAGTTCCTTAGGCCTCTTCAGCAGTCTCTCCTGAGCTGTTGGCAGGTGAAAAAATATGTGCAAATACCTTGCAATTCTTTCCTGTCCTGTGTGTATATTAGAGGTGTACATGGGGACATAATTTCCACCTGCCCCCCAGTCAATTCTATTCTGTCCCCACCATGTACCCATCATATTGGTACTGTACTTTCACTATCCCTTGTACCCAACCCACATTCAAAATATCTTGTAAATTAAGCAGATATGAGTGTAGATTGATAAAATACATAGATCCTATTTGTATCGAGATAAATCATTCACATGTATATTCCCTATATTGCAGGACTGGCATTGGGGGGGGGGGGTCAAATAGGGCAACTGCTAGGGGCCCGTATGGGCTGAGATGCCCTTCCCTTCTCCACACCCCATTCAGAAGTCCTCCTTACTTTTTAAAATGTGAAAGGGGTTTCCAACGCTGCAGCGATTCTCTAGCACTGCTTGCAACTTCCTCGGCACTGTTCTCTTGCCATAGTCTGTCCCATCTGATGCAACTTTCTGTTTGGACAGACCGCAGCACAGAAACATTGCTAGAGAATCACTTCCGCACCAGGAACCCCTTTGCATTTTAAAAGGTGAGGAGGGCTTTGGAACGGGATGAGGAGAAGGAATTGACATCCCGGTCCACAGGGGCTCCCTGGAGCAGCTGATTTTTAAATAAAGGGAGGGTTGCTGGATGGGAGGGCATGTGGTGGTCCTAGGGGTGGGGAGAGGGAAGGAAGGAGGAAGAAGGGAGAGATGCTGGGTGAGTGGACATTTGGTGGGTGGGAAAATTGGGGCAGGGAGGAAAGGAATTGGAAGCTTCCTTCATTTATTCCCTGGGCCCTAGCAGGTCTAACACCAGTCCTTCTATGTTGGCACATTGATATACAGTCGACTCCACTTAAATGCAAGCCCTCTGGACTGGACTGCGACATGCGCTTAACAGAGTGTGCGCTTAAACGGAGTACCACTTTTTAGTCATGAAAAATCACAGTATGTTGTAGTCAAATGCAATAAAACTTTTATCCAGCAAAAAACACACAATTTAACATGGTTCAGTTTTAGAAACAGCACTGTTCTGTCTAATGCAATACACTGTAAACCTTTTATTAAACCAACATTCTATTGAAATAATCAGTTATTGTTTTCTGCACGCAGATTGCACGATTCAGGCTGTGTATCTGACTACTGATGCTGTAAAACTGTCCATAGTCGTGACATCCATTAATCTCCAGATAACAACGTAGTGTGTGTAGGGATTTCAGTGCGTCCAAGAAGGAAACAATCTCTGCAGGTATTTAATTAGTCGTGATGACCGCAGCAGTATCCCCATCCTCATCAGACTCTTGGTTGTCTGCAGTGTCCTTTATGACTGTACAGATATCGGAATTAGTGCTGTCAGATGATGCGGGCACATCGTTGTCAATAGCGACATACAGCTCAAACTCTTGTGGCGAGAGTCCAACTGGGAGTTCAGTGGATGAAGTGTGAGCTTAATTTGTCTCATCAGATGCGTGAATGAAGCTCGCCCATCGATAGCAATTTGAAGTCGTTGATGTTGAGACTCGACTCCTGTACCATGTGAAGAGAGTTGAGCACCGTCATTTTTCTCGCAAGCTCAGCAGCTCGTGGTCTGGATTCTGTGCTTGCATCAATCACTGCCATCACATATCTTAAGACGAGTGACCTGTTTGAAGTTGGCGATTATCCCCTGGTCCATCGGTTGGATTAAAGATGTCGTGTTTGGTGGCAGAAACACGAGTTTGATGTTGGTTAGTCTTACATCATTGCTGTGTGCTGCACAGTTATCACACAGCATTACAACGTGCCTCTTACGCCTTCTCATCAGATTATCAAGCTTCTGCAACCATTCAATCCACAGTGTTGCCATCATCCATGTGTTTTTGTTGCTTTCATATTCAACGGGCAGGCGTTTAATGTTTTCGATTCTTCCTAATCACCAGTGGCTCGAGCTTTTCACTACCGTCCATATTGCAACTGAGCAGCAATGTCAATTGTTCATTTGATACCTTGAAGCAAACAGTTTTGCTGCGTTTGAAAGCCAATGTTCCATCAGGGATGACACGCCAGTTCAGGCCCGTCTCATTGGCATTGAAAACATTGCATGGTTCATATCCACCAATGACTGATGGCAACACTTCCATGACCCATCTTTCTGCACCAAACTCATTTTGCGTCTTGTTTTTTGCCATGCTGCTTCTTAAATTTTATGCTGTTATGAACTTTCCCCCTTTCTAGCCATCCATTTGTTGTTTTGAAGTGTATGCCCAGTTCTTTGAATAGCTGTGCTGCTTTTTCAATCAGCAGAGGCCCATTGATTGGCAGTTGATGACTTCTAGCTTCAGCAAACCATTGCAGCAATGCCTATTCAACGTCTCCAGCCTTCCCAATTCTTTTTCGTTTCCTGGTAGGATAGCTGTTGTTTTGCCAGTGTTTCAATATGGCTTGCTTTTTTTTGTGAATCCAAGAAATCTGGCTAAGATGAACACTGTAATGTTTTGCAATAGAGACCTGACTCTCCCGTTGGTCAAGTCTCTTTAAGACATCAACACATTCAGCCAAAGACAATGACTTTTACCAGCATATTGGTCACGTTCAGCCAAAGACAAAGATTTTTCTCCATGCGACGCCATGGTGCAGTTCCAACAATTTGAACACCTGGCCAGGCCTAGACTGCTGATCCGAAACATGTAGCTCATCCAAGTAAGAATGTGATTGCTTTTAACTGGAGTGAACTTAACGTGAATGAATAGAGATGGGACCTATAACATCAGTGTGCATAAATGGATTGTGTGCTTATCAGAATTGCAATTATCCGGAGTTTAGGTCCATTGACTTTAATGTAAAAAAACCCGGGACCATGGTGGTAGGCTGCGGATAACCGAAGCTTGCGCTTAACCAACATGCACTTAGGTGGAGTCGACTGTACCCTTTTGTAGTGCTGTTCCTTAAAGTTTTTTTTTACATGCTATGCTAGATTGAATTAAATTCGTAATTGGGAAACAAGTTACTTATGATACTTTGGTTTTAATAATGTGGAGAAGAGATTTGTGTTTATTGCATTGCTTTAAAAAAATAAGCTTTTTATATTGTTGGATATGATACCAGATTCCAACTATTAAATGTTGGAATCTGTTCATGGTAAAATATGAATATCTATTCAGTGGTAGATTGGTCTTGTTTCAGATATAGACTAATGGGGCCATTTGCTAAACGTGCATGCTAATAATGTTCTTGCACATTGTCTACCTCAATACCCTGCATTAGGTTATGCACATTATGTGCTGTTGGGCACGTGTACCAATAATACTCTTGTAAAAGAAACTCAGAATTCTGTTCACCCCTATATTGGATGAGATCTGATCTTTACTGATGATTGGATTTTCTTGTGGTGTGTCAGTGGATATGCTGGCTGGTATGTAAGAACCAATGGGTCTGACATTCAAAGCTGCTCTTATGAAGCCAGTTGCAGTGCTGAGCTCATAAATGGCTCTTTAAAAAAAAAAAAAAAAGAAAAGGAAAAAATGTCAGTACAATAAATCCCTATGCGCTGGCATTTAGCCATAGAAAAGGGCTGGGAAAATTCAGCTGCTCTCAAATTATCAGCGGAATAGTAGACTTAACTTATTAACTGGGTCACTGTTTATATGTAACACAGTACTGGTGAATAGACAAATAAAGTAAATTATTGTCCCCACTGCTGTGTGTGTTTTATTTTGTGGGTGTTAACTACCAAGACAGTATGTTTTGTTTTATTTATTAAATTTTATATAGATAGAAAGGCACGCTCTGCATTCTTTCTGTTTTCAGTTTCTTTGCTTTATATAGTTATATGGAAGATACTTATTCATAAATTTAAAAAAAAACAACTAAAAAGTGGTGACATCAGATGTTTAATTTCTGTATGTTTACATATCACATTATTATCTTCATAATAATAATAATAATAATAACTTTATTCTTATATACCGCCAGCAATCTTGCGACTTCTAGGCGGTTTACAAAACGAGAGACTGTAAATACAATAAAGAGAAACTGTACATGCAACGAATTAAAGAGTATAGCAGTGTGCATCTGATAACATTAATAGTGTTTACGACAGTATGTGTGCTGCAGGCCAGGAAGTGCCAAGCTGCTTACACAGAAGTAGAAATATTCCGAAAATTGAATAGAGTGTTCATGGTTAGTGATTAGGGGTTGAGGTTAACAATTTATAAGTACAGGTGTGTGATGATGTTACGAGGGGGGTTGATGCTCCGGTTCATTACCTAGGTATTTCAAGAATAGATAAGTTTTTAGGTGTTTCCTGAATTCTTCATAGTTGTTTGTGTGTGCAATTAGTTTTTCTAGGTCTTTACCCCATGTGGCTGCTTGATAAAGAGATAGAAAACATTATTATCATTTTAGGCACATCAGTGATTGTCTTAAAGAACAACTCAGTTTCTTTGCATGCAGAAGGATTCCATAATATATTTAAAAAAGAGTATAAATCCCTTAAACATACCAAATCAATATAGAAATCCCAAAATATATGCAATGTAATCAGACTTGGATTAAAACCATTTGTGTGCTTTTCAGTAAGGAATTGTGATGAGTTCAGTGCTATCATATTGACAGTGTATTACTACATGGTATCCTACTGGACCATCATATGATTGTTTGGAATGTAAATGAAATTGTTGATGGATTCCATGTGACTGATGGCTTAAATTCCAATTAATCAATTGCTTCATCAGTTTCCTAATTTGGATCAAATATCTCTTCAGTGTGCACAGTTCGTCCAGTGGTATTAAGAGAAATTAATGCTTTAGAACTAATTTACATCAATCTCTTATAAATGCCAATATGTTTTTCAGTTGTGCTCCAAGTGTTGTCACTATTGCTTAAATGTTTGGGATATATTACAGTTCTTCTGTTTATTGGCTCCAGTAAATTAAACTATAATCTTGAGTATATCATGTCATGGTTGCTATCCATCTTGTCATGTGTTTAAAATTTTCATGTACATAGTCATCTGAGTCATAAATGATTTAAATATTAGGTAAATGGTAAATGATCTGGCAGTAGATGTCCAAAGTCAGTCTATTTTTCTTTTGTTTGCTACAGACTAGCATTCCATCTCTTTCAGTACACCAGACCTGAGCCATATCAATCAGGCTGCTAGTATTACTAGGCAGTTTATAACAGTTTATGACAGATATTCTTTCCTGGCTTTGCAATAACCCATCAATTAATTCATCAAGAGTTGACACACACTCTTTGTAACAATACACCAGTTGATATTAGTTTGATTACCATTAAAACTATTCAGTAATAGGATATGGGCAGACAGATTTAATAATTCAGTTTTACTACGGATTATATGGCATTGGTTTTAATTGCTGTCAGTGTTTACCTTTGTAAAAATTTTATTGGCTACTGTTTTTGCAAGATAAGGTATGTTTAATTATTTTTTTGTCCTGAGTCAATTTCCTGCCATTTGCAGGAGGAATGTTGGTTTAGTTTTCAGTTTAAATGTACTGACCTTGTCATAAAAACAGAGGGACTTCCAGGTCAACCAGGAAAATTAAGTGTAACCCCAACAGGGCTGGTGTTATGTGAGGGCAAACAGGGCAGCTGCCTTGGGTCCCAAAACTCCAGGGGGCCCTGTGATCTGGATATCTCTTCCCCTTGTTGGCCCATCTCCCTCCCTGAGCGGCATGGGACCAGGCAGGAAGTGCAAAGGTTGTGCTCCTGCGTCGTGCCGCTCTGCTATCAAAGCCAGCTGTCCAGCAGGAGAGTGTGCTGGATCACCACAACTTTCAAAAGGTACCAGGGGGAGGGGGAAGGTGTAGTCGCTCCATAAAACACACCCAAAAAGTGCATCTTATGGAGCAAAAAATATGGTACTTTTTTACAGAAAGGATGGTAGATATGTGGAACAGTCTCCTGGAAGAAGTAGTGGAGAAAGACTGTGTCTGAATTCAAGAAAGCATGGGTTAGGCACATGGGATCTCTTAGAGAGAGAGAGGGTGAGGTAATGGTTTCAGCAGATAGGCAGAGTGGATAGACCATTTGGCCTTTATCTGCCATATTTTTCTTAATTCTTCTATTGTTCTCCAGCCTCTTCATGAACAGAAGGTATTAGGAATATCATTTAAACTGCCCTTCCTCTGTTGAAGCACAAAATAACCAGCAGGTCTTCTATGACCTTACCTTTCTGATTGCATCAGTGCACTAATCAGTTCTAGGCTGTTTCTTCTCCAGCCCATTATCCAGGGCTGCAAGCAAATCACCCATAGTTTTCTGGTTTGTTTGGGTTTATTTTTATTCTTTGCAATCTACTTCTGGATCAAAAGCAATTAGAAAGAGCTTATTGGTTAACATACTCTAATTTAGTTAATTCCCCCTTTCAGTTCCTGGGGTTTAGGTAAGGCAAAAGGGAAGGCCCCTACTTTGTTGACATGCTTGGCAGATACAAATCAGGCTCTACTGGTATATATATATATATATATATATATATATATATATATATATATATATATATATATATATATACCACCATGATCTTTCATTTGGAGCTGTTTCCATTTTTAACTTCCTCTGTATTTCTAGTCTAGTTTTTGCAGTTACATTTCTTAGCCAAGAAACAGATCGTAGTTTCCTTTTGAGCCTAGTATAAGTGTGCCTTAAATCTGTCCAGCAATTGTTGCTGCTGTATAATCATTGAGACTCTCTCCAGATGTGGATTACTTAATATCATTTGTTCATTATCCCTAGTCCCATGCAACACACAATTTCATATCTAGGCTTGTTAATCATATCCAGTACACAGCACTGCTGTTGGGGTTAGTGAGCTGGTTCTGTTCAATGTTACATTAATTAAAAACACTGCTTAATAATTAATTTGAATGAGAGGTCTATGTAATGTTTCATTTTGGTGGTAGTGATCACCATTGAGAGTTGATGGTATGAATCAGAAATTTTTTTACTGGATTAAAAGGGAAACAAGCTATGAGATGTTATTGATGAAATTAACTTGTGAAGTGGAGAGGAAATGCAGCTGGCCGATAACATGTCATATTGTGAGTTCTATTAAATGAATATGTGGGCAGTCAACTGTTCACAGTAGTCACTTTGGTCTTGAACTGCATTGATCTTTTATATACTGTAATTCTAAATGAAATTGATGGATAAGAATAGCCCTTGACAGAATAAAGAGAACCCGGACTTGCCTCTTGTAAGAAAATTATGATAGAAAGTAGACAGTTGATCTGTGCTACAGATTGTAGTGGATGTTATAACTAATGTTTACTTTGCTCTATTCCCTTAATTCAATCTTCTTCTCAGTAAAATTTGATAAAATATGAGTAAAGTCATGTGAAACGCATTGGAAAGAGGACTAATCTGCTAAAAAGCTAAGTTTTTTAAAAAAACTTATTGAATATAAATTAAGAAAAAAGTTATATACGCAAAGTTAATTGTGAAATAATGCTATACCGGGAATTATGAAGAACAACACCACAAAAGATCCAAGATGGCGACGGAGTAAGTCGCGTCGGCGAGAGGCTCCTGCACAATTGGCAAATTATCTATTACTTGCCTTTTTCCTGTTCCTACAATGCCGAAGTGCAGGGGAAGACAGAGGGGCGTTCTTCCGGCTTTCTCTGCCTCTTCGCCGTCGATGTAGACGGCGATTACCAGCTTTGCCGTCCCAGTTGGAGCGGGCATGTCCGCTGACCGAGGGGGGCAGACCTCGATATTGGAGGGCGAGACTTCGCTCAGCCCGATGGGACCTGGAGTTCCTCCTCGCCCCGAGACAGTGTTGGGAACGTTGTTGGCAGCACAGGAAGCCCCGGAGTTGTTTCCTCCGGAGGTGCTGCCGATTTCCCCTCTGACCCCGGATGAGATGCACAGCTTGTCGGCTCGTCTGCAGCCGACAGTGGAAGGTGGAGGAACAGTATCCTGTAATGCTACAGAGAAGGAGAAAGTGGAATCCAGTGGAGTGATTCCAGGTACAACTTTGCTTCCTCCTTTGATAAGACCTGATGTTATAGACATGGAGGCTATTTGGAGTGGCTTGGAATTACTGTATAAGGTATGCTCTCAATTCGTCACTTCAGCCCAGAGTACTAACATACAGTTTAAGACTTTTGATGAGAAACTTCTAAAACAATCCGATAGAATAGACAAATTGGAAAAATCTGTGACTGAAGTGAAAGCTTCAATTAATTTACAACTGAAGGATAAAAATTTACTTGTTAGAAAATTGGAAAATTTGGAAAATGCTAACAGGAGTCTGAACCTTAGACTTTTAAATTTTCCTATTTCCAAATTCCAATTGGCAAGAGAACTGTTTCATTCTTTCTTGAGACTAGTACTTAAATTTCCTGAAAACAATTTACCACCGTTACATAAATCATATTATTTAAATATTCCTAAAGAGGATAACGGAAAAGGAACTGTAGCAGGAGATTTAGACCTCACAGCTATCCTGGAAACATCTCAACAAGAAGAAATTATGGGAAGAGCAACTTTATTGGTAACCTTTGTTTTTCAACAAGATAAGGAAGCAGTTCTTCGTCTATTCTACAAAACTGACAATTCAGAATTTCATGGTTCAAAAGTCTCAATTTTTCCTGATGTATCAAAATGGACTCAAGATAGACGAAATAAATTTTTAACTTATCGTCAGTCAATTTTGAGTATAGGAGCAACTTTCAAGTTACGTTTTCCCTGTAAATGCTGTATTACCTACCAAAATAATAGATATATATTTTATGAACCTGATCAGTTGAAATTTTTTCTTGAGGGTAAGGCAGCTGGTTAAGCTCCAATTCCCTCCATGCCTTTTCTATTAACCAGGATGTTAATTTAATTTAATCCAACTATTTGATCTCCTAATTTAATTTGAATGAACATTTCTTGAAAAACCAACTTCCCTTGGAGGTGTAGGATTCTCTCTCCCTAATTTGTGGACTATGAACTTAGTTTAATCTGTGGAATTTTTGACTTATAATTTATGTTATGTTTCTTCTTAAATGTTTATTTCTATCACACTGTTGTTTAACAATTTGTAAAACTATAAATAAATAAATAAATAAAAAAGAACAACACCACAACGAGTTAATTTACTTGGGTGGAGAGCTGAACTCCCCTATGGCATTAGCATTACTGATTATGCATTTAAGAAAAGATAAACAGCATAAGAAATTATAAATAGCAAATTCAGCGCTATTGTAGTTGATGTTGGGCACTTTGCTCTATCACATATACAGTAGGAAGTAATTTTAAAAGGACTTTCCAAATGTAAAGCTAGTTTTACATGTGAAAAGAGCTATTTCTAAAATACTGTAAGCACCAGATACACTAATAAATGTATACTTTGGCAGCAATTCCATGTATAAAATATATTTTTAAGTGAGCATTTCTGGGATAGAGTTTAGGATGTATATACATGCTATGCAAAATGCTAAGTATACATGTAAATCTGTCAGGAGCACGCACATATATTCCTGCTGATGCTAAATACCCAGATATGTAATTATTTTAGAAGCAAAGTATATGTGTATGTTCAGTTTTGAAAACTGCTACTATTTACTGCAGCCAAACTGATCTTCTCAAAACGCAAATCTGACCATGCCTCCCCACTCCTTGCCAAACTTCACTGGCTCCCAATAATCTCCAGAATCCATTTCAAATGTTCCTGCCTGGCTTTTAAGATCATTCACGGCATCCTCCCTCCCCTTATCCCACTATCTTTCAACTCCTCCAGTCCCGACTCCTCCAGAACTGCCCAAAGGTATAAACTAGCCTTCCCCTCTCTACGCGGCATCCACTATACAGGCAAACTGGAAAAATCCCTTCTCTTCAAAATCACAGGTCTTTGGAACGACCTCACCATCCCTGTTGCAGAACCTGGGCTCCCTTCAATTATTCTGCAAACAACTGAAAACTTGGCTTTTCATCAAATTGTAACTCTATCCTCCCCCCCTTTTTCTCCTCCCTTCTACACATAAGTTCATGTAAATCTTTTTCTTCTTCTCTACCTACTATTTAAGTTCTTGTAAACCGTGTCGAGCTCCATACTCATGGAGATGATGCGGTATATAAACTTAAGGTTTAGATTAGATTAGATTAGATTTACATGTATACTGGCCACATGTAGTTATGCAGCCAGTTCCAAAATTACTTTTATTGCCACTAGAAATGTGCATGGGGACATAATCTGGCCCCCCTAAACAACATGCAATCCTGTCTACTCCATAGGTTGCTTTTTTGTGCTTGCTCTCAGATTAAAGTTTGTTTTAGAAGGAGGAAAAAGCCAGTGAACATGGAGGGAAAGTGCCGAAAGTGAAGTTTGACATGCTTTGGAAGCCTTTATGCCCTGACGCAGCTTCAGTGAAACACTGGCTGGCCACCGTCGACTTCGGGTTTCTTTTGCATTTACTACAACAGCTTGCAAATTATTGACCATTGACCATAAAGAAGATTATTGACCATAGTTACCACGGAAGATTATCAGCTTGAACACTTTGTACAAATAAGAAGATTTTCGGTCTTGGCTTGGGCTAATTGCCCTTAGGACTATAGTCTACGTGGACTTCAGCTAAGTATAGAATTTGAACATTTACCCCCTCTTCTATGAAACTGCGCTAGCAGTTTCTAGCGCAGAGATCTGAGCTGAATGGCCTGTGCTACTCCTGACGCTCATAGGAACTCTGAGCGTCGGGAGCAGCGCAGGCCATCCAGCGCAGATCTCTGTGCTAGAAACTGCTAGCGCAGTTTCATAGAAGAGGGGGTAAATGTGCACATTAGTTTATATTTATAAATATTTAAAGACATTAAAATTATTTGTCTATATATGTAAAATTGGAAAATTGCACAGAATTGGAGAGGTTTGGTATGAGGAGGTTTTATATGCTGATGAGGTATCTCTATATTTAAATAACATATTCGTATGCAAAAGTGTCAGCAACAGATTTGAGTCTGAGGCTTTTTTTCTCCTTCTAAAATAAACTTTAATCTGGGAGCAAGCAGGAAAAAGCAACCTTTGGGGTAGACAGGATTGCATGTTGTTTAGGGGGTTTGTGGATTGTTGAGTAATTGAGTTCCTCTAAGTTTGTGACATTGTATTTTTTCACTAGACATTACCGTATTTTTCGGTCTAACAAGAAGCACCTGACCATAAGACGCACCTACGTGTAGAGGAGGAAGAACCAAGAAAAAAAAAATTGGGTTCAGAATTTTTTTTTCTTGGTTTTTCCTCCTCTACACATAGGTGCGTCTGGTGGTAGGCAGCCCCCAGCCCCCTGTTTCTTTTTAAAAATGCTGGTGGTCCAGCGCGGTCTCACCAGGAGCTTTCCGCTCTCCTGCTGGATGGCTGCCTCCTTTGTTGCTGCAATGCGGCAAATAAGGCAGGAATGAGAGCTTTTCGCTTCCTGCCTGATCCTGTGCTGCTCCATGAATGACTGCTGTCAGTTCTGGCGATTCACGAGAACTGACATCAGCCATTTACGGATCGGCGCGGGACCAGGCAGGAAGTGAAAAGCTTGCGCTCCTGCCTTATTCGCCACTCTGCAGCAACAAAGGAGGCAGTCATCCAGCAGGAACACGGAAAGCTCATGGCAAGACTGCGCTGGACCACTGGCATTTAAAAAAAGGTAGTGGGGGTGGGGGGATGTGCTAAAATAATTGTATTCGCTCAATAAGATGCACCCACTTTTTCACCCATTTTTTGGGGCGGAAAAAGTACATCTGATGGAGCAAAAAATACGGTAATCTGGTCCCCATCATATTGCTACCGTCACCTGACCATCTCCAGTCAATTCTTTTCTATACCTGCACCATCCCCATCATGTTGCTACTGTTCCCTCACTATTCCCACAGTTTTCTTTCCCACATTTAAACGATTTTGTAAATTCAAACAACATAAAATGTGTCCTATAAACTTGTTCAAATTTAACACAACGCAATAGACATAACTTTTTTTAAATATGCAAATAAAATATATTCTTATTAACACTGAGTGTGAAAAAAAAACAAATGTTCAAACTATATAAAAATGATTAAACCATTTATAGAGCCAGAACTTTGGTCTGTTCTTTATTCTTAATTGTTCATCCTGCAGCTGAAAGAGAACATTCTGGTGAAGTGTTGGCAGGAGTTCTAAGCAGAGACCTAGCAACACATGTTAGTTTCCAGCCACAAATGGGTCCTTTCAGTGGCATAGCGAGAGTAGGAGGCGCCTGGAGTGGAAACCCCCCTCCCCCCATTCCTTTCCCGCTCCACACACACACTCACACCCTCCCTTCCCCCCAGTACCTCTTTAAATCTTTGCCAGTGCAAGCAGCTTCTCCGGCCTGCTGCTTGCACCTGCATGGCTTTCCCTCTGATGTCACTTCCTGGCCCCATGACCATGAAGTGATTTCAGAGGGGAGCCAGGCCAGCCTGAGCAGCAGGCTGAAGAAGTTGCTTGTGCTAGCAAAGATTTAAAGATGTAATGGGGGGAAGGGAGAGAGCGAGCGTGGTGTGTGTGTGGGGGGGGAGGGGGGGCAGAGAGGCACCAACGCTCCCATCAAGATGGCATCTGGGGTGGTCTGCCACCCCCCCCCCACGCCACTGGGTTCTCTGTTACCAGTAGATAGTAAGAGTCAGAATTCGTTATCCAAGCTCAATATGCATTTGTCAACCACTGAATCTGTTTCCTAGCTCCTGAATAAGTCTCTCCCCCCCCCCAAAAAAAAAAATCTGCCTCTGATCCTTCTTATTTTGGACATTTTGTTGGCAGTTCAGCGATTTGACAACTTGATCTGCTGTGTTCATAGTCTTTTTATGGCACTGTTCTACCCTTTGACTGTGATCAGATTTAAACAACCCTTCAGCCTTTGAATCCAGCAGTGTTATTGCCAAGTGTGTCTTTGTAACTGTAAAATAGCAATCCTGGTAGTCTATAAGATTTCTTTAAGGATGCTATTACATGGCTGCCTGATCTTGCCCTTGTCGGATGCTATTTCAACTAATATTTTGTTGGGCCCACAAGATATAGTGAAGGCTTAGTATCTGTCAAGAGTCCTTTTGTAGCCCTGTCAAATGGTTTCAATCCATAATAACTCTGCCAGCAAGGAGTCATCAATGACATACAATTTGGTTGCATCCGGTTTAGTGGCAATTGCACGCAGCTCCTTCATACTCTCTGCCACAGATTTGATGTTATTTTAATATTTGATGTCATTTTGTTATTTTGTCTTAATTGTTTATACCCTACTCAAATGTGTTATGAATATAAGCCGCTTTGAAATTTTGAAAAGACGGGATAACAAAATTTAAATAAACTTGAATGTCAGTAGAATGCTGTTCCATTGAGTTGATGTGCACTGCTTGAGTGTTTTCTTTAATGAACAGTTGACTTTTGTTCATTCAGTGAGTGTAAGCACTTCCTTGCACAATGATATAAACTCACGTACCTTACTGGGGAAGGTCATTCAGATCAACTTCAGTTTTTGATGGCTGGAGTCCATGAGAGAGTACGAGATTGAGATTATGACCTCTGCAATCCATCAGCCTCTTCTTAAAATTCTGCTTTCATATTAGCTGCATTATCAGTCACACAGATGAGGCTAGCTCGATGGATATTATATTCTGTTAAAATGCTTAAAACAAATTGCCAAAATTGCTGAACCACATGCACCAGTTTTCATCATGGTGGGGTCCTCTTTCTGTTATTTAATTTTTTAAACAGTGATGTTGGAGGTAAGTTTTCAAGTTGAAATGTGGAAAACATCATCTAGTCCCCATTCACTTCTGATTATATATACTGTACTCTCTTCTCCATGGTAGCAATGACTTTAGTCTCCATTCCCATGGATTTCTACAGATTTCCCGATGCCAGTGCACACTTCTAATTGCCATTTCCATGACAAAGGCAATTTACAAAGTTGATTACCCAGTAAATTGGCCTATCTGAAAATTATCCTCCTCTCTCAGGCTAAAAGAATTTATGAGACTCCATATTGTACATATGTTTAGCTGGACTAAAAAGAGGCACTCCTGGGAGTGTGTGTAGTTCATGGAATAAAGCGGCGCAAGTATCTGGAAGTTTCAAGATTGCTCCCCTTTCTTCAGCTTAACACACACAAATACCATAGATGCCTTTAGTATGTATACATTATGCTAGCTAATTTTCAAAGAGAAATGACTGGGGTACTTTGGTATAGCATGGCCTGTTCAAAATTATAGAAATGATAAATAGTAGTAGTAGGATTGTCAAATGCTATTGAATGTCTCTCTCTGTGCTCCTAAGCGCTACTAGTAGCAGTTCTATCTCCTTTATTGTGGTGAATTACTATTCCTTTAGCTTACCTTACGGTAGAAGTACATGGGACTGTATGTGCTATTTAAAATGCTATGATAAACTGCGGAAATAGTTTTGTGTTTAAGGTATGGGATCTTTTAATGAACTTTAGGGTAATACTTGTTTCGTTTTTTTCAATTTTTCTAAGGTTCATGCTTTATTCGTACTGACCAGCTAGATGGTGAAACAGATTGGAAGTTGAAAATTGCTGTAAGCTGCACACAGAGGTTACCAGCTTTGGGAGTAAGAATGCACTTTTCTTTCATTGTTGTGCTCAGTACATTGTGTTCTCGAATACTAGTAAATATTTGTCAGTGATGTGTCGCAGTTAATGCTAACATAAGTCATCAAGGAAATAAGTAAATTCTTACAAAAATATTTATAAGAACATAAGAATAGCCCATTCTCACGGTGGCCAAACCAGGTCACTAGTACCTGGCAAAAACCCAAGGAGTAGCAACATTCCATGCTACCGATCCAGGGCTTCCCCAATGTCTGTCTCATTAGCAGAGTATGGACTTTTCCTCCAGGAAATTGTCCAAACCTTTCTTAAAACCAGCTATGCCAGGGCTGCCCAAGTCCGGTCCTCGAGATCTACCGGCAGGCCAGGTTTTCAGGATATCCACAATGAATATGCATGAGAGAAATTTGCCTGCACTGCCTTCTTGGTAAGCAAATCTCTCTCTCATGCATATTCATTGTGGATATCCTGAAAACCTGGCCTGCCAGTAGATCTTGAGGACCGGACTTGGGCAGCCCTGAGCTATGCCATCCGCTCTTACCACAACATCTAGCAATGTGTTCCAGAGCTTAACTATTCTCTGAGTGAAAAAATATTTCCTCCTATTGGTTTTAAAAATATTTCCCTGTAACTTCATCAAGTGTCCCCCAATCTTTGTAATTTTTGACAGAGAGAAAAATCGATCCACTTGTACCTGTTCTACTCCACTCAGGATTTTATAGACTTCAATCATGTCTCACTTCAGCCGTCTCTTATTGCTAAAAGGAAAAATTAATTTATTATCCCAGGACAAGCAGGCATGATATTCTCACATGTGGGTGACGTCATCTATGGAGCCCCAGCGCGGACAGCTTTTCAAGCAAACTTGCTAGAAGTTTCAAGTTTGCACACTGCACCACGCATGTGCATGCCTTCTCGCCCACTAGAGGGCGCATCCCACCTCGTGGTCCTCAGTTCAATTTTTTCCGCGGAGCCAGAAAGCCCTGTGGATTTGAGCTCCAATTTTGTATTGCCTTTCTGCTGCCGCGTTCCGTTTTTTCGATCGATTCGCGGTGCTCTTTTCTTCTTTGTGTTTTTCGTTCGTTTTAAATTTAAAAAAAAAAAAAAAAATATTTGTCTTTTCGTTGGGCTCCGGGGGCTCCCGGCAGCCGTGGCCGCGGGACGTCGGTCGTTCCCGGCCTCCTTTTCCGTTGATGTCCCGTCCTGTTACGGGATTTAAGAAGTGCAGCCGGTGTGAGAGGTTACTTTCCATCACTGACCCTCACCGGTGGTGCATTGTTTGTCTCGGGCCGGATCATCCGACAGCTTCGTGTGATCGCTGTGCTACTTTTCAGGCCAGAGCTCTCCGCCGCCGACGAGCCAGAATGGCGGAATTGTTCGCCGTGGACGCGCCGGCAAAGGCCTCGACGTCGGCCCCGGCCTTGACCTCGGCCTCGGCGCCCTCGGGGGCCTCGGCTTCGCCTCGACTTCGAAGGCGTCCTCGGGTAAACCGGCTTCGGGTAAGTCCTCTGTTCCATCCCCGTCAGCGAAGAAGCCATCCTCTGCCCCGGCTAAGGCGAGTGGGTCGACCCCGGCCCCGCCTCGGACCCCGGCATCGCACACCCCGAGGGAATACTCGAGACCGAGGTCGCCCTCCAGGGAGTGTGCTCCGGACCCGGAACTCCCGACCTTCGTTGGGATTCCGGCCTTTCAGGACCTCCTCCGAGCTCTTATTTCATCGGAGCTGTCGGGGGCCCTGGAAGTGTTGCAGCGAGCTTCGGTTTCAGCGGCCTCGACCTCGGAGGCCCCGGCCTCGGCGGCCTCGACCTCGGAGGCCCCGGCCTCGGCGGCCTCGGTCTCGGGTACTGTGGCCCCTTTAACCTCGGCCCCGGCTGTGCCCTCGACCTCGACCTCGGGGGTGCCGCCTGAGCGGAGTGTGCGGCCGAAGGACAAGTTGCGCAGAGTGCGCCGTATTTCCTCCTCTTCCTCCTCGAGGTCTTCCCGGGACGCCTCGCCCTCGACGCGACCTCGGACGGGGCGCCGCTCGAGGAAGCCGAAGCGCCCGCGGGGCTCGCCTCGGAGGCGTGATCGTTCCTCGCCGCTCGGGGGCGAGGCGCTGCAGGTATCGGAGTTGCGCCTCGACAACCCGAGGCTCCTCCGATCTCCTCATGGGAAGTCTTCCCGTGCCGCCTCGCCGAGGAAGAAGGAGAGTGCCCCCCGGACCCCGGGGTCCTCACCCAAGGGTTCTTCGAGACGGAGAAATTCTCCTTCCCCCTCGAGGGCCTTGGAAAGGGAATCCTGGGGCTCGGGGTCGGCCAGGGATCCTCATTATTCCCATGAGGCCTCTCCCCTTTCCTCGGTAGGGAGGTCGAGAACCCCGTCTCCTCCAGCCAGGCCGTCCTCATTTTCCACTTTTGTTCAGGACATGGCCTGAGCCCTGGGGTTGGACCTTATGGTCGGTTCTCAATATTCTAAAGAATTTTTGGAGGAGCAAGACCTTCCCACTCCTCCTAGGGAGGTGCCTAGGCTCCCCCTCAATAGAGTCCTCCTGCAGACCTGGTTGAAGAATTTGTCGAACCCTCTTACAGTCACGTCTGTACCTTCTAAAATGGAAGCGAAGTATAGGACGGTGCCCCCTAAAGGGTTTGAAAAGGCGCAGCTCTCCCACCAGTCTCTTCTGGTGGAGTCTGCCCTTAAGAAATCACAGCCCTCACGGGTTTCTGCGGCGGTTCCACCCGGCAGGGAGGGGCGGACCCTGGACAAGTTTGGCCGTCGCCTCTATTCAAATTCCCTGATGGCCACCAGGGTTCTAAATTATGCCTTCACCTTTTCCTCCTATTTGCGTGGCATGGTGAAGGACCTTCCTCAATATCGAGACTCCTTACCGGACTCCCAAAGAGCAGGATTTGATAAGTTTATGTCCAACCTGTCTCAATTGCGGTTGTACCTCTTTCATGCGGTGTACGATGCATTTGAGCTGGTTTCGAGGGTGTCGGTCTTCGCAGTGGCCATGCGCCGTCTGGCCTGGCTTCGCACCCTCGATATGGACCCAAACCTGCAGGAACGTCTTGCAGACTTGCCTTGTGTGGGGTCCGAGCTATTTGATGAGTTCTTAGATGCGGCGACCAAACGGTTGTCGGAGCAGGAGCGCTCGTTAGCATCCCTGGTCCGCCCCAAACCTAGGCCCCCGCCGCAGAAACCTTTCCGTCCTCCGCCGCGCCGATACCCTCAGAAGTCGACTCCGGCTTTTTCGAGGTCGCCTCCGAGACGTCCGTCTCAGCGAGGCAGAGGGGGACAAACCCAAGCCCCGGCACAGGGTCCTTCTAAACCCGCGCCTTCCTTTTGACGGGCTGAGCGGACGGGGCGGGTTCCCCTCCGCGAAATCACAGGAACCCCTTCCCATCGGGGGGCGTCTTCGGTTCTTCTACAGGGCCTGGACCGAGATAACATCAGACGCTTGGGTGCTCCGGACCGTCTCCGAGGGCTACTCGCTCAACTTTGTGTCCACGCCACCGGATCAACCTCCAGGGGTTGCCTCTTGCAACCGAGCGCAACTTCCCATCCTTCTGGCCGAGGCCAGGGCTTTGTTGAAGCTTCGGGCGGTCGAACCGGTCCCCAAAGACCAGCTGGGGACGGGATTTTACTCCCGTTACTTTTTGGTCCCAAAAAAGACCGGGGACCTACGCCCCATACTGGACCTCAGGAGGCTCAACAAATTCCTGGTCCGGGAGAAGTTTCGGATGCTGTCTCTCCCGGTTTTATATCCTCTCTTGGAGGGAGGGGACTGGATGTGCTCCCTCGACCTGAAGGAAGCATACACCCATGTTCCGGTGCATCCCGCCTTCCGAAGATTTTTACGTTTCCAGGTGGGAGATCTGCACCTGCAGTACAGGGTCCTGCCCTTCGGCCTGGCCTCGTCCCCTCGAGTCTTCACGAAGTGCATGGTGGTGGTCGCGGCTGCCCTGAGGTCTCGTGGGCTTCATGTGTTCCCTTACCTGGACGATTGGCTCATCAAAGCCCCGACCAGGGAGGGGGTTATCTCAGCGACCCGACTGTCTATAGCCTTCCTGCAGAGCCTCGGGTTCGAGATAAATTTTCCCAAATCACAGTTATCCCCGGCCCAGTCTCTTCAATTTATAGGCGCGGTGCTGGACACTGTGCGTCTGCGCTCGTACCTCCCGCCTCCGCGGTTGGAAACCTTGGTTCGGATGGGCCGTCGAGTTGCCCAACTGCCGGTGGTGTCGGCCCGGCGCATGTTGATACTGCTCGGCCACATGGCATCGATGGTCCACGTCACTCCGTTCGCCAGGCTACACCTGAGGATTCCTCAGTGGACCCTAGCTTCCCAGTGGCATCAGGATTGCGATCCGATGTCTCGTCGCATTACGGTGACTCCGCCTTTGCGGAAATCGCTGCGTTGGTGGACCAACTCTTCCAATCTGTCCAGGGGCTTGCTGTTTCTCACCCCTCCCTTTCGCAAGGTTCTAACCACGGACTCCTCGGAGTACGCGTGGGGAGCTCACCTCGACGGTCTTCGAACGCAGGGCCTATGGGCGGCCGAGGACCGTCGGTGTCACATCAACGTGCTGGAACTTCGTGCCATTTTTCTGGCGGTTCGAGCGTTCGACCACATCCTGCGAAATCAGGTAGTCCTTGTTCGCATGGACAATCAAGTGACGATGTACTATGTGAACAAGCAAGGTGGGACGGGTTCTTGGCCCCTCTGCTCGGAAGCTCTTCGCCTGTGGGAGTGGGCAGTATCCCGGAACATCTTCCTTCGGGCGGTTTACATCCAGGGAGAACAGAACTGTCTGGCAGACAAACTCAGTCGACTTTTACAGCCCCACGAGTGGTCTCTACCCACCGGAGTCCTGCGCGAGGTTTTCGATCGCTGGGGAACGCCGCAGGTGGATCTGTTTGCCTCTCCGGAGACCCGCAAACTGCCCCTGTATTGTTCTCGGATGTACTCACGGGATCGTCTGGAGGCGGATGCCTTCCTTCTAGATTGGGAAGGGAGGTTCCTGTATGCGTTCCCTCCCTTTCCTCTGATCATGAGAACGTTAGTGCGTCTCAAATTGTCCGCGGCCACTATGATTCTCATTGCGCCTCGGTGGCCGCGTCAGCACTGGTTCTCCCTGCTACTTCAGCTCAGTACCAGGGATCCTCTGGTTCTGCCTGTGTTTCCTTCTCTGCTGTCTCAGAGTCAAGGATCAATGTTGCATCCCAATCTTCAGTCATTACACCTGACAGCTTGGTTTCTTGCTCCTTAACTTCGCCCGGTCTGTCTCAATCGGTCAGGGAGGTGTTGGAAGCCTCCCGCAAAGTTTCGACTAGGCTTTGTTATTCGCAAAAATGGACCAGGTTTTCCACCTGGTGTTCTTCCTTGCACCTGGATCCTGTTTCGGTTCCGGTGTCCTCGGTCCTGGAATACTTATGGCATCTGTCGCACTCTGGTCTGAAAACAGCATCTGTGCGGGTTCATCTTAGTGCCATTTCGGCTTTCCATCAACCGATGGATGGGCGTGTTCTGTCGCTTCATCCTCTGGTGTCACGCTTCATGAAAGGGCTACTCAGGGTTTGTCCCCCTCTTAAGCCTCCTTCTGTCGTATGGGATTTGAATGTGGTTTTGGCTCAACTGATGAAACCTCCGTTTGAGCCACTTGACAAGTCTCTCTTGAAATTTCTGACTTGGAAGGTGATTTTCCTGATTGCTCTCACATCCGCTAGGCGGATTGGGGAGTTGCAGGCTTTGGTTGCGGACCCTCCTTTCACTGTCTTCCATCATGATAAGGTGGTTCTCCGCACCCATCCTAAATTTTTACCTAAAGTTGTGTCTGATTTCCACCTCAATCAGTCCATTGTCCTTCCTGTGTTCTTTCCTAAGCCCCACTCCCATCCTGGCGAGACGGCGCTTCACACGCTTGACTGTAAGAGGGCGTTGGCATATTACCTTCAACGCACCAGGTCTCATAGGAAGGTTCCTCAATTGTTTTTGTCCTTTGATCCTAATCGATTAGGTCATCCTGTTTCCAAGCGCACTCTGTCTAACTGGTTAGCTGCTTGTATTTCTTTTTGCTATGCTCAGGCTGGACTTCCGCCCCCGGGCCGAGTCACGGGGCATAAGGTCAGAGCAATGGCAGCCTCTGTAGCCTTCCTCCGTTCTACACCTGTGGAGGACATTTGCAAGGCTGCCACTTGGTCTTCGGTTCATACGTTCACCTCCCACTACTGTCTGGACACTTTGTCCAGAAGCGACGGCCGGTTTGGCCAGTCGGTGTTACGTAACCTGTTTTCTTAAATTGCCATCCTCCCACCTGCCCTTTTTTTTTGGTTGGCTTGGAGGTCACCCACATGTGAGAATATCATGCCTGCTTGTCCTGGGATAAAGCACAGTTACTTACCGTAACAGGTGTTATCCAGGGACAGCAGGCATATATTCTCACAACCCGCCCGCCTCCCCGGGGATGGCTTCTTTGCTAGTTATGGAACTGAGGACCACGAGGTGGGATGCGCCCTCTAGTGGGCGAGAAGGCATGCACATGCGTGGTGCAGTGTGCAAACTTGAAACTTCTAGCAAGTTTGCTTGAAAAGCTGTCCGCGCTGGGGCTCCGTAGATGACGTCACCCACATGTGAGAATATATGCCTGCTGTCCCTGGATAACACCTGTTACGGTAAGTAACTGTGCTTTTTAGTTTGTTTATGCAAAAGTTGTTGAAAACTTCTAATTTTTAAAATTTGTGTATATGACAACGGTTATTGAAATATGTACATTACTAGAAGAAATAGCACTAATGTGGAATTTTGGTTTGAATTTTGAGTTTAGTGACAAGAAATATGCTAATGCTAATTTAATAATTAACTATCCACACATTTTGGCATTTCCATGACATGAGTCTCTATTGCAGGGGTCCCCAAAGTCCCTCCTTGAGGGCCGAATCCAGTCTGGTTTTCAGGATTTCCCCAATGAATATGCATTGAAAGCAATGCATATTCATTGGAGAAATCCTGAAAACCAGACTGGATTCGGCCCTCAAGGAGGGACTTTGGGGACCCCTGCTCTATTGTGTAGCAGGGTATGGGTTACAACAGATAAATGCAGATATCTCCCATATTTTAAAACACATTAAATAGAACAGGAAGCAAGCAGACAATTTGGTGACATTTAATCATGTGACAATTAGACTTCCAAGTTTCCTTATTCTTTTATATATCATTTATCAAACTGGTACCTAAACAGTTTACAATGGAATCAATCTAAAAAAGTTAAAAATTAAAAGTATTAAAAATAATAAGAAGAAAAAAAAAAGGGAGGGAGTGACAAACTGCCATATTGGAGACAAGATAAGAGGGGGACATGGTAAGTTAATAAATACATCGAAATTCTAAAATAAAAAAAGGGGTGGAAAGTAGTGGGGAGCAAGATACATAATGGAAGGGTTTGCTTTAAAAGAAGCGTTTTGGCGAAATCCATCAAGTTGCTATGTGGATTCTATTTGAAAGGAAGTGAATCAGAGGTGGTAAGCATAGTACACCCTTTAATTTTGAGTATTTAATGCAAGTTTGTTTTGCTGTAGCCAAGAACTAATTTTATTGAGTTTGGAGTTGATTTCTGTTATTTCTTCAGGTGATTTAGAATTTAAAGGATGGAGCAGTTGAATATCATCAGCGTACGTGAACACAGTAAATCCGATAGATAGATTGAGCTAGCATAAGAATGAATGTCCATCTACCAGTGGATGGAAACAGAGGGTAAAAAAAAAGTAGCTCCAAGTAATTTGCCTCTTAAGGGTATCATGCAGCCTAGAATATTCAGTATTTCCTCTGTCTTCAAACAGATGGTGGATACTAGAGAATGACATGGGGACAAATTTTTTTCCCATCCTCGCCAAAACTTCTTTTCTTATCCCGTCCCGGTGAGTTCTTTTCCTGTCACTACCCCTTTCCTCTAAGCTCTGTCCTCATCTGCACAAGCCTCAAACACTTTAAAATTATAAGTGTTTGAGGCTTGAGCGGTTAAGGCAGAGCTTACAGGAATGGGGCAGGGACAGCAACAAAACTTGCGGAGACGGGGAAATTGAGTTCCTATGGGGACAGAGAAAAATCTGTCCCCGTGTCATTCTCTAGTGCAAGGGTCCCAAAATGTTGATTGTGATCTACAGGTAGATCACAAGGGCTATATGAGTCGATCGCGGAGCCTGGGATCTCTTCCTGCTCCCCGCTGAAGCTGCCGCAAAGAAGGGCCAGGCACGTGCTGCGATTGCATGCCACCGGCCCATAAGCCTTCCCCCTGATGCCTATTCTGATGTCTGAGAGGAAGTTCTTGACCAGGCAGCGACTAGCTGGCCTGGATCTTCCTCTCCGATGTCAAAATTGACATTGGGGGAAGACTTGTGGGCCGACTATTGCTCAGTCGCTGCATGCACCTCGCCTGGCCTCGTTGCTGTGTTGGCGTCGGGGAAGCATGGAGAAATCAGCGGTGGTGGCTTGGGGGGGGCAGGCAGGGAGAGAGAAAGAAAGAAAGAAAAAGTTGGGGGAAGGAATGGAGTGTATCAGGTGGCAGGGAACAGGCAGGGAGAGAGGAAGAAAAAGTTGGACTCATGGAGGGACAGAGAGAGATGCTGGTTGGGGGATGGAATGAGGTCTGGAGGAGAGGAAGCATGCAGGAGGCAAAAAGAAAGAAATATTGGATGAACTGTCAGAAGGACATGGAACCAGAGACTCATGAAATCACCAGACAGCAAAGGTAGGAAAAATGATTTTATTTTCAATTTAGTGATCAAAATGTGTCCGTTTGAGAATTTATATCTGCTGTCTATATTTTGCACTGTGGCCCCCTTTTACTAAACCACAATAACGGTTTTTAGTGCAGGGAGCTGTGCTGAATGCCCTGCACAGTTCCCAATGCTGATAGAGTTCCTATGAGCATCGAGAGCAGCGCGGGACATTCAGCGCGGCACCTTGTGCTAAAAACTGTTAGCTCCTTTCATGTATTCATGTATTCTTTACCCATAGAACTCCAATTAGTATGTAAGTTTTCCATTTAGACTTATTGTATTGTATTTAGACTTATTGTATTGTATTAAGACTTTTTGTTATTCGCTGAATGTCCAGCCTTCTTTCAATGTGAACCGCCTAGAAGTCGCGTGACTAAGGCGGTATAGAAAAAGAAAGTTATTATTATTATTATATTTGTCTATTTGAAAACATAATTGATAATTAACATTTTCTCTGCTTTGTACTGTATTTTTCGCTCCATAAGATGCCCTTTTTTTCCACCCAAAAGTGGGTGGAGATGTCGATGAGTCTTATGCAGCAAAGATACTTTTCTTTTAAACACCCCACCCCGTCGTACTTTTTTAAAGGCCTGCGCCAAACAGGGCTCTCCCTAGCGTCTGTGAGCGCCCAGTTGTCTTCTTGGTTCCCACAGAGCGTCCTCCAGATTCCCCCCTTTAAAGCTAATTAGGCTTGCGACTGGTGGGTGGGGGGGTTACTTACCTCCAAGCTACTTCCCGCACCCAGCGAGAGAGGTCATCTTTGGCACTGTAACTGCCGCTGAGCTAATTACGGCAGCCTGAAGAGTAAACCTAGGAGGCTGCCATTGGCCTCCGAAGCACATTGCCTCTGCCGCGGTCCCGCCTCTGATGTCAGAGAAGGGGCAGGACCACGGTAGAGGAAATGTGCTTCGGAGGCCAATGACAGCCTGCTAGGTTCACTCTGCAAGCTGCCATAATTAGCTCAACGGCGGTTACAGTGTCGAAGACGACCTCACAACAAAAAAGGAGATCTGTGTCTCCCCCGATCTCCTGCCACAGGTAGTAAGCAAGAAGAGCAACTGTTGGGAGGCGATGAGAGCCTGCCAACTCTGGAACATGAATTTGAACCTGGGCAGAAGCTACAGCTGTGAGGTCTTCTACCAACCATCCCAGCTCAACCCAGCACCATCTGGGAGCCAAGGAAGCAGGGAAGGTAAGGCCCTGCCCATCGTGAGGGCCCCAGCGGTACGCTGGATCTGGACATGGGGGGAGGGGAAGAGAGAGAGACAGAAATGGACAGGAAACAGACTTGAAGACAGGGCAGATGCTGGACTAGAGGGGGTAGAGAGGGGAAGACTCAAAATGTTAGCAGAAGAAAGATAGAGAGAGGGAGGCAGATGTTGAACTTGAGGTGTATAGAGGGAAGAGAGAGAGAAAGACTGCAGAGAGGTGGAAAGATTCTGGACCAAGGAGGAAGGAAGGAGAGAGAGAAAAGCAGAGAGAGACCTGGAAGAAAGGAGAACAAATGTTGGACATGGGGGGGGGGGGTTGGTAAGCAGAAGAAAGACAGAGAAAGAGAGAGAGAGAGGCCTGGACCATAGGTGGTGGTAGGTACAAAGGAGAACTGACACTGGATCTGGGGAGGGTAAGCAGAGGGAAAGTGTTTTTTGGAGAATGACTCGCTTTTTTTAATTCGCTACCAGCCCATCGTTTTTTAATGCAGTTTTTTGAGAATCTAGAGTAGCTAAACAAATACTGCATAGATACTTTCAACCATGTTCAATGTTCATTGTGCAATCAACCATTCATATCACCATTAACCTTCAGAAATAGCATGGTATCATCAGTATAAAAACAGTACTGAATTTCTAATGATCTTAAGAGATCACAGAGAAAACGGGAATAAATTTAGAAAAATATGTCTGAAAGAGCAAAATCTGGAGGAACACGCTGATCAAAAATAAGTTGTCAAAATTGTGATCTTAAATAAAAAAAAATATTGGCAAATTATCTCAAAGCTAAGAAAAGAAAAATAAAGATTATGGCCATTACTGATGGAAAAGGTAAAATTTGTACCCATATTGGAGCAATCAACGCTAGGATGAGACGATGGTGCGATGAGGAGGGGTTCGACTTCGTGCGCAATTGGATGGCATTCTGGGGAAATGGCAGATACTATAGAAGGGACGGCCTACACCTCACCAAGCGAGGAGCAAGAGTCTTGGCTGAAAATATGAAGAAGACCATTGAGAGGGCTTTAAACTAAGGACCAGGGGAGAGCCAACAGTCAACAACCAGTCGATGGCCTGGGCATCAGTAGATCCCAAAGAAGGAACTACAAGCAACTGCTCAGATAAAGGGGAAGAGCATGCCGAAATAGAAAGTAACAGAGAAAAATTGCAAATAGATACAAGATGCGATGTGAAGACTAAAAAGTTCAGGAAGGTACCACCGAGGGAACTCAATTGTATGCACACGAATGCGCAAAGGGAGCTCAAATGTATGTACACGAATGCCAGAAGCTTGAGAAACAAAATGGGGGAACTGGAGGCCCTAGCAAAACAAGAAGAACTGGATATCATTGGAATAACAGAAGCATGGTGGAACGAGGAAAACGAATGGGACACAGTACTACAGGGATACAAATTATATAGAAGAGATAGAATAGGGCAAAAAGGGGGAGGTATTGCCCTGTATGTCCAAGAAGGAATAGAGTCTATCAGAGTAGGAAAAACGGAAGGAAAAGAAAAACTGGAATCCCTCTGGATAAAGATTCCTAGGCAAAATGAAGCAGACATAAAAATAGGCCTCTACTATCGACCCCCAGGACAGACGGAAGAAACAGATGTAGAAATGATAGAGGAAATCAACTATGGATGTAGAGCAGATAATGTAACGATCATGGGAGACTACAACTTTCTGGGGATAAACTGGAACCGAGGAACCTCAAACTGCAGCAGGGAATTAATGTTCCTGGAAATGATAGGGGACTGCTTCCTAGAACAAATGGTGAAAGAACCGACAAGAGGAACCGCAACCTTGGACTTGGTCCTAAATGCCATAACTGGAAGGACAATAGATGTAGAGGTCACGGTCCCGTTGGGGACAAGCGATCACAGCGTGATCAAATTTAAAATCGGCATCGGAAAAGGGAAACAAACCAAGACTCAAACCACAACCTTTAACTACAGAAAAGGGAAATACGACAGCATGAGAGTCAAGGTTAAATAACGGCTCAAAAACAGGACAGCCAAAATCAAAACGGTCGATCAAGCATGGTCCCTACTAAAAAAATACAATCACCGAAGCACAGAATCTCTACATTCCGCAGATATCCAAAGGAGGGAAAAATAAAAACAAAGGAGAACCAGCTTGGCTAACTAAAGAGGTGAAGGATGCAGTAAGGGAAAAGAAGAACTCATTTAAAAAATGGAAACGTGAACACACAACGGAGGCCTGGAACAGTCACAAGGTTGACCAGAAGAAGTGTCACAAAGCAGTAAGAGACGCCAAAAAGGCCTATGAGGAAAAGATAGCGCAAGAAGCCAAAAACTTCAAGCCCTTTTTTAGATACATAAAAGGGAAGAAATCAGCAAAGGAGGCAGTAGGCCCTCTCGACGACCAAGGAAGAAAAGGGTGCATCAAGGAAGACAAACAGATTGCGGATAGGCTAAACTCACTCTTTGCATCTGTCTTTACCAAGGAGGACACTGCATCAATACCCGAAACAGGGAAAGTATTCAAGGGAGAAATAGAGGAAAGCCTCACCACTGTGACTGTGGATTTGGACATGATATACTATCAGATCGACAAACTAAAAAGTGACAAATCCCCTGGACCAGATGGAATTCATCTGAGAGTGCTAAAGGAGCTTAAAGTAGAAATCGGAGAACTATTACAATCCCTAGTTAACTTGTCGATCAGAACCGGGCGAATACCAGACGACTGGAGGATAGCGAATGTCATCCCAATCTTCAAAAAAGGATCGAGAGGAGAACCGGGCAACTATAGACCTGTGAGTCTTACATTGGTTCCAGGGAAGATAGTTGAAGCACTAATAAAGGATAGCATAGTGCAACACCTGGAAAATCACGACCTGATGAGAGCTAGTCAACACGGCTTCAGGAAAGGGAAATCATGTTTGACAAATTTAATTCAATTTTTTGAGGAGGTGAACAAACAAATCAATAACGGTGAACCGGTGGATATAATATACTTGGACTTCCAGAAAGCATTCGACAAGGTTCCACATGCAAGGCTTCTGAAGAAACTACAAAGCCATGGAATAGAAGGGGAAATACTAAGATGGATAGGCGGATGGTTGGAAAACAGATTGCAGAGGGTGGGCATAAATGGGAAGTTCTTGGATTGGGAAAAAGTGACAAGCGGTGTGCCCCAGGGTTCGGTTCTTGGGCCAATCTTGTCAATATCTTCATAAACGACTTAGAAGAAGAAACAACAAGTAATTTAATCAAGTTTGCGGACGACACAAAACTGTGTAGGACAGTTGGGACACAAAAGGACAGAGAAGAACTCCAGAGAGATTTGAACCAGCTAGAGAAATGGGCGGAAAAGTGGCAGATGAAGTTTAATATAGAAAAATGCAAAGTGATGCACCTGGGTAAGAAGAACAAGGAACATGAATACAAAATGTTAGGTACAGCATTGGGAAAGAGCGAGCAAGAAAGGGATCTGGGGGTATTGATAGACAAGACCCTAAAGCTGTCGGCTCAATGCGCAGCAGCGGCAAAGAAAGCAAACAGGATGTTGGGCATGATAAAGAAGGGAATCACGAGTAGATCGGCGGACGTCATAATGCCACTTTACAGAGCAATGGTCAGACCACACTTGGAATACTGTATCCAACATTGGTCTCCCTACCTGAAGAAAGATATAACCCTGTTGGAGAGGGTGCATAGGCGAGCCACGAAGCTAGTAAGAGGCATTGAGAATTTTAGCTACAATGAACGCCTCGGAAAACTGGGATTGTTCACCCTCGAGAAGAGAAGGCTGCGAGGGGATATGATAGAGACTTTCAAAATACTAAAAGGTTTCGACAAAATAGAGCAAAAAACATTGTTATTCACATTGTCAAATGTGACTTGGACAAGGGGTCATGGACTGAAACTGAGGGGCACCAGGCCCAGGACAAATATTAGAAAGCTCTGTTTCTCGCAGCGAGTGGTGGACACTTGGAATCTCTCCCGGAGGTGGTTGTGTCAGAGACCACCATTTCAGGATTCAAGGGTAAGTTGAACGCACACCTCCTTGCAAACCACATTGAGGGATACGGGTAAACAAGGTATTAGCAGGGAACACTGGGATTGGCCTCCGCGTGTGCGGGTCGCCGGACAGGATGGACCTAGGGTCTGATCTGGCGAAGGCATTTCTTATGTTCTTATGTTCTAATTTCTTAATTATTATAAAGCTTTATATTCTTCTGAGTTCTATTCAAACAAAGATAATGAAGGAATAACATTTTTAAGTTTAATTAATAGGACAAAAATTCCAGAGCATATAAAAGAAAAACTAGAGGCGCCTATATCACTTACTGAGCTCCAGGCAGCATTGAGGTCTCTCAGAGCTGGACCCGCTCCAGGTAGAGATGGATTTACAGTGCAGTTTTTAAAATCTTTTCAAATTATACTATTACCTCATCTTTTCAATTTATATCATTCACAACTGATGAAAGGTCAGATATAAGATACTATGGCAGAAGCATTAATTGTTTTGCCAAAGCCAAACAGAGTTCCCATGTTGGTTTCAAACTACAGCCCTATTTCTTTAATTAATGTGGACGGAAAAATTTTAGCTGAACTATTGGCCTAGAGGTTAGCTTCGGCTCTACCTTATATGATTGGAATGCACCAGACAGGTTTTGTTGCTCAAAGACATTCTGCAAATAACACCAGATTGGCACTTCATATGTTTACTTTAGCAAAAACAATAGAGGATCCGGCTTTCTTTGTTTCCTTAAATGCAGAGAAGGCCTTTGATCGTATAGAATGGACTTTTATGTACCAAGCAATGGAGTGGTTTGAGATAGGTTCTGGATTTATTCAAATGATTTAAACCTTGTATAGTTCCCCCTCAGCCAGACTATATATTAATAATACCTTAACTGAACGTTTTTGTCTGAAAAGGGAAGTTAGATAAGGATGCCCCTTATCTCCTTTGCTTTTTGATATTGTTTTGGAACCCTTATTGGCTATTCAGCAGGAAAAGGAGATATAGGGAATTCCATATGCAGGTTGAGAGTATAAAGTTTCGGCTTATGTAGACGATATTTTATTTCATTTGAAGAATCCTGAATCAACTACCCCTCATTTACTGGAATTGATTGATCGATTTGGCAAATTTTCTGGTTATAAAATAAATTGAAGCAAATCAGAGGTTCTTCCATTGAATGTACATTGTGTAAAAGGTTTATTTGATCCATTCCCATTCCTTTGGAAGGAAGAGGGCATAAAATATCTGGGTATAATGATTCAAAAAACATTGTAAGACACAATGACAGTAAATGAAAAGTCTTTATTGTTGAAAGTCAAAGAAATGTGTGCATTGGCCATTACATCTTTCTTGGTGGGGGAGAGTACAGACCCTCAAAATGATGATTTCGCCTGTAATTTGCTACCAAATGAGTATGTTGCCAGTTTATTTTCAAGAGCCCTTTTATAAAAAACTGAATGGGATTTTTACAAAATTCCTTTGACTTGGTAAAACTTCAAGAATCGCCTTAGTATCTCTGCAAAAACCTCAATCGGTGGGAAGGATAAGTTTTCCAAATTTTTACAGGTATCATCAAGCATTTATTTTGTGTCAGGGTATGTATTGGATCCTTCCTGAACTCATGGAGAATCTGCCTGATTGGTTGATGCTGGAAAATCATCTCTTGGCCCCCTTACGACTTAACCATATTTTGAGTATCAAGCTTCCTCAAATATTTAAAGGCAATATTATTCTTCATTCTACCTGGAAGACATTAAACTATATAAATACCTTAACTCCTACTCCAATACAGCAATCCACATGTCAATCCCTATGGTTAAACTCCAAGATTCAAATTGGCGAGTCTAAGATCCTCTGGAAACATTGGTTGAAGGAAGGCATATGTACTCTGGATGATGTGATTTCAAATGAGAAAATGGTAAATTTATTACAACTGCAACAATCATTCAGCATATCCAAGTCTCAAGCTTATAAATGGTTGCTTCCAGACAGATTTTCAAGGATATCAGGCCACTAAGTAGTACAAATTAATATCTGATTATTTGAATAAAAAACCAAAAACAATCTTAAAAGATATTTGGAGCATTGAAATTAAGTAGCATATTTCTGCTACACAATGCCCACGGATTTGGACTTGGAGGATGAGATGTACAGCATCAGCATCTATGAGACAAACTTGTTTTTTTTTTTTTGTTATATAGAATTTTTTGGCCCCCAGTTCGTTTACAAAAGTTGGATAGTTCAAAGTCTAATAGATGCTGGCACTGTCATCTTGAAATAGGGACACTTGATCATTTGTTGTTTATTGTTCCTTGATACTCAATTTCTGAAAATCGATATGGGAAAAGATTATTATGATACTTGGGGCTCCTTTAACTAAGGTGTGCTAGTGTTTTTAGCGCACGCAGAAAATTACTGCGCACTACGCTTCTAGAACTAATACCAGCTCAATGCTGGCATTAAGGTCTAGTGCACAAGGCAATGTAGCATGCACTATTCCGTGCGTTAAAGTCATAAAAGAAGCCCCTTGGTGTTCCTATGCCATTGACAAATGAGATGGTTTTATTTGGAACATTATTGAGACCGAAGAATCCAGTGGACAAACACAAAAGCAGACTTCATTAATTATGATCGGGGTTGCTATGCAGGTGATAACCAGGAATTGGAGAAATTATGACCGGTTGAACCTTTCTTTTGGTGGGAAACATTGTGTTTATATTACAAGTATGCGGAACAGGCGGGAAATAACAAAAAATTCAAAGAAGTTTTGGGTCCGTTGGAAACATTTGTTCAATTGTAAATTGGTTGATTGACATGAACCTTAAGTCTTGGATTTTCTTATCTTTCCACACACATCCAGATAAGGGGAAGGGTAGGGAGGGGGAGGATATAAGGTATTTTGTTTTTTATATTTATGCAATGATAAGTGTTTATATCTGTATGCTTATTTGTATGCACTTTTTGGTCAGTTTGGAAAATTAATAAAGTAAAAAAAAGAAGCAAAACCAAGTTATTTAATCTTTCATGGAGTAGAAATAGATGGCACAGCTACAGGCAGAGGTAGAGAAACTATAGATTTAGAATACAAAAATGTATTCAAATGAGTGAGGTAAAAAAATATGTATTTGATTCAATTTAACAGTACATTTACATAGAAAATTCAGCCAAAGAAGCTCCTCTAACTGCAATACATGAAGTCTTAATCATGAGAACTGTTGACGCCCCTATAAACATAAGGAAAAACTCTTATTTTATAGTTTAAAATCAAAATATATATATTTTTTTAAATTTTGATAACAGGGAAAAGAATTCTTAGAATCCAATCTCTTAACAATGAGCAAAACCAATCTATTATTATGGGTCTGATTCTGAAGTTTTGGAGATATGTTAATAAGATGGAATATAGTATAAATTCAAAAGCCACTGAAAATCCAGAAAAGCAATGACAATCACATCCTTTCTCTCTGAGTCTTCTACCGTGGACACGTAGTTGTAAGAAGGGTCTCACTATTGAAACTAGTACAAAACCCAAATTGAAATACATATAAAATCTTAAGTTTTTTTTATTTTTTATTTATAGAATTTTATAATATTACCAAGCGTATACATCTTGTACAGTAAAGTGAGATCAATAACATAATAAACTAAGTTTCCAAAATTGAGATATACCATAATACATAATTTAATTTGAAAATAAAGATACATAAATGAAGTAATAAATGATCTAATTGATCACACACTAGTCCTCCATATATTGGATCCAAGATTTAAAGAGTAGAGCAAATATAAATCAAATAGGTTAACAGGAAAACCATATCTTACTACAGTGCAGGGAGCTAACCTTCCTTGGGCGCTGTTATTCCTTTCTCAAGACGTTTCGCTGAGAGAAAACTTATCAGATGAGATGGCTCTGTAAAAATATACTTCAAGGATAAATATCTGACTACACATTTACATGGATATCTCAAAAAGAAAATACCCCCTATTTGAATCACTCCAGGTTTCAGAAGTAGAAATTCTTTTCTTCTCTTTTGAGTCTCTCTGGAGACATCAGGAAAAATCTGAATATGATATCCCAGGAAGTCCTTGGACCTATTTTTAAAGAAAAGTTTTAATATCCAATCCTTGTCTGGAGCCAAGGCCACAGACAGCAAGAGAGTGGCTGAAACAGCCAATTCTCTATCCGATTGTTCCAAAATTGCGGAAATGTTCAATGGTCTATCCCGGGATTCCTCGATTTTTTTCTTCTTCTTTGGATTGGGGCTTGGCAGGAAGATTATATACTCTTGTAAGAAGAGGTAAAGAGCTTTCAGGAATTTCCAATATTTCCATAAAATACCTTTTCACCATTTCTCTAGGAGAAGTTGACAAGATCTTAGGAAAATTTATAAATCTCAAATTGTTAGCTCGGCCTGAGCTTCCAGCTTCCTCCTGAGTATTATATTATCTTTAACCAACAAATCTTGATTTTGTTTTAATGATATTAGCTCCTTACTTGTATTTTGTGTCTCTGTTTTTAATTGAGATATATCCTGTTTTAACACTTTTATTTCTTCTTTCTGTTCTTTTAATTCTTTGTCCAAACTTTTTATTTGAGGATTTAAGGAGTTCCCCAAATTCACTACCAAGTCCCATAATGCTTCAAGTGTAACTTTGGGGGGTTTAGTAGGAGAAAAAAGTTGTAATGGTGTAGTGTATGACTGTTCTGAAGGTGCAGTGAGGACGCCGTCGAGATTTCTTACAATAATGCCGAAGAGACGGGGCAGGAACGTCGGAGGAGCCTCCCGGCGACCCTTAACCCCTGCGGTTACCATTGACGATTTTCTTTGGCGCCTACAGCGGGAGCAGGAAGAGTCTGGTGCCAGCTCGCTAGGGACACCGTGGGAGAGTAGCGCGGTGGTGAGATCCTCTGGGCTTGATGTCACCCTTAGCCCCGACGTCAGGACGCCACCCCTCCAACCGACGCCGCAAGCAGCTAGCTCTCCATGGGACCAGAATGCACCTGAGGAGGTAGCTTCTTTGTTTCTAGAGGCTATCATGGAGGGCTCGCTGAACAGAACAACGCAGAGTGACATGCTCTCTCTGCTAGGACCTGCGACCGGGACAACAGAGGTTGGGGGAATACAAGACTTCACTGAGGTAAAACTAACTTCAGAACAGTCATAAAATCTTAAGTTATTCCAAAAATAGCTGAATTTTATCCAGAACCTTTGTAAAAATTTGTCTAGATATAGGTTTAATGATTACTAAGGATCTAAACAAGTTTGTTTAAAAATTCATGCTCTGTATGCTCTTAGATGGCTAACAATAAACATGAAATTAAAAAAAGGCAAAAAAAAACCACTGAAAAATCAAAAATGATAAACAACAAAAATATGGGGTGAAATAACTATTGCCAAAGATCATAAATAATTCATTGATTAATACTGAAAAGAGTAAGGCTGAGCTTTCATTCAAAATATAAAACTCATTTGTGGTGAGACCGCAGAAATTCATTCCCTAACTCACTATAGGGCAGCTTAAGCTGATCCATTCGGGGGATTAATTTATCAATCACCTGTCAATTACCACTCACCAACCTTAATGCAAAATCTTTTTTTTTGAAACTTTTTATTTATCAAATTTTAATTTTACCAATCAAGTATCCACTTGTACAGAAAGTTGAAGAAAAGCAAACAAATAAAACGCAACCATTCAGATACATTATTATCAAGAAAAATAGGATATATAGCTTAACTTCAGCTCAAGTCCTCAAATTAGATGCAAGATTAAATATAGCGAGTCATATTAACAAATATTTGAATCAAATGTAAAGAAAAATAAGGTCTCTTAACTGAGAGAGGATATTGTTTAATATTCAAACTGCACTTATGTTTTCCCTTCGTCCATGTCCATTCGAGCTCCTAACAGGAAAGCTGTCAACTGGAAAGGCTCAAAGAAAACATATTTTTTCATGCGATATTGTATTACACATTTACATGGATGATGAAGAAAAAAGGTCCCTCCAAGAGAGATAACCCCTGGCTTCAGCATAAGAAATTCACGCCTTCTTTTTTGAGTGTCCCGTGCCAAATCTGGAAACATTAATATCTAAAAACATTAATATCTAAAAACATTAATATGTCTGAAAACATTAATATCTGAAAACATTAATATCTGAAAACATTAATTATGTCCAAGAAATTCTTTCAATTTGTTCTTAAAGAAGAGCCTAAGCAACCAGTTTTTATCTGGTGCAAGGGCTACAGTAAGAATTAAAGTTGCCGCAGATGCGGTCTCTCTATCAGAAAGTTCCAGCATTGCTGAGACATTGAGTGGTTGATTATCTTCTTGTAATTGTGGTGGTGGTTCATTACTTTTCATAGGCAAGTAATAAACTTGAGTAAATGGTGGTAACATATCCTCTGGAACTCCTAGAATCTCCATCATATAACGTTTCAACATATCCCTAGGAGTCACAGCCGCAATCCTAGGAAAGTTGATCAATCGAAGATTATTATTACGAGAAAAGTTCTCTAGAGACTCCAGTTTTCTGCGTAAATTTGAATTGTCTTTTACTAATGTTTCACTAAGCTGTTTAGAAACTTTTAGTTCTTGTTGTGTATTCGCAATAGAATTCTTTGATTCATCTATTTCAAAACTCAAATTCTTAATATCAGTTTCTTGAGCTGTAAATTTGCCTTCTAGCTGTAAAAGCTGAGGCTTTATAGACTTAGCCAGATCAGCCACGAGATTCCAGATAGAATCCAGGGTTACCTCCCTGGGTTTTTCTATAATATAGGAAACATTATCAACTTGAGTATTCTCACCAGTTGAAAGCTGTTCCTGGCAGTCTCTCTCCTGGATTCGGTTTGCCCCAGAAGTTGTCAAATCCTCAGTTTCTCCCGGGCTCTCCTGGAAAAGCAGGGAGTCTGTCTCCATGCTCCCCTCCATGTTCTTCCTGGCTTCCGAGGGGAGGTGCATGCCTTCCACTGGTAGCTCCTCTGCTAGTGGGGAGCTAGTAATCTGAGGAGGTGGAGGAGGTGCCCTTGCGTCGGGGCTCAACGTTGTCTCCAAGCCCAAGGAAATCGCCTCAGTCTCGCCCGTCAGTATCCAGCGGGGATACTGATGCTGCCGGGATATCCTGCATATGGCACAGAAGATCTTCAATGTTGCCAAAAGAAGGCATGCCAGAGCGCTGCGAGGCTCCAGCAGCACTGAGGCCTCTCCTCTTCGGCATAGTTCAGGTAAATAGCATCCCCTGGAAGGGGTTTTACAATATTTTTAAGCGGTCTCTCACGGCGTGTAACTCAGCTCAATGGACCGTCAGCCATCTTGGATCCAGGACCTTAATGCAAAATCTTATCGTGTTAAAACAATAAATATTATAAATATAAATATTCTTTGAACATTATAAGTGTGGAACTTAGCTTCAAACAGCAATGAAACTTCACAATCATGATCTCAACGGGGCCCGTTTCGCCCGTAGGTTCGTCAGGAGATCAAGAAAAATGACTATAACTGAACATGTTCCAACCACATTTAACATCCAGTGACCAATTGGCAGAAAGCTTGATGTGACCCATGTCACTATGCAATCATCCTCACTAGGACTTGTGCTCCACAAGAATTTTTCTGTATATTCTACAATAACCAAGAAGAATTCTATCCAAGAATTCACAGGTAGCACTAAATATTTGTATCTAGCTTAAAAATCCATAACCAAGGTGGGCTTTTACAAAGCTGCACTGCCAAGCAGCGCAGACTAAATGCCAAACAGCCCATAGGAATTAAATGGGTGGCTCAACATTTAGCATGTGCTGTTTGGTAGCACAGCTTTGCAAAAAGGGACCCGCAAGTTTCTAAACTGTGTTTTTGTATGGAAAAAATAAACTAATGGGTTTTTTTTATTTAATTTTTTATTAATTGGAAAAATATCACAAGTAATACACTTGTTGCAGAAATATAGAAAGTAAAAAACATCAAAAGGAAATAAAATTATAAATATGGCATTTCAGTTATCCTTCTTAGACCACTAATTTAGAAAAGAGGGAGATCCATAATTCCATGGAGAAAAAAAAACAGGAAAGCTGACTACGCTAAACAGCCCCAATTATTTTCTTTCCAGCAGATCGAATACATTATTTATCTCTAGAGATCTTTTTAAGGTCCAGAAAGGCTCTCAATTGTGATGGTAAAAAAAAAGTGTACTTAATCCCCAGGTAACAAATCAAACATTTACAAGGATATGCCAACAAAAAAGAAGCCCCCAAACTTTTTGTTTCATCACGCGTAGCCAGGAATTCTTTTCTGCGGTCCTGTGTTATCTTAGATACATCCGGGATAAATCTAACTACTAATGGCTTATAAGTGACAGGAGGTCTAGACTCTTGCTATACATGCCTGGCTCAGGTTTTTACAGTATGAAACAGTTTGTGAGAATGGGTTAATGCAGTGTTTCCCAACTTCTTCAAAACAAGTACCCCTTAAATCTAACAAATATCAACCGGGTACCCCCCACCTAAGCTCTGTCCCAGACCCACCGAAGCTCCACTTCTGATCCCACCCCATAATAATAGTATAATTATAATGCAATTTCTTCCATTAATTTTTTATATACACACAGTATAATCTTATTAACAATACATAATGGTAACCACAAAATTAAAAAAACACAAAGCACACAGTACGCAGAGAAAATGTTAGTTATTGTTTATATATTTTTTTTCAAAGAGGTCAAGGCTGATGAATTTAAAATATCCAATGTCACCTCAGGAAAAGCTTAAAAAAATTAAACAAATATAGTGCAAAATATAGACAGCAGATATAAATTCTCAAAACTGACACATTTCAATTACTAAATTGAAAATAAAATAATTTTCCCTACCTTTGTTGTCTGGTGATTTTATTAGTCTCTGGTTGCAGCCAACATTTCTTTCTTTCTGCCTCCTGCATGCTTCCTCTCCTCTGGTCCTCATTGCCTTCCCCAACCAACATCTCTCTCTGTCCCTCCATGAGTCCAACTTTTCTTCCTTTCTCCTCTACTCCCACTGACATGTCTCCCTCTCTCTCTCTCACTGTCCATCTTTCTTTCTCTTTCCCTCTCTTGCTGCAAAGGGATTGGGGGAAAAGAGAGAGAGAGAGATCCATGGTTCATCTCTCCCACCCCTGTTACTGCCACATCCAACCTTACTTCCTGTCTCATCCCCTGGATCATGTGCAGCTTCTTTCACCATTGCCCACCAGCCCCATGCCCATTTCTCCTTCTATCAGCCCTCTCTAGCACATGCCACATCTCTCCACTACAATGTCCAACATTCCTCCCCCTTGCATCCCTTTCAATCTGTCCCACTGTTCCCTCTCCATTATTATATCCACATTTCTCCATCTCATCCTTCTCTTCCCCATGCATCTCTACCTCACTCTTCCTTCTCTTTATGCCCAACAATTTTCCTTTCTTCCTTTCCCCCATGTGTGCCATCTCTTTCCCTCTCACTCATATACTCATGCCCAACAGTTTTCCCTTTCTATTCCCTCCCTCCTTTATGTGCCTCTCCAATTTTCCATCCATGCATCTTTTCCCTTCCAGGATTGTGCATCTCCTCTCTCTATTTCCTTTCATTCCACTTTATCCATGTGCACCTTCTTCATCCATGTGCATATCTTCCCTTTCTCTTCAGTTTCCTTTCCCTCTCCTCCATCCATGTGCATTTTCTCCTCTTTCTTCCCTTCCTCCATCCCATAAGAAGCATATCCCTACTCCCTTTCTCCTCCATCCATGTCCAGCATTTTTCCACAGCCATCCAGCCAGCCAACCAGCCTTACCAACTCTCTCCATTTCTCCACATCCCTCAGTCCAACATCTCTCCCCCCCAAGCAAGTCAAGCGTTCCTCCTCCTCTAACCTTATTTCTTCTGCTGTCCTTCTGCTGCCTGACCCGGAATCTGGATCCCACACAGGGCCCGGCACCGGCGCTAGCTTCAATGAAGAGCCTTCACATCCACACGCTCGGGAGGACCTTGTCGACTCCACCCACTTTGACATGTTTGCATCAGAGGGGCAGTACCAACTGGGCCTCACGAGTGGATAGACTCTAAGGCTCTGTGTCAGTTAAGCTAGCGCCAGTGCAGGGTCTTGTATAGACTCCGGACTCCCTGACAGGTAGCAGGAGGGTGGCAGAAGATGGGAGAATCACTGGAGTTAGCTTTGTGTTGCCTGGATTGGGGGGCCACCCTGGCTGACCCAGAAGGCTTCCTTCGACGTCAGCTCTAACATCAGAGGGAAGCCTTCCAGATCAGCTTCGTCTTGAGGGGGGCATGCCATTGGAGGAAGGAGGGTGAGAGACCCTTTGCTGAGGCCAGCCAGGGTGGTCCCACAGTCGGGGCAACACCAAGCTAACTCCAGCAGTGAAGAGCCCTCCGTCTTCTGCCACCCTTCCGCTACCTGTCAGGGAGTCCAGCCAGACCTTCACCAAATACAAAGTAAGACACCATACATTAGACTCGGAAAAGTGTAAACAAATATAAAATGGAAATTGAAGACAGCCAGACTATCTCTATATGCAGTGCAGTGCTAGAAAAATGCAACAGAAAAGTTCCACATTTCCCAAGGCTGCCACATTCAGTCCCTAAAAATGTCAAGTATTTTTCTTTTCTGCCTTTGTTCTCTGAGCATTTAATTTTTCCTGATAGACACAAAGATAGTAGAGAAAAATTACTGGAATCAATCTGCTATTAAGTTCTCTCTCACAGTCTTCTTTACTCTAAAGCCAACAGTTTCCATTCTGTAAATTATAAATAATATTTTTCTGTACTTTTGCTGTGTGATCATTTGTTCTTTCTGATCATGTTTGTTGCACCCTCCAATTTCTGCTTTCCTTTGCCGTTTCTTAACTTTCTAAAGTCTCCAGTCCATCTACCACTTCATCTCTCCCTGTGTTTTTCGCTTCCTCTCCTACATGCATCGCTGACTTTGATCATTTCATTTCAGCTTACCTTCATTTATTTTTTTGTCTCTCTATCTGCTTAGATTTTATTCAGTGTTACTATCAAGTCTTCAATATTTTTCTTTTTTTTTTTTTTTAACTGCATTCACTTACAGCTTTCCATTTTCCTCACCCCAGCCCTGCAATTCCTTTTCTATTTTCCCCCAATTCCTTTACCTATTTTCCCCCAGGTTTTCTCTCTCCTCTCTTTCCTTTTCCAGTACATTCTCTTACTTCCAATCTGTATATTACCACCTCTCAATTTTCACTCCTCGCGGCACTGAAGTCAGGCTCATTGGTCTGTAATTTCTCAGATCACCCCGGAACCCTTTTAAAAAATCAGCGTAACATTGACTACCTTCCAAACTTCAGGTACTACAGACGATTTTAGCGATAGGCTACAGATTACTAACATGTCTGAGCTCATTCAGTACCCTGAGTTCATTCAGATACCATATGCTATCTGGTCCAAGTGATCTTTCGCTTTTTAACTTGTCAGTTTGACTTAGTACGTCTTCCAGATTCACCAAGATTTTGTTTTACATCTCTCTTCAGTCTTCTTCCTCACCCCATGTCCAATATTTTCCTTTACCTTTCATCTTCCCATATCCAGCATCTTTCTTACATGATGAGCATCTCCTTCTCTAAGACAGCATCTTTTACCATCCTATTCCAGTACTTCCCCTCTCGTCCCTCCACCCTGATCCAGCCTCTCCCTTCTGCCACCCTATTCCCCCATGTGAACTATCTCCCCTTCTCCCTTCAAGCAGACTCTCCCTTCTGCCACCCTATTCCCCCATGTGAACTATCTCCCCTTCTCCTTCCAAGCAAGCATTTACCCTTTCTATCCTTCCTCTCCCATTCTTCTTTTCCAGTACCTTCTCTGTCCACTCTCCATTTAGCATCTTCCCCTTGTCTTCCTGCTCTCCCTCTCCTGTCTCCAGCATATTTCATATGTCTCCCTACATACTTCCCCCTCCCCAGGCTTAGCATCTCCCCTTACTCCACACCTTAGGTCTAGCATCTCCTTTTTGTCTTTATACTCTTCCCTCCTATGTCCAGTATTTTCCCATCATATTATTTTCTGAAGGTTCCAGTATCCCCATTGGTGTTCTCTCTACCCTTATTCTCTCACTCCACCTTACCCCATACCATACTGTATCACCATTCCCTTCCATTCTATCCACTCTGTTCTCCCTCACTCACCCCACACGCACCAGTTCCAGTAACTCTCCTCCCTGATCTATCATTTCCCTTCCCATTATCCTTTCACCCATCATGTCACCATCCCACTCTACCCTCAATCATATATATCTTCTTTCTTTCTCTTCCACCACCCCACCACTCCAAACCTGTATTTCTGTTTTCCTCTCCTGGGCACCTGCTACAATCCAGCATTGCATCTCAGTTTTACCCTTTGTCTCCTCCAGTACTCTGCAATGGCAGCCTCACTTGGTTGCCATCACCCATCACTGGCACTACTAGTTCAGTTGGCAGTCAAGAAGCTTCAGGGCGTTGCAGGTTGCATGCATGGCTAAAGGTGTTCTGCTGCTTCTTGTCCCACTCCCTCTGAACTTCCTGTTTTGAGGGATGGACCAGGATTTGCAGTCTTTAGTCACTCATGCAACATGAAATGTCCCACAGCTTCTGCTTGACTATCAATCCATGTTAGGCACAGTGGTGGTAAGTGATGGCAACCTAGTGAGCCAGAATTCAAACCTGCAACTATGGCTCCGATGCAAGCCATTTTGGGAGGGTTGCGCTGGCCATCCCTTAGCAATGCCTGTGCTTTCAGGGCCAGCAGGGAGCTGCTGTATATTTGGATGTGCAGCCAGTCTATACTGGACATTTGCTTCTGGTCCTCTTGGAGGCACTGTGTTCCTATCTCTCTTTGTTGGTTGAATGAGAGATATCTTCCTTTCCCTTTGCTGAATCAGCGTATGTGCTTCCGTGTCTTGTGCATTGCTCATATTGTCCTGTGTGGAACCAGTTCATAGAGCTACGGGTTTATTTGTTTCATACATCTCGCAAGTGCTAGATTTTTAATCCATGTTTAGATTGCAGCTGTCCTTGTCTTTTTGTATCCCTGGATGCCTTGATTTATGCTTCATGCCTTTCTAAAACCTTATATGGATTAATTGACTACAGCAAGGGTGAGTTCAGTTAACTTGCCCATTGCACAAAAGGTCAGTATTATATTGATCCACTCACTCTTCTGAAGGCTAATGTGATAAAGCTTGCTTTTAAACCACAATGTAAGGCTGCACACATGTTTGCTTACCTTTAATGGGACCCCTTTTCAGTGGCTGTCCACATCCTAGCCAGATTCTCGTTATCGGTGTGTGCCTACTTTGCTTATGTCTTAATCCTGCCTTGAAGAATAGGAAATTTAACATCTGAATTGTAGATTAAATTTAATGCAGGCAAGTCCAAAGTGATGTACATAGAATATAATAATAGCACTGAAGAGCTATGGTTTCTAGGTTCCATATTAAGAGTCACCACCCAGGAAACAGATCTAGACATCAATGGGGGCGTGTTGAAATCCTTGGTTCAGTGTGCAGCTGTGGTTAAAAAGAAACAATTAGTTTTAGAAATTAATAGGAAAGGAATGGAGAGTAGAATGGAAAATATACATCTGTATTACTCTATAATGCAACTATTATGGACCAGTTTTGTTACTGCATCTCAAAAAATGGTATAGCAGAACTAGATCAGGTCAAGAGAAAGGTGAACAATGATTAGGGTGATCTAATGGAACCATTATGAGTAAAAACTAAGACCCCCTTTTATCAAGCTGCATAAGGGTTTTTTTTTTTTTTATCGCTGGCTGCTGTGGTAAAAGCTTTGATGCTCATAGAATGCCTAAGCGCGTCAGAATGCCTATGCGCATAGGAATTCCTATGTGTATCAAAATGCTCATAGAATTCCTATGCACGTCGGCAGCAGCCAACGATTAAAAAAAAAAACCTAACATGGTTTGATAAAAGGAGGCCTAAATGCTACTGCTCTTTAGCTTAGAGAAGAAATGGCTGTGGAGAGGTATGATAGAGTTCTATAAATTCATGAGGAGTGGAATGGATAAACACAAATCAGTTGTTTACTCTTTCAGTAAATATAAATACTGGTAGATATCCAAGAATTTATTAAGTAGAATCTTTAAAAACAAGAGAATATTTTTTCACTCAATGAGCAATTAAGCTCTGGAATTTTGTTGTCAGAGAATATGGTAAAAGTTGGTGTTCTCTTGGAATTTATTTTTTTTAAAGGTCTAGGCAGGTTGCTGGAGGAAAATTCTATTGACTGTTGTTAACTACTGTATTTTTCGCGCCATAAGACGCACCTGACCATAAGACGCACCCACCTCTAGAGGAGGAAAAACCAAGAAAAAAATTCTGAACCAAATGGTGTGCCCTATACCCTGTCCCCCCTCTGGTGGTCTAGTAGTAGGCTGGGACAGGGTACAGGGCACGTCTAATGGTAGGCACATCTAGTGGCAGCCAACCAGCCAGCTCCCAAAATCCCCAGCCAGTGCCAAGCCAGGCAGCTCCAAGGCAACCAACCAACCAAGCCAGCTGACCCCCAGTCAACCCGGCCAGCCAGCCAGCCAGCCCAAAGGCAACCAGCCAACCCATCCCAAGCCAGCCAGCCATCAGTCAACCGGGACAGCTAGATAGTCCCAAGCCAGCCAGCCAGCCCAAAGGCAACCAACCAGCCCCCAGTTAACCCATCCAGCCAGTCCCAAGCCAGCCAGCCCAAAGGCAAAGGCAGGAAGGCCGGCTGGCAGGCAGGCCCCCTCCCAGTACATTTTTTTGGCATTCCAGAGGTCCAGTGTGCTCTCCGCGCTCCTGCCTGGGCTCCACTGCTCTCTTCCGGCAACAACAGCGGTGCAGGAGGCAGGGGTGTGCTTTTTGCATGCCTGATTGATCCCTCCCTGCACTCCGAATGGCTGCCTGTCAGTTCTGGTCCCGCGAGAACTGACAGGCAGCCATTTGGAGCGCAGGGAGGGACCAAGCAGGCATGCAAAAAGCACGTGCTTGCCTCCTGCACCGCTCTGATGCTGATGGAAGAGAGCAGCGGAACCCAGGCAGGAGCGCCGAAAGCGCGCTAGACCGCCAGGATGCTGCAAAAAGCGCGTGCCTGTCTCCTGCACCGCTGTGTCGCTAACGCTGCCAGAAGAGAACAGGGGAACCCAGGCAGGAGCGCGGAAAGTGGTAAGTAGACTCGGGTAAAGCTACTACTTATCCCTAAATGTAAGCAACATGAAATCTGTCTACTCTATGGAATTTTGTCAAGCACTTTTAACTTGGATGGGCCACTATTGGAAACAGGATACTGGGCTTGATGAATGTTTTTATTTTTAGACACTATGACAATTCTTATATTAGGTCACTTTATTGTCATTATGGCCTATTTACTAACAATGTGTCTTAATATGTAGTATCATATTAGTTTATCTAGCCCTTAACTGCAAGAAATCTAATATCCAAATCCAATATTTGAAGCGAAAGGTCCAAATTAGAGAATGACACGGGGAAAAAATTTGTCCCCGTCATCGCCCCATCCCCGCAACCACTGTCCCCGCCCTGTCCCTGCAACCACTGTCCCCGTGACTACTATCCTCGCAGCATCCATACAAGCCTCAGTACTGCAATATTTAGCTTATTCCTTCCTTATAAATCAAAGTTCTGGCTGCTGAACTAGAGAATGAGATGTTCAGCTGGCAGGGTTTTGTTTATAAATTTTTATCAACACAACTAATATACTACTTTATCCTAAAGCAAAAAGAAAAGAAATAAATATAATTTTTTTTTCTACCTTTGTTATCTTGTTTCTGCTTTCCTCATCTTCTCATTCAATTCCTTTCATCCACTGTCTGTCTTCTCTCAGCATCTTCCATTTTCTCTGTTACTGTGCCTCTCCCTTCACCCCCCCCCCCAATTGGTCTGGCACCCATCTTCTTCCATCCGCTCCACCCATAGTCTGGCATCTCTGTCTTCTTTCCTTCCAGCGTCTTCTCCCCATTCTCTGTTCCCCATTTCCCTTCAGCATCTTCTCCTCACTTTGTCTTTCCCATTTCCTTTCAGCGTCTGTCTTCCCCATTTCCCTTCAGCGTCTTCTCCCCACTCTGTTTTCCCCTTTTCCCCTCAGCATATTCTCCCCACCACCACCCTTCCCTCTCAAGTTTCAAGTTTATTTAAAAATTTGATTTGACACCACCCCTCACGCGGCCCTGAGAATCTCCCTCCCTCCCCCTTACCTTTGCGGCGTATTAGTAAAGTAACTTGCTCAAGCCGGCCGAGCCTGCCTGCAGTCGCGTGTGTGTGGGCGGAAACTTCTCCTCTGATATAACCGGAAGTTGCATCATAGGAGAATCTTCTGCCCACACACATACTGCAGATAGGCTTGGCCGGCTTGAGCAAGTTACTTTACTAACGCGCCGCGAAGATAAGGGAAAGGGAGGGAGATAGATTCAGCCAGTAAGGAGGGAATGAGATGGGTGCGATCATGACTGTGCACGTTCCCTCCCTTAACTGTGGGGACAAAGCCATTCACTGCTTCACGGGGCAGTAGATGGCCTTGTCCCTGTGCCCGCAGTGAGCACTCCCCCCCCCCCCCATTCTCTAATCTAAATCCAGTATCGAGAGAGAGAGATTTTATATTACTTTACTGACATTTCAGGTAGATAGCTATCTACAATCTGATTTCTTTGGAATAGCAAACCTGCTAAGAGCTCTTGTTTATATATCATTTTATTACATACAGTGTGTGTATGGGAGATAATAGACTTCTTTGATTAAGGTTTACAGTAATTCTTGAATGCCACCTGCTGGGCTACTGTTCAAATAGCTGTGAAAAATTGTGCTTTATGTAAATTCAGTCTACATTGTCTTTCTTTTTTGTATATACCAGTAATTCCAAACAATGGGAGGATTTAAAGCACATATTGTATTGTTAATCAACATTGTGCAGAGGTTTCCTCTTTTTTTTCCATTAAGTAATTGCATTTTCCTCTAAAATAAAACACATTCATCCATTTAGATATTGAAGACTGCAATTTTTGCTGCTGTTTCAGATTAATAAAATATGTAGACATGCTCAGTTGCATTATGAAGAAATGGGGCTACAATATTAAGACTACATTTTGGTTTTAATATGTAATACATCTTACATGTGGAATATAATGAGGGAGCTAGATTTCTTATAATAGCAGTGGTAGCATTTCACATGGCATATTACTGACCTTGATAATCTGGCTAATAATTAAGAGATGTTCTTAATGTTCCTGATAGAGCTAGATCCTTTTGGCTTTAGGATTCCATGGACACTAATTTCAAAACAATTATTACAGAAAGTCATATGATTATCCTGAAGTTCCAATAAAATCACAAGTAAAACATTACTGCATATATTTTCCACCTATATAAAAATATTGTTTAGGCTAGCTTGCATATATATGAGGGTCATTTAATAAATAATGCACACTATTTATTTATTTATTTTTTTTAATTTACATGTTTATTTTTTTTTTTCAAGTATTTCTGTACAGTCCTTCAAAATAGTCTTCCTGCTTTGCAATGATTGAGTCCCAACGTCCAGGAAGCTTCATTATGCCATCCAAGACACCGTTTTTGTTCAGTTGCCGAATGGCTCGGGTAACGGTGGAAGAAAGGTCTTCCAGAGATGCAAAACGTTGTCTATGCATAGGTTGTTTCAACTTTGGAAAAAGGTCAAAGTCTGATGGACTCATGTCTGGAGAGTAGGGAGTATGAGGTAACACCTTCCAGCCATATTCGCATAGTTTTTCAATGACAACATTCCCGGGCGAGCATTGTCGTGAAGAATGAGTGGCCCAGCCAAGAGCAACTAAGGTCAAGTTTTGTGCATTTTTCTGCACATTTTTTGCAAAAAATCACACTAATACACTGCTGTGACACTTCTTCCACATGGAACTTTGTCTGTGATGATGATGCCTTCATAATCATAAGCAAAAATCATCAATTGTTTGACTTTGATTTTATCTCATTGAAATTTTTTTGTTCATGGGGAAGATGGTGCTCTCCACTCGGACTGTAATTTCAGCTCCGGTTCAGTCTCTGACCCACGTTTCATCAATAGCAACAATGCGATTCAAGAATGCCTGACCTTCAACGTCAAATATTTGTTTCAGCACAGTTGCATTGTCCAAGTGTGTCTGATTGTCAACAGACACAGTACCCGAGACACCTGCAGCCTCCATTTCCCACACTTGTCACAGCCACACTATATAGCTCCTAAGAACATGTCCTGCTGCTTCAAGAAATGAAAGTGAAACAAGGTTTATTGCAATCGCATCATCCACTCCCCAGTGTTGTCAACCTGTGCATTATTTATGAAATGACCCTCGTATTTTATGAAATTTCAGGTCAAAAAATTCCAGGAGAGTTTGAATTGTGCACCAATAGGAAGTTCTTTTGAGACCAACTATGTGGCGTTGAGTAACTTGAAACCTCACAAGTAATCACCCTTTTTCTGTTTGTTGATATCTTTTTCGTCTCCAAGCTACAGCAGTTTTATGAAAGTGTGTTTTCATGATCGGCTATTGTTAATCATGTGCGACCTCAATGAGCAGAGCTGCAGTGCAAAGTTCTGTTTTAAATTTGGTAAGACTGCTACAGAAACTTATGAAATGTTGAAAGTGGCTTATGGGGAACATGTCATGAGTCATGGAAGGTGTTTTGATATAGCTTTCAATCCTTAACCCTACTCCTCTGCCCTCCAACCCAGCCAGCTGATTAACTGTTCCCCTTAACTGTATCCATGACATCTTTTTTCTGTTTTTCCTGTTTAGATTGTAAGCTCTTTCAAGCAGGGACTGTTTTCTTACTCTTTGTGACTGTACAGTGCTGCGTGCATCTGGTAGCGCTATAAAAATAATTAATAATAGTAGCAGCATTCATGCTTTGAAAGTGGTCATGAATCAGTGAAAAACGATTCGTGAACTGGAAATCCATCAATGTCAACTGATGAGGATCATGTTGATAAAGTGAGGGTTCTTGTGCATGCTAATCATTGATTAACTGTTAGAGAATTGGCACAGGAATACAACATCTTCGTGGTTCATGCCAAAACATTCTAACAGAGAAGTTGGGGATATCTCGCATTGCGGCAAAGTTTGTTCACGGTTGATGACCAATGATCAGAAGAACAACCGCATCTTCTTGAGCAGGCAAATGAAGATGAAACATTTCTTGATAAAGTGATAACTGGTGATGAGACATGTGTCTACTGTTATGACATTAAGGTCAAAGCTCAGTCGTCTCAATGGAGAACCAAAATATCGCCAAGGCCAAATAAAGCTGAACAAGTTCAGTCGAATATCAAAGTGATGTTAACAGTCTTTTTTACAGTTGTGACATTGTTCACTATGAATTTCTGCCACAAGGACAAACTGTCAACCAAAATTATTATCTGATAGTGTTGAAACGACTCCATGAGAGAATCAGGAGGAAGTGGCCCGAACTTTGTAGAGAGTAGTTGTGGTTCGTGCATCATGACAATGCACCTGCTCACGCTGCCATCAGAATTTTCAAATTTTGTGTAAAAAATGCAATGACAGTTCTTCCACAGCCACCTTACTCTTCTGACTTGGTCCCTGCTGACTTCTTGTTTCCTAAACTTAAATCCATGCTGAAAGGAAAGCGGTTTGACACCATTGAAGACATAAAGCAAAATTTGGTGCAGCAACTTTTGGTGATTCCTGAAGATGCGTTTATGGACTGTTTACAGAAGTGGAAATGATGTTGGAAAAAGTGTATACGCTCTGGAATAAGTTGTAAGATTGTTTAATAAATTGTTTAATAAGTTTTTATAAAATGAGTCCTGGGACTTAACAAATATAGTACATATAAATACCTATGTGCTGCTTTAAAAATATGGTTATTTTAAAAAGTTTGAGATTTATTGTTTTTTTTAAATTAAAAAATCTGGGCAGTTTATCATTGAGTATGTATATTGAATTAAATCAAAAGAAAAACACAAATGTGTAATTTGACTGACACAAAATTAAATAATTCAGATCTACCCATAACTGTCAGTCATCTTGACTTTTGTAACTAGCTGGTTTAATGGATTGTGAATATCTGGTGTTGTCATAAGCTGTCAGACCCAGAAAGTGTGGCACAATGGTTAAAGCTACATTCTGAGCACCCTGGGGTTGTGGGTTCAAATCCACACTGCTCTTTGTGACCCTGGACAAGTCACTTAATCCCCCCCCCATTGCCCCAGGTACATTAGATAGATTGTGAGCCCACCAGGACAGACAGGGAGGAATGCTTGAGTACATGAATAATATCATGTAAACCATTCTGAGCTCTCCAGGGAGAGCAGTATAGAAAATTGAATGAATGAATAAATAAATAAATCTTGCAGCAAGGTAACTTTATCCATTATGACACCAAGAATAAATAAACTTTAGAGCTTTAGAGCTTTTCTTAAAGAACAGATGACACCACCAGAGATGATTAGTACAGATTTTGTTGCCTTCCCAAACCACTTAATGTGATCAGAGGACTACAATTTCAGCAAGTCATCTAATGATGACTGTGCTTTAAGAACTGTGACACCCAGGTTAGGTTTCTGACAGCATGCAACTTCTGGGGCTTTCATTTCTGACTAGCATGATCAAGTAAATTTATTAGCAGTACTAAAGCACTGTAATTTTCAATAACCAGGGACTTGCTGATTTATATCAAAAGATCCATACAGCAGTAAACTATACCATTTATATTTAATTAGTTTTATTGAGCCAAAAGCAATTTTATCTGTAATGAACCACATTATGATTAAGGATGTATTTTAATGATCTTTAAGTAAGGTGAACAGATGTTGTCCTTGACCTGATACACAAGGTTTTCTTGTGTTATTGATAACTTCAGTGTGATTTCTATATTATTATTGTGAAATGCAAAAGAAAGCATTGTCATTATACTCTCATCATTCATTTAGTTCATTGTTTTAAGTGCTTTTTGGATATTAAAAGAGGTCAGCTAATTTGCTATATCTCTGATTCTGTGCTGCAGAAAGTTTTGACTTTTTGTCAAATTGATTTATATTCTATAAACCAGTCAGTCTAAATCTTATTTGGCTGTCACTTTAAACTAGAATTGTCAAAATATTCATATAATTTTGTGTAACTTTTGTCCTAAGTGTAGTTTAAACTATTTCATTGCTGTTTCTTTGTTCTTTAATACTTCATGTCTTTTGCAAGACTTTTTGAATTGTTAACAACAATTTTGGGACTGTATTTCAATAAACTGCAATTCACATACTTTGCTATTTCATCTTAAAACCTCTTTTCCTAAACACTTCAAAAAATTCCTCATAGGTAGACTTGCATGAAGACTGAGAATATATTTATCAATTTAGGCATCACAAAAATTAAAGAAACGTGAAGCCCTTTTACTGTATTAAGCAGATAATGTATGATTTTTAGTTCATTAGATTGTAGCACAAAATTCCACATTAGCTGCCTAACATGGGATCTAGGCGTGACATGGCCAGGCAGAGGAGGTGGTTGGTAAGTCTAGCTGGGCTATCAGCAGTCTTGTAGTACTATGTACTATTGGTAATGGTGCAGCAGCGCATTCTTTAACCCCTCACTCCCTGATCAGGCATTCACACCTTTCCAACACAGACTCAGCCCCTACCAGGCACCCGCACTCCCTACCCCCACCCCAAATTTGTACTCTTACAATTTCTGAACTAAACTTCCCCATGACAGCCCTGACCCCTTCGTTCAACAATTGAGTGCCAGCACAACTAGCCCACCCCTTTTCCCAAACTCTTCTCCTTGGACCATAATAACGTCCTCTCTGCTATCCTTCCCTGAATCACCTGGGAGTTATCACCAGAGGTCAGCATTGGTGGTTAAGTAGTCCCAGGCAACAGCAACTCCCCTCCTTTGCCACTTGGTTGTTGCCTAGTTCCAAAAAAGCACTGATGACCCCCTAGCGGTAAACTTGCAGTACTGCTGCTAGAGGTCATCCTTCCATATGCAGAACCATAAGACCGGGAGAGTGTGTGTGTGGGGGGGAGAAGTTCAGAGGAGAGGGAAGAGTTTTGGCAGGGAGCAGGATGTTAAGGTTTGAGAGATGGCATTTGGAAAAGGAGATGGGCTGGTTGGGCCAGTCCCTGATGTTGATTGAAAGGTCAGGTAGTTTCAGGGTGTGTTTTGGGAGAGAGGGCTCAATGTGACATTTTTTTTTTTTGGGGGGGGTGTCAGGTCTGTGTCATGGGTGCAGGTACTTGAAGTGAGCAGTCAGGTTTGTGTCTGGAGGGTTGGGTCTGTGTTGAGGAGTTGTGTGTCACTTGAAACCCAAATGATGAAGTTACGACTGTCTTATTTTGACACACCGTCAGAAGAGAGAGATCACTGGAGAAGGACATCATGTTTGGGAAGATTGAAGGAACCAGGCAAAAAGGGCAGCCTGCAATCAGATGGCTGGACATGTTGAAAACAACTATGGGGAAGACGCAGGAGGACCTTAATGGACTAGCACAAAACCAATTTATTTTTAGATCTGTAATTCATTAAGTCGCTAGAACTCAAACACAAGTCGATGGCACCTAACAATGACTGAGGATCTCCTTAAGGAAACTGTGACAGTGCCCAAGCATGACATTCTGTGGTAGGCACAGATGAAGAATTGGGAGATTCCTCTTTCTGTGTAACCTGTTCCTAAAAAGTAAGACACCATGTATAGAATCCAGAAGGCTCCTGGATTTGAGAAGGCCCAGCTCCCCATCACTTCTGTTGATTGAATCTGTTCTGAAGAAGACTAATCCCCTCTTCTATGAAACTGTGCTAGCAGTTTTTAGTGCAAGGAGAGCACAGAGAGCCGCGTTGAATGGCCCGTACTGCTCCCGACGCTCATTGAGCTCGTATGAGTGTCGGGAGCTGCGCGGGCCATTCAGCATAGCTCTCTGCTCTTAAAACTGCTAGCACGATTTCCTAGAAGAGTGGACAAGAGTTCAATGACCCATGCCTCAGTGCCCCGGGGCAAGATGTTAGGGGCTTGGAGTCTTTTGGGAGGAAGGTTTAACAAGCCTTTATACTTGTGTCCTGCATTGAGGCCTATCAGCTTTACAAGAGAATTTATTTTCAGTTCTTGGTGCGCATTGTGATGGACTTTGCAGATTTTCTGCTTGTGGATAAAGCTGCAGAACTCCACAAGCTACCGTGTTTCCCCCAAAATAAGACAGTGTCTTATATTAATTTTGGGCCCAAAAATGCACTAGGTGTTATTTTTTTCATGTACAATGATCATCTATCCCTTCCTCTCCTCCACCCCATTCTTCCTCTTTTATGTAGCATCTTTCCTCCCCTCTCACCCATCCCCTTTTGCCTTCCCTCTGCAGCATCCTTCTATCCATCCCTCCCATCCTCCTGTGCAGCAGAACCCTTGTACTGTGCACAGCATCTTTCTATCCCTCATTCCTCCCATCCCTCGTGCAGCAGAACCCTTGCCCAGCTTCTATCCCTCCCTTCTGTTCAGCAGAACCCTTGAGCAGCACTCCCTGTTCAGAATGCTGTTCTGTCTTCTTTAGTTTTTCATTCTGCACGTGAGCTGAAAGTTGTCTTTCTGATCTGCTCTGTATATTTCTTTATTATTTTCAGTATTTTTCATGTTTTTTGTGGCTATCAGTGCAACAGACCTCTCCAGTGAGGGTCCAATTCTATCTACGTGGAGAAGATTTGGTTCTGCAACTGTTTTAATCCCTTGGGGACCTGTTTGGCCAGCATGCAGAAATTATTGTGGAGTTTGATGTCCATATCCCTAGTAGCTTAGCTTGCTTACTGAATCACAGGAGCTTGAGCGCAGGCTGTTAAGTATCCACAGGAGGGCTCATGGGGACTCTTCAGGGTGCCGGCTGTGATTTTACCTCTCCCCCTTCACATATGCGGTTCCACAGTGGTTGTGGATCAATCCAGCTTCAATCCAACTGGCAGCCGAAGATCTTAGCATTAGGAGTACTGGCTGATTAAGGCAAGTATTCCTTTCCCAGATCCAGCTACTTTTTAGAGCTGAGTTAGGCTGTAGCACCTTCAGAGCACATGAGTAAGGCTATTACAGCCTATGGGCAATGGGGGTGTCTGAAAAACATGTTTTTTGAAGGTTATTGCCACATTCCTTAGGGTCCCCTACCTCTAACATCCTGTTTTCTTTTTTACATTTAGTTAAGGCATTTTTGAGCCATATTTTTGGCACCAAAATGTTGCTGCATCTTGGATTTCCCAATTTTTTTCCCCCAAAATTCTCCAGATCCTTCAAATCACCTCATTTTGCCTCAAAATGGGCAGGGATAGAGTTCTCAGGCTTACACCTAATATATGCTAGTTTTGTACTGGATGGATGCCAGAAGAGTGCCTTGTGCCATATGCCATGCAGTACTTGAAGGAGAGGCGAGAGCTTTGAGCTTAGCCTCCACTTTAGTCTCTAGGGCTGAGGAACCACTGGGGTGTCCATGAGAAAATCCCTCTCGGAGCCATGGAACAGCAACATACTTATGTGTAAGAGTGTGGAAATTGCAGAACCCAAGAAATGCAGGGTGAGTTACCTAATGGAGACTCGGTGATACCTAGTAAGACCTGAATTTGTTAATTTGATGTGGAGAGCTTATTTGGATATCCAGGATCCTCAGTTGAGGTCTGCAGCTAGCCAGAGTTCGTGTAAGGGCACATCAGAGTCATTAGCAGCGGCTGACCAAGAGCCTATGGACCTTTCAGATAGGGACTTGAAGGGCGAGGGATCAGTTTGTATGCCCTTGCTGTCACAGGGTGAGGCTTCCCTGCAACAAGTACACAGGAAGGAGTGGTGGCCTTTCACCAAGGAGAGGATCCCACAGTACTCTGGCTGTTCAAGCCTTCCATGCTATTAGAGCTCATTACTGACTCCCTGCAGGATTTAGACTCCCAGCAGGCTCCTTTCACTCAGTGTTCTATCCTGAGAGTGCAGCAGACATCTTTTCCCTGGCAGCCTGATATGAGTATTATTGTCATGGAGCACTGGGATGCTCCTGTGGGCTCTTTAAAGGTAGCTCTCAGGAGAATCTAATTTAATCTAGTCTTCAATTTATATACTAGGTCACCTCCCAACGAAGCTCGACTCGGTTCACATGTAATTAAGACTAGAGTACATAAGAAAGAGAGCATAAAAGAAAGAAAGCTGAATTATCGTCAATTCTTTGATACTATAGTTAAGAACATAAGAACATAAGAAGTTGCCTCCACCGGGATCAGACCAGAGGTCCATTGCACCCAGCGGTCCGCACCCGCGGCGGCCCATCAGGTCCATGACCTGTCAAGTGTTCCCTGCCCTAAAAAAACCTATCCTTACTTCTATCTGTATCCTTCAATCCCCTTTACCTTCAAGAATTTATCCAAACCTTCTTTGAATCGCTGTAGTGTCTTCTGCCCCACCACAACCTCCGGGAGTGCGTTCCATGTGTCCACCACTCTCTGGGTGAAGAAGAACTTCCTGGCATTGGTTCTAAACCTATCCCCTTTCAGTTTCTCCGAGTGCCCCCTTGTACTTGTTGTTCCCCACAGTCTGAAGAATCTGTCCCTGTCTACCTTATCTATGCCTTTCAGGATCTTGAAAGTTTGTATCATGTCTCCTCTAAGTCTCCTCTTTTCCAGGGAGAACAGCCCCAGCTGTTCTAGCCTGTCGGTATGAACAGCTGGGGCTGTTCTCCCTGGAAAAGAGGAGACTTAGAGGAGACATGATACAAACCATTTAAGCCATTTAAATGTGTGAACAGCAGAGTTTTCAGGGCTTTACAAAATTGTTGTAGCTGGCCTATCAGTATAATTAAGTCAGGAAACATAGAAACATAGAATAAAAAGCGGCAGAAAAGGGCTATAGCCCACCAAGTCTGCCCATTCCAAGTATCCCCCCCCCCTGGATTTACTCCCTTAAAGAACCCACGTGGATATCCCATTTTCTCTTAAAATCCGTCACGCTGCTGGCCTTTATCACCTGGAGTGGGAGTTTGTTCCAATGATCCACCACTCTTTCGGTGAAGGATAGGAGGAAGGTTCTTTGCATATGCAGAGGTCTAGAAGCAGATCTCGTCAGACCTTCTGGGTGCTGGAGATCATTCAGGGAGAATATAAAGTTCAGATTCGCCCATCCCCTAACAGACTGGTTTGTAGACTCCCCGGTGGTGTGCCCAGAAAAGTCATGAAGAGTCTTAGCAACAGTACAGAGATTTGTAGAAATTCAAGCCAAAGAGCCAGTTCCGCCAGAAGAATTAGACTCCGGCAGATATTCCATATACTTCATAGTGTCCAAGAAAGGCTCAGAGAACTGGAGACTCATTCTGGATCTTACGCATGTCAATGATTTCCTGAAGGTTCCATGTTTTTGCATGGAAACCATGCAATCAGTCATCACAGCAGTGGCTATAGAGGAATTTCTAGCTTCCCTAGACTTGACAGAAACCTACCTACACATTCTCATATTTCCAGAACACACAAGATTCCTGAGATTCCATGTGCTGAAGAGATATCAGTTCTTGGTGCTTCCCTTTGGGTTGGCAACAGAGCCCCACATATTCACCAAGGTGATGGTAGTAACCACACATCTCTGTAAGATAGGATTGCAAGTGCATCCATATCTAGATGACTGTCTGATCAGAGCTCCATCGTTATCGGAAGAGGAACAAGCAGTAGCTCAAATTCAGGTCTTGCAGAGCTTGGACTGGATAGTGAATTTTTGAAAGAGCCAACTCGTTCTGTCCCAGTCCCCGGAATACCTGGGAGTACTATTCAATATGGCAGAAGGCTGGGTCTTTCTTCCAGAGGCACGCAGACAGAAGCTCTGCACTCAGATAATGGACATGATGGCCAAGCTTGCTCCAGCTGCATGGATTATCTTCAAGTATTAGGCTCCATGGCAGCTACTATAGATATGTTCCTTTGGGCGAAGGCTCACTTGTGTCCTCTCCAGAATTCACTACTGTCTTGGTGATTCCCACAAAAGGACTCCCTTCAAATGACTCTGTGGAGTCCTATTTGCAGTATGAGTTAGTTGGTTCCATTCTCGGTCGTTATTACGGGGCCTGCCCCTCAGAATAACTTCCTGGGTGATTCTCTGAATGGATTCTAGCCAGTTTGGTTGGGGAGCACATTTAAATGGACACCCAGTCCAGGGGCAGTGGCCAGCCTCATAGAGAAAATAGTCCATTAACAGATTGGAGCTTTGGGCCATTCGATTGGTGTTACAGAAGCTGTAGAAGAGTCTGGATGGACAGGTGGTCCGAGTCTTCTTGGACAGTGCTTTAGCAGTAATGTGTGTTAATTGCCAAGGAGGCACCAGGAGAGCACAGCTGAGCCTGGAAGTCTATTTATTGTTCCAGTGGGCAAAGCTACACCTGCAGACAATCTCCGTGGCACATTTAGCAGGAGTGGACAATGCCAAGGTCGATTACCTCAGCAGGCACACCTTGAACCCAGGAGAATGGATGTTATCTGCAGCAGCGTTCCAATCCATCGTCTTTCAGTAGGGTTGACCAATTTTCAATCTGATGGCAATGGCGAGAAACAAGAAGGTGGACTAGATCTTCAGTTGAAGATCCGAGCCTGGATTAGCCACCGTGAGAATGGGCTACTGAGCTTGATGGACCATGTCTGAAAACACATCTATTCCTGAAATACTTAGGAGACCAACCCATTCAATCTTAGTGCTTAACAACTGAGCGCAAGAATCACCTGTCGCTAAATCTGTACTTTGTTCATTCAATCTGTAACTCTGTTTATTAACTCAATCTGTAACATTTCTAAGCATTGTAAACCGCATAGAACTTCACGGTCCTGCGGTATATAAACTGTTATTATTATTATTATTGCTCTGACCCAGTAAGGCTGCTCTTATGTTCTTATGCATTTGACAGGACCTGAAAATGAGGTACATGCCAGACTTCTCTGGCATTACTAGTCTTGGTCTGTATCATGATTAGTTCACTATGTAACAAAATTTTATTTTTTTTGTTCCTGGGTAATAAATGTTCTTTCTTAATTGCCTTTGCCATAAAAGTATAGAATATTGCTATCATTCCCCTCAAATTTTGCTTTTGTGACCAGGACATTGATATTTTGAAATTTATCTTTTATGCAGAGCATTCCAGTTTGATTCCAAGCTGAGTAAAGTTAGGGCAGGGGTGTCCAATGTCGGTCCTCGAGGGCCGCAGTCCAGTCAGGTTTTCAGGATTTCCCCAATGAATATGCATTGAAAGCAGTGCATGCACATAGATCTCATGCATATTCATTGGGGAAATCCTGAAAATCCGACTGGATTGCGGCCCTCGAGGACCGACATTGGACACCCCTGAGTTAGGGGCTCTTTTATTAAAGCAGAAACATCCAGCAGATGCATTTTGCTATGTATGTGGCTAATTTATTAAGATAAGAGGAAAAAAGTACTCCATAGAAATATCTGCTAAGATGTGCAATGCCTACAAGGCATATTTCGGCATACCTTTTGGGGATCAAGATAAACCTTGGGCATCTCACTTCACATGCGAGTACTGCCAAAAAAACCTCTGGATGATAAGACAATTTTGTTTCTCACTATGATGGTGTAATTTTCTGCTATAAAATTTCTTAGAATGTTTAATTTAAAAATATGTGTATGAAATATGTTGTGAGAATCTTATATAAATTAGTTCCAGATGAAATAAGTTTATTATTTTCATTACCACAATTTCATTTTGTTCTTCTATAGGATTGTATAGCAGGGAAAATAGAGCCATGAAGTTTGCTATCCCAAGAATTTGGCGGGAACCCAATGATCATTCAAGCAAGCTACCTCTGTATGGTGGACCCTTCCAAACATCGTGCTGTCAAGCATGCATCTGCAATCACATGTCTGGATATTCCTTCATCCATTGCCCCAATGCCACATTGCCTTAAACTCCCCATACCCACTCCCCCAGAGAGAGAGCAGCTGTCTTCAGAAGAGAGTAGCAAGTCAGAGAGTGAGGGAGATGATGTAGATCAAGTTTACAATATCAGTGGGTCAGCCGATGAAAGAAACACATATTATCCAAACCAAAAAGAACTCAATGACATGATTAGAGATCCTGCTCTCACAAAGTCCAATGCTGAGCTTTTGACATCTAGGCTCAAGCAGTGGAACTTGTTGGGATGAAAGTGTGCAATTCACAGATCAGAGGAAACGTCACCAAGCTTTTTCCACATTTTTCACCCATCAAGATGGACTCTGCTTCTGCCACAATGTGACCAGTCTGAGGCAATTGGAATTGCCTGTAACCCGAAAGTTGGGTGTCTCTTCATTGACATCTCATCCAGGAGCATCAAAGCCATGCTGCACAATAACAGGAGCAAGTACCTGTTTCTTCCACTGGCTCACTCAGTGCACCTCAAAGAGGATTACAACAGCATCCAGACCTTACTAGGCGCCTTGAAGTATGATGAGTATGGTTGGGAGGTCATTGGAGACTTCAAAACAGTAGCATTCCTAATTGAGCTCCAAGGTGATTTTACAGGTTTCCCTGCTATCTCTGCCTTTGAGACAGTAGGGACCCAAATGCAAACTACCAAAGGCGGGACTAGCCATAGCGGACCGAGTTTTCTGTGGGGAGAAACGACGTCAAATGGGAATAAATGGTGAACCCCCATGAAGGTGCTGATGCCACCAGTACACATTAAATCAGGCCTAATGAAACAGTTTGTCAGAGCTCTAGATAAGGAGTCGGCAGCCTTCAAGTACCTTCAAGACATCTTCTCTAATCTGTCTGAGGTAAAGGTAAAAGATGGTGTCTTTGTTGGGACAAAGAATAAAGAAGATCATGGAGTGCAAGGAATTTCCCAAGAAGATAACTAGGAAGGAGAAAGTGTCTCGGAATAGCTTTGTTGCAGAGGTTTGGGACTTCCTGGGCAATCATGAGGCTGAAAACTATGTGGAGTTGGTTGAGAATCTGGTGTAGAATTACAGTAAAATGAGCTGTAGGATGTCTCTCAAAGTCCATGTCCTTTATTCTCAAATTGAGACATTCAAGGAGAACATGGGAGCATGCTCAGAGAAGCAAGGTGAGTGCTTCTACCAGGATATACTGAACTTTGAATGCCTATACCAAGGCCAATATAATGGAACATGATGGGAAACTACATCTGTAGGCTGATTCATGAAAAAGACTTACAATATAATCACAAATCTTGAAAAACTACTCACTTCTAAATCTTCTGTGATCATCTTTGTATAACTTCAATATAAATACGTGTTAATTGTGATTCATATGTTGCTTTTTATGACTTTATAAAAATGAAAAGATGAAAATTCAGTATTTTGATGTTTTAAAAAAAGGTAAATTGCAAAATTTGACTATCCTGGTCACAAAGGCAGTGTTTTATGAAAATAAAAGACATTTTCTATACTTTTTAGGCATGATCAATTAGGAAATTACACTTACTGCCCAGGAACAAAAATCTTGTTGCATAGTGATATTTGCTTCTGATTGTTCTTGAATTCTTACTGCACATTCAAAAGAAAATTATAAGTGTTACTTGTAAAACTTCTGATATGTGAGCTTGCATAGCATGTGTTTAGTGATGAAATCTATAGCTTATTAAATCAACTTTCTTTCTATTATAGGATCTGTTTTCAATCAATGCTTATGTTTATGCTGAAAAACCACACCTAGATATACACAGTTTTGAAGGCACTTTTACACGGGTAAGTACGTTACTGTTAGTTTCTAAACATAGTTTCTAAAAATATTTAACAGCTGTACTAGCATGAAATAAATGATTTATTTTATGTTCAAATCTGTTTTACTATGAATAAAAAACAACAAAGAAGACAACAAAGTCAAAGGAATTAACTTCCAACAATACAAAAGTTGTTGCGTTGTTTTGGTAGAACAAGAGTAGAAACCCCCTGCCCCCCCCCCGAACCCTACTTAATTTGAAAACTAATATGTTTAGTCTTTGTTTATAGAAAGGTTTGTTTTCTTCCTGAATTGCATCTGTGGCAAAATATACGTTTTGCAGCATGCAGTTCAAGAACTGTGGATGGAAATGTATGTGAAGCAATATTTGGTTCCGAATTGAATTCAAATATGTAGTACAGCCCTTGTTCATTCTATAATAGCAGATGCTACTTTTAGATGATGAGGTTAAAATCAAAGATCATTATACTACTTTTCATCACCCTTTGGCATTTTCCATCTTCCTTGTATCAGTTCCTTTAGTATCTTCTGTTAGCAGCACATTTTGTTATTTTCTGTCTACCTCTACTATCTTCATCATTCTCTGTATCAATGGATATTTAACCTGTCCCTGGAGACCCCCAGCTAGTTGGGTTTTATGCATGTGGCGTATATGTTCACAGATGACAGGTCTGGGATATAACAAAGCTCTGGCATGTTAGTTGGACTGAGCTTTGTTTTATCCCAGACCTGTCATCTGTGAACATATACGCCACAGGTTTGGTTCCATTTTTAGTGACTCCTGATGCAGGCGTTCCTGAGACACCGAAACACAGTGCTGTGTCGGGTCCACAGCTTCTGCTTGTATCCTTTTATGAAATAAACAAGTTGGTTTTACATCAGTGGAGTGCTCATTGTCCGTTCCCACTTCCTTTTGTACTGTAATACAAAACGAAACATGATAAGTGCAATAGAAGACTTCTTAAAGTTAGTATGCATATTCATTAGAGACATCTTGAAATTTGACTGGCTGGGGGTTCCCTGGGACAGATTCAAGAACCACTGTTCTAGATTAATGGCACAAAGTCATTATTGCAGAAGTTTCTACTGTGAAAGGAAATGTTCCCTTCCTAAGGCAACCACAGCAACCCCAGTGTCATTCTTTTACTAGACCTTGCCAATGAGAAAGAGGGCAACTGGCTACATCTGCACAGTGAAAGTAGTTGCTTTTTTTTGACATTCTTTGTGTACAGAGTGAAGTAGCATTCTTCCTTAAGGAAGAGAAGAAAATCAAAATTTATTCCTGGGTTATTCAGCATTGTTAGAACAGGCTATCATTTCAAGTTTCCATGTTTTCCACCAGAAGAAAAAAAACACCTATCCTGCTCTCATAAGAACATAAGAATAGCCATACTGGGTCATAGAAACATAGAAACATAGAAATAGACGGCAGATAAGGGCCACGGCCCATCCAATCTGCCCACCTCAATGACCCTCCCCTACCTTTCTCTGTGAAGAGAACCCACATGTCGATCCCATTTTGTCTTAAAATCGGGCACGCTGCTGGCCTCAATCACCTGAAGTGGAAGGCCATTCCAGCGATCCACCACTCTCTCGGTGAAAAAGTACTTTCTGGTGTCACCATGCAGCTTACCTCCCCTGAGTTTCCATGGATGCCCTCTTGTAGCCGTGGGACCTTTGAAAAAGAAGATATCTTCTTCCACCTCGATACGGCCCGTGAGATATTTGAACGTCTCGATCATGTCTCCCCTCTCTCTGCGTTCCTCGAGAGAGTATAGCCGCAACCTATCCAGCCGTTCCTCGTACGGGAGGTCCTTGAGTCCTGAGACCATCCGGGTGGCCATTCGCTGGACCGACTCCAGTCTCAGCACATCTTTGCGGTAATGAGGCCTCCAGAATTGTACACAGTATTCCAGATGGGGTCTCACCATGGATCTATACAATGGCATAATGACTTCAGGCTTATGATTGACGAAACCCCTACGTATACACCCTATGATTTGTCTAGCCTTAGATGAAGCCTGTTCCACTTGATTGGCAGTCTTCATATCTTCACTGATGATCACCCCTAAGTCCCGTTCTGCTACAGTCCTTGCTAGGATCTCGCCATTAAGGGTGTAAGTTTTGCATGGATTTTGGCTGCCAAGGTGCATGACTTTGCATTTTTTGGCATTGAAACCTAGTTGCCAGATCCTAGACCAGCGCTCCAATAGGAGTAGGTCGTGCTTCATATTGTCGGACATTGAGTTTTTGACCGTTGCACTCCTTTCTACTACATTGCATAGTTTGGCGTCATCTGCGAATAACGTTATTTTACCTCGAAGCCCTTCTGCCAAGTCTCTTATAAAGATATTGAACAGGATCGGGCCCAAGACCGAGCCCTGCGGCACTCCACTGATCACCTCCGTCATTTCAGAGGGGGTGCCATTCACCACTACCCGCTGACGCCTGCCTCCAAGCCAGTTCTCAACCCATTTTGTCAAAGTGTCACCCAATCCTATAGAACTCATTTTGCTCAACAGCCTGCGATGTGGTACGCTATCGAAAGCTTTGCTGAAGTCTAAGTACACAATGTCCAGGGGCTCCCCAACATCCAGCTTCCTCGTCACCCAGTCAAAGAAGCTGATCAGGTTGGATTGGCAGGATCTCCCAATAGTAAATCCATGTTGACGGGGATCCCGTAGATTCTCCTCGTCCAGGATCGTATCCAATTGACGTTTGATTAGAGTTTCCATCAGCTTGCTCACTATTGATGTGAGACTCACCGGTCTATAGTTTGCAGTCTCCATTCTGCAACCTTTTTTGTGGAGTGGAATGACGTTAGCCGTTTTACAGTCCAACGGGACTATACCCGTACTAAGGGAGAGATTGAAAAGCGCGGACAGTGGTTCCGCCAAGACATCACTTAACTCCCTGAGCACCCTGGGGTGTAAGTTGTCTGGCCCCATCGCTTTGTTAACCTTGAGTTTAGACAGCTCACAGTAGACACTGCCTGGCGTAAACTCGAAGCTACTAAATGGGTCAGACCAATGGTCCATCTAGCCCTAGTATACTGCTTCCAACAGTGGTCAATTCAGGTCACAAGTACCCCTACCTCAGGGCTATTTTCATCTGTTTTGGTAAGAAGTTGCAGTCCTCCATCAAGCATATCACCATTTTAATGTAAAGCACCATACTAATGTAAAGCACGATAGTGGCAGCTTTATGTTGCAAAGATGCTTTGCAGCGGCAGGACCAGGAGAGGCTTGTGAAGATCAAAGGAGAGAAACCTCTTCCAGACTGCTACAAGCCAGGAAAAGTGGAGAAGATAGATTTTTCAGGAGAGCAATGAACCTAATCAGAAATCAAAAAGTAAATGTCCTCAAGTAACCCAGTCAAAGCTCAGACCTGAATCCAATAGAAAATCTATGGCAAGACTTTGTGCATTGCAGTCTACAAACAATCCCCAGTTAACATGAAAGAGCTTGAGCTATTTTCCTAAACGAAAGGGAAAAAAAAATTACACCATTCAGCTGTGCTAAGTTGGTAAATACTTATGCTAAATGACTTGGAGCACTTAATGCTGCACAAGGGCCTCCTCCTATATTGAGTAAAGGAGTGTGAATACATATGCAGTTCTCTTCTCTTTCCTATAAAATTATATTGTAATTCTCCCATTTTTCTTTTGTACCTGTTTGTCAAGTCCTGTAATTGTCTGTTCCCCTTTTGTTTGGCTAACTATTTCCATTAGCCTTGTTTTTATTGTAAAATCACCTTGAAATATATGATACGGTGGTATATCAAATTCTCAATAAACTTGGAAACTTATTCTTTTACATGTAAAGCAGTGATTTTCCGAGGCCAAGCAGGCATTCTCACATGTGGGTGATATCACCCATAGAACCCAGTACGGACACTGTGAAGTACATTGTCACTTTAAATCTTTAGGTAATGCCCATTTTTCATTCTTAACAGTGCTTTTCTGCCTGATGTCAGCTCGCAGGATCATCAGTCCATGGAACTGAGAAGCTTTCGGTATCTCCTAAGCATGTCAAAGTTTGAAATCTTTTTCGTTCCTTCCCAATATAATTTTATAATTATTTTCTAAGTAATTTTTCTTATTTTATCTTTTTCCAATATTTTGTTCAAGTTTGGTTAATTTCTTTCAGTTTTTCAATTTTTGACCTACAGGCCACTTTGAGACCCGTTTTTCAACGCAGGGAGTGTCAATGCTTTGTTGGCATACTTTGTACTCCCATGGTACGTAGACCACTGAGCATTTTAGTAGCCTTCTAGGCCTACTGCATTCTGTTTATATCTTTTTGAAGATGCGGTCTCCACAATATTCTAAAGGAAGTCCTACCATAATCATATACATAGTTCTCAATACCTCTTTTTTCCTACTGGCCATTCCTCTCTCTATGTACCCAAGCAACCTTCTAGCATTTGCCATTGCCTTTTCAACCTGTTTAGCCATCTTAAGATCATCATTTACGATCACATCCAAGTCCCGTTCCTCTTTCATGCACAAAAGTTCTTCACCCCCTTAACTGTACTTTTCCCTCAGGTTTTTGAAGCCTAAATGCATGACCTTACATTTCTTAGCATTAAATCCTAGCTGCCAAATTTCAGACCATTCCTCAAGCTTCACTAGGTCCTTCCTATGCTATAAACACCATCAGGGGTGTCTACTCTATTTCAGATTTTCATATCATCTGCAAAGAGACAAATCTTAACAGTCAGCTCTTCAGCAATATTGCTTACAAAAATGTTAAAAAGAACAAGCTCAAGAACCGAACCTTGAGGTACACCACTGGTGACATCCCTTTTCTCAGAGCAATCTCCATTGACTGCTACCTTCTGTCGCCTTCTACTCAACCAGTTCTTTGCCTAGTCTGTCACTTTGGGCCCTTACTGAGGGCACTTTATTTATTAGACGCCTGTATGAAGCACTTTCAAAGGCTTTGCTAAATTCTAAATATACCACATCTAGCGCTCTACCTCTAACCAATTCTCTGGTCACCCAGTCAAAGAAATTGATTAGATTTTTCAGCAAGATCTGCCTCTAATGAAACCATATTGCCTCAGGTCCTGTAATCCACTGGATTCCAGAAACTTCATTATTCTCTTTTCTTAAAAGTGTTTCCATTAATTACTTATCACAGAAGTCAGACTTATAGAGGAGAGTGTGGTGCAGTGGTTAGAGCTACACTCTCAGCATCCTGAGGTTGTGGGTTCAAACTGTGCTGCTCCCTATGACCCTGGACAAGTCACTTAATCCTCCACTGCTCCAGGTACATTAGATAGATTGTGAGCCCACCAGATAGGGAAAATGCTTGAAGTGTGTTTGTATAACTACAAAAATGGCAGTATACAAGTCCCAATTCCTTTAATTCTTCTTTACTTCCACTTTTGTGGAAAGGGTCTACATCCTTCCTTCTCCAGTCCTCTGGTACCATTCCCATCTCTAGAAAAGCATTGGAACATTTGTTATGAACTCTGTCTGCATAAGCAAAAGCGGTCACTCAAAGCTCAACAAATTCAGTGCCAAAAACCTTTCGGTTCAGCATCGACATCAAACATGGAAGGAAATTTGCGACCCAATACTCTACCTGCATCGACACCGATATCGCTATCTACACTGTATGCACCGACCATATATAAAGAGCATCGAATATCAGGCTCTTCAGAGATGAGATGAGACATAGTCTGTGTCCATTCCTCATGCATTAGGGGATGCTTCACATAAGAAAGTTGGGAAGCATAACACTCATCCTCTTCTAGATTTGGCATGGTGTCCTCCCAGATGTCCATCTCCTCAACGCATTATTTATTAATGTATTTAAAAAATGTGTTATTTGCAATCATCCTACAATTCTGAGCAAGTTACAATAAATCATAACTAATCATTAAATTATAAGTATTATAAGTGTCAATAAATTAGGGATTGCTCTCCATCGCTGCAGATCATGTCTCCTCCCAGGCATGCTTTGACATTTTGGTCTTCCATGCCCAGACAACCAGCACCGCAAATTATTTCCATACAACCAGCACTGCAAATTACTTCCATACCTATATCTCTTCCAGTGCAGAAGCTGTCTCTACAGGATGAGATCCAAGCTGTGCTCAAAGAACTTTCTGGGCTACTGCAGCTGCAGTGTTCAGAGGCTTTAATGACTTTCATGCCTGCTTCAGCCCAGCCCAAGGATATGTTGAGGTATTGATCGAGGACTAGGTTATGCATCCTTTCTCAATGTTGATTAACGGGGTCGATACAGAATTATTCCATGCATGCATCGTCATCATCAGAGGAGTTTTCTCCTGGGTGAGAGCAATGACCACTACTTTGATGCTCTTCAGCACACAGTCAACACTCCTCTCAACACACATCCCTTGTTTTATCCAGGGTTGACGGTCAATCTAGTAGATGTATGCATGCAGATTGATAGGCTTAAAAACAATAAATCCCTGGGACCGGATGGCTTCCATCCGAGGGTAATCAAGGAACTGAAAGGGGCTATAGCTTCAACTAATAACCAATCTATCTATCAAATAGGGAAGGATTCAGGAAGACTGGAAGGTGGTGAATGTTACGCAGATCTTCAAAAAAGGTTCGAGGGGAGGTCCGGGAAACTATAGTACAGTCCCGGGAAAAATTGTAGAGGCGCTGATAAAGGACCACATCATTGATCACCTTGACGGACACGATCTGATGAGGACCAGCCAGCACGGCTTCAGCAAAGAAAGATCTTGCTTGATGAATTTGCTGCACTTTTTCGAGGGAGTAAACAGGCAGATAGACAAGATTGACCCAGTTAACGTTGTATATCTGGATTTTCAGAAAGTGTTCAACAAGGTTCCGCATGAACGACTACTTTGAAAAATTGCGAGCCATGGAATCAAGGGTGATGTACTCATGTGGATTAAAAACTGGCTGGCGGATAGGAAACCGAGAGTGGGGGTAAATGGTCAATACTCGGACTGGAAAAGCGTCAAGAGTGGAGTGCCGCAGGGTTTGGTGCTTGGACCCGTGCTCTTCAACATATTTATAAACGACCTGGAAATTGGTATGACAAGTGAGGTGATTAAATTTGCGGACGATACGAAGTTATTCAGAGTAGTGAAGATGCAGGAGGATTGCGAGGACCTACAACGTGACATAAACACACTTGAGAAATAGGCCGTGACATGGCAAATAAGGTTTACCGTGGATAAGTGTAAGGTGATGCATGTCGGTAACAAAAACCTTATACACGAATACAGGATGTCCGGTATGGTACTTGGAAAGGATCCCCCAGGAAAGAGACTTGGGAGTACTGGTCAGCAAGTCAATTAAGCCGTCTGCGCAATGCAAGGTGGTGGTGAAAAGGGCGAACAGAATGCTAGGAATGATTAAGAAGGGGATCACGAACAGATCGGAGAAGGTTATCATGCTGCTGTACCGGGCTATGGTACGCCCTCACCTAGAATACTTCATCCAGCACTGGTCGCCGTGCATGAAGAAGGACACAGTGCTACTCGAAAGGGTCTAGAGAAGAGCGACTAAAATGGTTAAGGGGCTGGAGGAGTTGCCATAAAGTGAGAGATTACAGAAACTGGGCCTCTTCTCCCTTGAAAAAAGGAGACTGAGATGGGACATGATTGAAACATTCAAGATAATAAAGGAAATAGACTTAGTAGATATAGACAGGTTATTCACCCTCTCCAAGGTAGAGAGAATGAGAGGGCACTCTCTAAAGTTAAAAGGGGATAGATTCTGGACAAATATAAGGAAGTTCTTCTTCACCCAGAGAGTGGTAGAAAACTGGAATGCCCTTCCAGAGGCTGTTATAGGGGAAAACACCCTGCAGGGATTCAAGACAAAGTTAGATAAGTTCTTGCTGAGCCAGAACGTACACAGGTAAGGCACTGGTCTTTGACCTAAGAGCCGCTGCATGAGCTGACTGCTAGGCACGATGGACCACTGATGTGACCCAGCAGCGGCAATTCTTATGTTCTGACTCAAATATCTCCCTCCATTTTGATGAGGCTCTGCCAGACTTGTCAGTAGCAGAATCCCATTTCATACCTACTGATCCTTCTCTGTCTCAAAGACATAAGTCTCCACCAGAAAGCATATATTTTACTGACTTTTGTCAGACAAATGGATCAAGCTCTGCCTGTTAAAATGGAGATAGAGAAGGAACCTCGCTCTGAGCTTTTTGAGCTTCTTGACTATGAATCATCTCTAAATGACTGTATTAAAGTGCCTTTACATAGTTATAAGAGATATTCTATTTAATAACTAGGAGACCCCTTTATCATTCCATGTAGCTCCTAAAAAATTAACACAATGTATAGAGTTTGAGAGAACACAACTTCAATATCATTCTCTAGTTCTGGAATCTGCTTTCAAACGTTCACACAGTTCAAGGTCTTAAGCTTCTACACTTCCAGAATAGGAAGACAGAAAATTAGACTCCTTTGGTAAACACATTTTTCAATCATCTATGCTAATAAATAGAATCTTAGAATAGCAATTCTATACTTCCTTTAATTTAAAGTCTTTAATTAAACAACTTCAAGCCTTTAAGGAATTCTTCCTATAAGAAAATCTAAAAGAATTCCAACAGTTGTGTAAAAACTTGTAAAGTTTCTGGCTAGATGCATTTGATGTTTCTTCTCGAGCATCTACATTGACAGTAGCAATGTGCCGCTTATCTTGGCTCAGTGTCTCTGATCTTGAAACCATAGTACAAGAATGCCTCTCTGATGTCCCAAGGGGCGGGGATATCTATTTGGAGACAAAATTGAAGAGGTAGTTGATCGTATTAAAAAAAAAAACACACACAGACACTATGACAACATTATCTAAGCCACAAATCTCTATATCTTATAGAAGATATTCTGTTCCACCCAGATGTTCTTACTTTTATAATACTCAGTGTCATTACAATCAGCCACATTCATCATCTTCTAGGCCTGCTAATCAGCACTTCTGTACAAAGCAACAAAAGATACAAAAGTGACAACCTTATTCTCAAACAAAGCAAAAAGGTTGTCCTTTTGACTTTTTTTAAGAGAGCACGGCCAACATCTCCCTGAACCTACCTCCCAATCTCGGGAAAAAAATCTCTGGGATCTTAAGATCTCAGTTTTCTAGACCACTCTGCCAGCCAAGTGATCAAGCAAAAGGACATGATCAATGTGGACATTGTACAATTTGCAAGTTTGCCATCAAAACAGATACAGTGGTACACCCACGTTTAGGATGTACACATTATTGGCGACACAGGACTGATTGTAAATCTGTAGGGGTGGTATATCTGATAAAGTGCCCTTGCCAACTTTTCTATATTGGTCATACAACTAGGAGCCTCTGCACAAGAATTGTGGAACATATGAGTAAGATCCGGCAGCTCCTTTAACATCTCACTGGCAAGACAAACAGTATTCAGTTGCTGAATTGAAATTTATGGTATTGGATTGTCCGATTTTTCAGCAGGGTGGCAGCATACAGGAAGAAGGAGCAATCATGGAAGAAGGAGCAATCATGGATCTGCTATTGGCAGACAGTGGCCCCACTTGGCCTCAATCATGAGGTCGAATGGTGGGCATTTCTGCATTAGCATAGCATCAGGGATAAAACAGGCATGTGTTCTCCAGATTCTTCCCTTGTCTCTCTTGCAGAGGGATATTCGGGCTCTCTATTCTATGCTCTCCCGGTTTTGCTGGGGGGGGGGGGGGGAAGCCTAAGATGTGCTAGTCTTTGCTAGTTGGTCCAATTTCGGAGGGAGGTCTTGGGGTACCTGATGTCCGGCTGTATAATCAGGCTTGTTTGTTGCGTCATGTAGGGGAATGGGTGCTGGACACCTCCTTTTATACCGATCTTTCTTTGGAGCAAAACTATTACTATCCTCTTCACCTCCTTTATCTCCTTCATGCCCCTTTGTCGCGGTTGCCGGGGGTTTGTAGGCGCAGTATCCTGTTTCGACCATTGAGAGGGATGTGGCACCAGACTCTTCGGTTGTGGAGTCAGGATCCTTTTGCCAGTGTCCTTTTGCCCCTGGTGGGGAACCAGGTTTTCCCTCCGGGGGTGGGCCCATATGTTTTTGGTAGCTGGAGAGCCCGGGGTATTCTGCAGCATGTTCTGCAGCATGATGGGGCCCTGCGGGCAGGTGAGGAATTGTTCGCTCGGGGAGTTCCGGGATCCGTTTTTTTCTTTGCCTACTGTCAGCTCCGACATTATGTCGGTTCCCTTCCGCAGGGTCCCTGGGAGGCAATTTTGGGACCAGTTTCTGTAACTTTTTGATGGCAGACCCTGACACTAGGGTCTCGATCTTTTATTTTCACCGACAGCTTTGGACTCTTAGCTCGCCTAGAGATTTCCCAGGGGTTTTGGAGGCCTGGCAGCGGGACTTGGGCAGGGACCTGGGGGAGGGATTTTTGTTGCGGGTGCTGAAACGCATTGCCAGTCTTGTCTCTAATACAGACCTCAGGGAATGTCATTTTCGCACAGTTTTGCAAGCCTACGGTTCTCAGTGTCAGGCATATTATATGGGCTGTGTGGACACTCAATAATGTGGGAGATGTTCTGTTGAGGTCAACTCTTATTTTCATGGTCTTTAGGGTTTCCAGGGATCCAGGCCTTTTGGTCAGCGCTAGCCTCCTTTTTGCAGGATCTTCTTCAGGTGTCTGTGCCTGTCTCAGTGTTTTCTATGCTTTTTGCACATTTCCCTCTGCTTTCCGGGTACTCTTCCTCGGAAAAACTGTTCCTCAGTAAATGTTTTATTTTGGGGAAGAAATGTATCTGGTGTTGTTGGCTTTCTTCTGAGCCGCCTACCTTTTGGTTCTGGAGAAATAGGTTACATGAACTCATGGGCTGGGAAGCTCGGTTGGCTTCTTCTTCTCACTGTCGCAGTAAAGCCTTTGTAGACACCTGGACTCCATATTTGGACATTTTGTCACCATTGAGTCGCAGCCATGTTTTGAATAGATTACAGTGGTATTCTGCCTTACCTGCTTGATTTCACTATGCTGTCTGTGCATGGTAGTTCTTTCTGTTAGTTGGGGAGGGGGGGGCTTCTAGGGGGATGGGGGAATTCTGTTTGTGTCCGTTTGTGACCGTGGAGGACATCAGAACACAGTCCTCCACGGAGTTTGCTCTAACTTGTAAACCTGATTTTCTGCTGGTGTTGTTTCTGCTGTGTTTTTTGTTTAATAAAAAAGGATTTCACATAAAACAGGCATGTGGAGGAGTGATGTAGTGAAACAGGAAGTGAAGTTTTAGAGAACGAAAGGTACTCTCCAGCAGCGCCATGAAAGTTCTACTAACGCAAGTATTTGCATAGCTTTCAGTGACGACATTACCTATGTGCAGGCAAGCATTGTCGTGAAGAATGAGTGGCCCAGCCAAGAGCAACTGAGGTCGGGTTTTGTGCATTTTTCTGTGCACTTTTTACAAAAAATCACGATAATACACTGCTATGACACTTCTTCCACATGGAACTTTGTTTGTAATGATGATGCCTTCATGATCATAAGCAAAAATCATCATTTGTTTGACTTGATTGAGCTCGTCAAAAAATTTTTTGGCTGTGGGGAAGATGGAGCTCTCCACTCATCATTGAAAAACTACACAAATACAGCTGGGAGGTGTTACCTCATGCTCCCTACAGTCCAGACATGAGTCCACCAGACTTCAACCTTTTTCCAAAGTTGAAACAACCTATGCGTGGACATCATTTTGTATCTCTGGAAGAGCTTTTTTCTGCCGGTACCCGAGCAATTCGGCAACTGAACAAAAACGGTGTCTTGGATGGAATAATGAAGCTTCCCGGACGTTAAGACTTGGTCATTGCAAAGCAGGGAGACTATATTGAAGGACTGTAAAGAAATACTTGAAAAAAAAAAAATCATGTAAATAAAAAAATAAAATAAAAAATAGTGTGCATTATTTATGAAATGACCCTCGTATATCAGGTGTCGTCTATGGATGTATCCAGTATGCCACGCACAAAATTCTGCTCAGATTCCACTGAGTCAAAGGCTTTCCATATCCCATTGTACTTTAAGCAGCATGGGATATAGAAGCATAAATCAGATTTTAGATGCAGACAAGAATTTACAGAGCGAAGCTGAGTAATCTTCGAAGATCTTAATAGGTACGGTTTCATAAAATCCATCTGTTGTGCATGATCTATATGCTCGCATCAAGTCCACTTTGTGTGCATAATAATTAAAGATCATAGCAATAACCACTCGAGGTTGGGCCAATTCGTCCTGTTTGCAGCCAAGGCGATTGGCCCACTCAATATGAAAAAGTTCCTGGTGATCTTTTATGGGCTGCTCTGACAGCAGCCAGCGCTCCAGAACCATGGATAGCTGCATGTCAACTACAGTTCAGGGAATCCAATAAAACGCAGATTATTCCATCTTGATCTGTTTTCCAGATCATCCAATTTATCTGAGTATGTTGCAAGATGGGCCAAAGAATCCGCACGCTTAGTACTCGCCGAAGCTGCCGAGTCCTCCAAGGCAGACACGCACCTCAAGTACAGTAATCCTCTGAGAAGATTCAGTCAGGTGTGTCTCCAGTGAGCTAAGTTGCCCAGAGAGCTTGTCCAATCTCGGTTCCAAAGCCTGAACCACAGCAGTGGTGAGTTGGAGAATATGTTCCATGGCCTAAAGCTGCACAGATGATGCTGCCTCCTCTACCACAGGAGCCTCATGCGGCCTTGTTATCTCCTTGTCTTTTTTTCTGTTTAGAGGCCATTCCTGCAGCCAATTTAGTAACAAATCTGTCCATAAAGGGGCTCACAGAAGTTTCAAAGTGTCTGATGCCACCGATGGATGAGTAAAAGGCAAATTTCTAATTAGATGGAGCAGGGCGCCCCAGAGCCAAGCAAAGTGTGACCTGCCTCGCTCAGCTCATCATGTGATCTGAGAAAATGTGTTAATGTTTTACAGTAATATCCTCATTTCTAACCATGCATTATTTTTTGTAATATAGTTTTGGGAGGAGGCATGCTATGGGTTAAGAAATCTACTTTTAACCATACAACTGTTCATAGAGTTTTCTGCTCAGAGAAATGGAGGTGATAACAGGGAAAATCCCAACACTACCACCTCACCACCCAATCATTGCTTCAACTCTAGAAGCCTATTGTAAAATCTCTCAATGTTTGAAAAGTGCTCAAAAGGTACTTCTATTTCCAAAATAATAAATATAATGATTTAAGTCTGGAACAGCAAACTTAACTTTTAGATACAAGGATTTGTCTGTACAAATTCATACGCAAATTGAAATTAAAACATTTCTTTCAGGACACTCATGACAGTTCTGATATTTCAGAAATTATGGATAATTCAATTAGTCTTCAGTCCAAAAGGCTTAGGTCCTTTATGTGAAGAAAATCAATAAAAACAAAAGAAAAAGGAAGCCGATATGGTTCTCCAACCTAGTGGCTGAGAAAATAAAGGCGAAAGAGTTGGCGTTCATGAAATATAAAAAAACCCAAGAAGAGGAGAGCAGAAAGGACTACAGGGTGAAACTGAAAGAAGCCAAGAGAGAGATACGTTTGGCGAAGGCACAGGCGGAAGAACAAATGGCTAAAAATGTAAAAAAGGGAGATAAAAATTTTTTCAGATATATTAGTGAAAGGAGGAAGATAAAAAATGGAATTGCTAGGCTAAAAGATGCTGGGAACAAATATGTGGAGAGTGATGAGGAGAAAGCAAATGTGCTAAACAAATACTTCTGTTCTGTGTTCACAGAAGAAAATCCTGGAGAAGGACCGAGATTGTCCGGCAAAGTTACACGAGAAAATGGAGTAGATTCTGCGCCGTTCACGGAGGAGGGTGTTTATGAGCAACTTGAAAAACTGAAGGTGGACAAAGCGATGGGACCAGACGGGATCCATCCCAGGATACTAAGGGAACTCAGAGAGGTTCTGGCGAGTCCTATTAAAGACTTGTTCAACAAATCTCTGGAGACGGGAGTGATTCCTGGGGATTGGAGGAGAGCGGATGTGGTCCCTATTCATAAAAGTGGTCACAGGATGAAGCAGGAAACTACAGGCCGGTGAGCCTCACTTCAGTTGTTGGAAAAATAATGGAAGTGTTGCTGAAAGAAAGGATAGTGTATTTCCTTGAATCTAATGGGTTACAGGATCCGAGGCAACATGGCTTTACAAAAGGTAAATCGTGCCAAACGAACCTGATTGAATTTTTTGATTGGGTGACCAGAGAGCTGGATCGAGGACATATGCTAGATGTAATTTATTTGGATTTCAGCAAAGCCTTTGATACAGTTCCTCATAGGAGGCTGTTGAACAAACTTGAAGGGCTGAAGTTAGGACCCAAAGTGGTGAACTGGGTCAGAAACTGGCTGTCGGACAGACGCCAGAGGGTGGTGGTTAATGGAAGTCGCTCGAAGGAAGGAAAGGTGACTAGTGGAGTCCCTCAGGGTTCGGTGCTGGGGCCAATCCTGTTCAATATGTATGTAAGTGACATTGCTGAAGGGTTAGAAGGAAAAGTGTGCCTTTTTGCAGATGATACCAAGATTTGTAACAGAGTAGGCACCGAAGAGGGAGTGGAAAATATGAAAAAGGATCTGCAAAAGTTAGAGGAATGGTCTAATGCCTGGCAACTAAAATTCAATGCAAAGAAATGCAGAGTAATGCATTTGGGGATTAATAATAGGAAGGAACCGTATATGCTGGGAGGAGAGAAGCTGATATGCACGGACAGGGAGAGGGACCTTGGGGTGATAGTGTCCGAAGATCTAAAGGCGAAAAAACAGTGTGACAAGGCAGTGGCTGCTGCCAGAAGGATTCTGGGCTGTATAAAGAGAGGCGTAGTCAGTAGAAGAAAGAAGGTGTTGATGCCCCTGTACAGGTCATTGGTGAGGCCCCACTTGGAGTATTGTGTTCAGTTTTGGAGACCGTATCTGGCGAAAGACGTAAGAAGACTTGAGGCGGTCCAGAGGAGGGCGACGAAAATGATAGGAGGCTTGCACCAGAAGACATATGAGGAGAGACTGGAAGCCCTGAATATGTATACCCTAGAGGAAAGGAGAGACAGGGGAGATATGATTCAGACGTTCAAATACTTAAAGGGTATTAACGTAGAACAAAATCTTTTCCAGAGAAAGGAAAATGGTAAAACCAGAGGACATAATTTGAGGTTGAGGGGTGGTAGATTCAGGGGCAATGTTAGGAAATTCTACTTTACGGAGAGGGTAGTGGATGCCTGGAATGCGCTCCCGAGAGAGGTGGTGGAGAGTAAAACTGTGACTGAGTTCAAAGAAGCGTGGGATGAACACAGAAGATTTAGAATCAGAAAATAATATTAAAGATTGAACTAGGCCAGTTACTGGGCAGACTTGTACGGTCTGTGTCTGTGTATGGCTGTTTGGAGGAGGATGGGCAGGGGAGGGCTTCAATGGCTGGGAGGGTGTAGATGGGCTGGAGTAAGTCTTAACAGAGATTTCGGCAGTTGGAACCCAAGCACAGTACCGGGTAAAGCTTTGGATTCTCGCCCAGAAATAGCTAAGAAGAAAAAAAAAAAAAAAATTTTTAAATTGAATCAGGTTGGGCAGACTGGATGGACCATTCGGGTCTTTATCTGCCGTCATCTACTATGTTACTATGTGTCCTCCGGGCCCCGTAGATCCCACATACAAGTGTTCCAACAATGGTTGAAAGAGATATTACTTCTTTAGAATCTCAAAAATTATTTGTTAGAGATAATTTGAACCTCGCCCAAAGAACTGCTTTGAATTCTTTGTCTTCTGATAAGAATATAGTAATCCGTTCAGCGGATAAAGTTGGTGGCACAGTGGTATTAGACACTTCCTTTTATGTTCAAGAAGCATTACGCCAACTCTCAAATGTCACTTATTATCAATTGATTGATCATGACCCTACTGTAGAACTAGTAGAGGTGATTTCCCATATTTTATTGCAAGCCTTAGAATCTGGTATTATAACTGAGGGGGAATTAAAATTTTTGCATTGTCCCAATCCTGTGATTCCAGTAATATACTTTGTCCCAAAAATTCACAAATCTTTGGTGGACCCTCCAGGATGCCCAATAGTGGCGGGTATAGGCTCTGTACTAGAATCATTATCGGAGTTTCTTGATTTACAGCTGAAAGATCATGTACCTTTAATTCCGTCCTATATAAAAGATACAGGGGCGATGATCACCCTTTTAGAGACTTTTCAAAATGTTCCAGCTCATGCCATCTTGGTATCTTTTGACATTGCAGCCTTATATACAAATATACTGCAAGAGGCAGCCATGAATATTATTAGGAGTCATCTTCATAAAATGGATTTGTCATCTCAACGTATAGACTTTTTAGTCTCTATAGCCCGGGTTGCCCTTAATAAAAACTGTTTTCAATTTGATCAATCTTACTATCTACAGATCAAGGGCACTGCGATGGGGGTCAAGATGGCACCGACAGTGGCTTGCCTATATGTGGCAACCTTCGAAGAACAGTACCTATACCCTGCTGAATATTTTTCCAAAATACTCATGTGGATACGTTATATTGATGACATCTTTGCAGTCTGGTTAGGCACAGCAGCGGAATTATCTGAATTTGTGACTTGGCTTAATCAGGGTGATCTGAATTTGACATTTACAGTTAATTCTAACTCTCAGACCTTATCTTTTTTGGACATTAACATCACTTTAAATGAAGGTAGATTTCACATGACAGTTTTTAGAAAATCTACTGACCGAAACAATTTGTTACGATATGAAAGTCATCACCCTAAACATTTACGGGACAACATCCCTACAGGACAATTTTTACGGCTATGCACTTGTGCTCCTCCCGTACCGATTTTGTCAATAAAGCCGAAGACATGAGAGACCGATTTAAAGAAAGAGGTTATCCGGACAAAGTCATCAAAAAGGCATACAAAAGAGCATTATATGCCCAAAGAGAGGTTCTTTTCACCACTAATACCAATATATCTAGTGAAGCTTTCATTGTATACGTGTTGCCATATTCATAATATGCATTTAAAATTAAACATATCATCAAGTCACACTGGCATATCCTACAGTAACATGATATTTTTCAAGTGCCTCCTACTTTTGCCTACTCTCGAGGTCGGAATTTGAAGCAGCATCTAACTAGATCTCAATTTTGCTCAGAGATCCATTTGAACACTCTAGTCACGGGAGGGCATTCCCCGTGCTCATCATGTAGGGTATGTCAATACAGTGCAGCTTTACAAGACATGGCAGTACCAGGATGGGTACATCATCGCAAATCAATAACACCTACAAATTGCAGCACAAGTGGTGTAGTTTATGTGATCCAGTGTCCATGCAAATTATTATATATAGGTTATACTGTACGGAGTTTTCGGGTCCGCATTGGAAAACATATATCCAGAATCACCACCCAAGTACTTGAAGCCCCACTCACTCAACATTGGACATGTGAAAACCATCCAGTGTCCACATTATGTTTCTCTATTTTGGAAGCTCCCATTTTACCTCGAGGGGGTGATCTAAAAGGGATCCTTTATGTGAAAGAACAGAGCTGGATTTTTAAGTTAGATACTCTCCATCTGAGAGGCTTAAATAGTGAGATTGAGTGGCGAGCCTTTTTATGAAGCATTTTCCATTGAGGTTTTTCCTTTTCACTTATTTTGGTTGCATTATCTTTAACTTTTTCTTGTTCTTTTTGTTTACCTTTTCCAAATAGCCCTCACTTTAGGTGTGGGTGTTACAATTGGTTGACAGCTGTTTGCGTCAATCACGTACTGACGTAACAGTCTTTTAAAACCTGTTCTGGTGTCAGCGCAGCAACTGACACGCTATGAGGAGGTAGCTCTAATGAAAAGCTTACACAAAAAATTAGTCGTTAAGTTGGTAAGTGCCATTCGTAGCCTTAATGCACTTTCTTTTACATATCTTTTACTTTGTATATTTTTAATGTTTACTAAAAAGCAATAAAGTCTTTAACTCTTAATATTTTTGTATTCTCAGAGTTTCACCACGCCCTTGCTTTGAGTAAAGTTAAGTTTGCTGTTCCACACTTAAATCATTATATTTATTATTTTGGAAATAGAAGTAGCTTTGAGCACTTTTCAAACATTGAGAGATTTTACAACAGGCTTCTAGAGTTGAAGCAATGATTGGGCGGTGAGGTGGTAGTGTTGGGATTTTCCCTGTTATCACCTACATTTCTCTGAGAAAACTCTATGAACAGTTGTATGGTTAAAAGTACCTTACTTACTTATAATTGAGTGATTATTTAGTATATTCTTTTTATATTTTTTCTAATCACTCTCCTCTCGATTCTTTAGAGAGGTTTTTGCTCCTTTTTGTTTATTTGATGGGTTAAGAAATGGCATGGAAGCATTATCCAGCTAATGTGATTACATTATCATTTGCTAACTGGATACGACAAATTTAACATAGGATCAGTTGGGGATACCACAGGTTGATGAATCCCAGTTGGGGGGGGGATTCATCAAAGTGTGGTAAAGGTTTGCCCTTTATTGCACTTTGATGCCCCGTGTGATTCAGCAACCTGTGGTATCCCAGTACCGCAGGTTGCTAAATCCCATCCTATAGGGCAAACACAACCTGCGAGCTACCTCACAAGAAGCGTTGCTCCTGTGACCCAAAGCCATGGCCTGATGCTTCCCGGCCGCCAGGATAAGTCCTTTTGTGAGACGGCCTCTAGGGGCACCATTTTCTTAGAGGCACCAGAGAGGTCAGGAGCAATGGGGCATCACTCCTGGCTGCCCCACACCGGACCACCAGGGATTATCAAGGTAACCACTGCGGGAGGTTTTTTTTTGGGGGGGTGGCTCCGGCCTTGGGGATGGAGGTGGGATTTATCTTAGACAGTAAAATAACTCCAGCAAAGGGCTAGGGTTATTTTACCATTAGTTTTGGGCCTTAACACGATCTGTGGTATATCATTGCAAGTCGCATTAGGCAGTATGCATAGTAATGAGATGCAAAACATTCATTGGTATGTGTTGCATCTCATTACTTAGCAACGCGTGACTCTATTTTTGGCCCTGAAGTGTTAGGTCTGTTTAAGTCGCAGGAAGGGCCATTTACCGTGACTTAAAGCCATAACGCTGCTTGATGAATTGTCTTCTAAATAGGAGTTACCGTATTTTTGCTTTGTAAGATGCACCATAAGACACATCATAAGACACACCTACCTGTAGAGGAGGAAAAACCAAGAAAAATAAATTCTGAACCAAATGGTGAACTCTGTTCCACCGCCCTGCCCTTTACCCTGTTCCCCTTCTGGTGGTCTAGTGGTAGGCTGGCACAGGGCAGGTCTAGTGGCAGTCCGGGATAGGGCAGGCAGACCTGGTAGCAGGCAGGCAGGGCCCACCCCTCCCCGATACCTTTTTTAAAATTCTGGCGGTCCAGCGCTGTATCGGCAGGATCTTTCTGTGTTCCTGCCCCTCCCTCGATGGACTGCTGCCTCCGAGTCCTCAGCTATTGGATCAGAGCGACGCACAAGGCAGGCGCGAACTTTTCACAGTCTTGCCTGGCCCTGCGCCGCTACCTAAATGGCTGCCGTCAGTTCTCGTGGAACTCACGAGAACTGACGGCAGCCATTTAGGGAGCAGCGTGGGGCCAGGCAGGAGCGCAAAAAGCTTGCGCCTGCCTTCTTCATTGCTCTGTCACAATGGATGAGGACTCGGAGGCAGCCATACAATGAGGGAGGGGCATGAGCGCGGAAAGCTCCTGTCGATACAGTGCTGGACCGCCGGAATTAAAAAAAGGTTTTGGGGAGGGGGGGCTGCCTACCTGCCACTAGGCCTGCCTGTCCTGTGCCCTGTCCCGGCCTACCACTTTTGGGGGGGAAAAAGTGCATCTTATAGAGCGAAAAATACAGTAATTTCTTTGCAAGTCCCATGTGCTGTTTGAAAAATTGGTGGGATCTACTAAAAAAAAAGGCACAAAATATTATACGTCCTAAATACCTATACATAAAATCTGGGCTTAGCTTGAGAAACTCCCACTTTAAAATGCTTTAAGCCCAAATTTTACATGTTTTATTAAAAGGGCCTTGTGTTTGGCAGAAACCAAAAAAATTGTCCTTAGTATAGCATATTGTTTTTGGTATTCCTTTACTTGCAATGATGAATATTTAAAAACATACTCTAACCCCCTCCTTTACTAATGCATAGTGTGAGTTTTAGCGCCGGCAGCAGCGGTAACTGCTCTGACGCTCATAGAATTCCTATGAGCGTTGGAGCAGTTACCGCCGTTGCCGGCGCTTAAACTCGTGTTACGTGTTAGTAAAGGAAGGGGGTAAATGTTTTATTTACTTATCCAGTTAGTGATGTGATCTTGTGTTTATGATCCATTGAGGTTCTGCAAATAAATATATCGTCTATTGAATATGGAAGTTTCTTTCTCCACAGGAAGACACTGATCCATCCATAAATGAAAGCCTTAGCATTGAAAATACTTTGTGGGCGAGTACTATTGTTGCATCAGGTGAGAAATTTGTGCATTATAGCTGCAAATCAAGTTCTTTTACTTTTTTGAAATGAGTAACTATAATGTGTTTGTACGGTAAGGAAAACTCATCTTTCTTGCTGTCAGAGTCCGGTACCATGGGGAACATTTTAGAAGATTTAGGTTAGTGAACATAAACTGAGATATTCTGTATCCTTAAAAGGCTGCATCCAGGCAACAAGAGCAATACCTTAGGCTCAATTCCTTTATTTTTAGAGAACCCCCCAAAAATGGGTTTATCTCCTTGGCATTAATGTACAGGAGATGAGTCTTTTTCAAATTAAGGAAAATTCCATAAGGAGAGGGCATAGTATGAAGTTGAGAGGTGATAGGCTCAGGAATAATGTGAGAAAATACTTCTTTATAGAAAGGGTGGTAGATGTGTGAAATAGTCTCCTGGTGAAGGTGGTGAAGATGAAGACTGTATTTGGATTCAAGATAACTTAGGACATGCATGTGGGATCTCTTAGGGAAAAGAAAAGATAATGGATGGTGTGGAAGGGCAGACTGGATGGGCCATTAGGCCTTTATCTGCCGTTATGTTTCTATTTTCAAAAATTACTGAAATATTTATTTTTCTTTATATATTATTCGAGGACAAGCAAGCAGCATATTCTCACTTGTGGCTGACATCATCCATGGAGCCTAGTAGGGACAATGCAAAAGAGTACATAGAAACATAGAAATAGACGGCAGATAAGGGCCCACGGCCCATCTAGTCTGCCCACCTTAATGTCCCTCCCCTACCTTTGCCCTGTGAATAGATCCCATGTGCCGATCCCATTTGGCCTTAAAATCAGGCACGCTGCTGGCCTCAATCACCTGTAGTGGAAGACTATTCCAACGATCAACCACTCTTTCAGTGAAAAAGAACTTCCTGGTGTCACCTCGTAGTTTCCCACCCCTGATTTTCAACGGATGCCCTCTTGTTGTCGTGGGACCCTTGAAAAAGAAGATATCTTCCTCCGCCTCGATGCGGCCCGTAAGATACTTGAACGTCTCGATCATGTCTCCCCTCTCTCTGCGCTCCTCGAGCGAGTATAGCTGTAATTTGTCAAGCCGTTTTTCGTATGGTTGATCCTTGAGTCCCGAGACCATCCGGGTGGCCATTCTTTGCACCGACTCCAGTCTCAGCACATCCTTGCGATAATGCGGCCTCCAGAATTGCACACAGTATTCCAGGTGGGGCCTCACCATGGATCTATACAATGGCATAATGACTTCCGCCTTACGACTGACGAAACCCCTTCGTATGCAGCCCATGATTTGTCTTGCCTTGGACGAAGCCTGCTCCACTTGATTGGCAGACTTCATGTCCTCACTGATGATTACCCCCAAGTCTCGTTCTGCTACCGTTTTTGCTAGGATCTCGCCATTAAGGGTATAAGACTTGCATGGATTCTGGCTGCCCAGGTGCATAACTTTGCATTTTTTGGCATTGAAGTTGAGTTGCCATGTCCTAGACCATCGCTCCAGTAGGAGTAGGTCGTGCATCATGTTGTCGGGCATTGAATCTTCGTCTGTTGTGCATTTGCCCACTACATTACTTAGTTTGGCGTCATCGGCGAATAATGTCACTTTTAAAATGAGAAAATCTCAAACTGCCTGTATTTTGCATGTGTGAGTGCTTTCCCGCCTGTTGCCAGCTCACGGAACTTACCAGTTCTTTATTTTCCATGGAGTTCCTTTTTTATATGCATTTTTTATACATGTGGAGGGGCATAATCAATAGAACATGCATATGCACATGTTCGTCACCAAGACTGGACATCCCCCCAAAGCATGCGATAACAAAAAGATATCTAAAACAGTTTGATTATATGAAGCGTAGACATCTCGCAGGGAAATGTACAGGGACGACCTTTAAAGACATCCGTCATCCAAGTTCAGATGATTATTTAACGTACACACTTGGCCATCTATTAGTTTTCCTGGCACATGTCCCTAATGATGTCAAAACATTGTCACATGGGCGTAACTAGCATCCTACATGTCCATATATAGCCTGCACGTGGCATGACGATTCTTTGTGGGTGTAGTGGAGTGGAGTTTGGAGTTGTGGTGGTTGTTGGATATCAAAAAATCGAGTTCTGATTGGGATTGTGTGACAGGAGAGAGATTCAGAAAGTGCCAGTGTGAAAATGAAAGAGACTGTGAGGGTGACAGACAGGAGAGACTGTGAGAGATTGGGAGAGACTTGTAGTGAGAAAGGGTGTGATAGGGTGAGTGTGTGACTACCAGAATGAGTGTGTGAAAGAGTCTGAGAGTGGGTCAGTGAGAGAATGTGGGAGTGTAAGTGCTCAAATTTCTATGATTCACAATCAACTGCAAGAAATCACATCTAGAATCCACACAGACTCTGGAGTTCATTGGAGTCCTCTTAGACACGTCCCAAACTGAAGCTTACCTGCCTCAACAGAAACTCGATACTCTACTTCAGATATGTGAAGGTCTCCTCATATTGTCGCTTGACAGCACAACAAATGCTACAACTTCTAGGCTACATGGCCTCTACAGAATATGTAACTCTATTTGCCTATTTACATCTCAGAGAGACTCAATGGGCACTTTTGACCCAGTGGTCTCAAGCCACTGATCAACTATCCCAAAAGATCAAATTAACTTAACAACTGCGACAGTCTCTTCAGTGGTGGCTATCTCTGATCAATCTATCCAGAGGCATGCTATTCCAAGTACCACCTCATCAAAAGGTATTGATAACAGATGCTTTCATGATCAGATAGGAGCTCATCTTGATGATCTCCAAACCCAAAGTTCCTGGACTCCTCCTGGGAGAGCTCTCCATGTAACATCCCGCTGATTGACCTGCCCTTCTCTGTTGTAAACCGTATTCGCTGATTCTTTGTTGTATCTGTATTCACTGATAGTAACTATTCACGTATCTGTATCTGTATTCACTGTTTGTAACTATTCGCTGATTGTCCAGCCCTTCTTTATTGTAAACCGCCTCGAACTACTACAGCTTTGGCGGTATATAAGAAATAAAATAATAATAATATCAATCTCCTTGAATTTTGAGCAATCAACAATTCTTCCAGGATTGCCTTTTTAATCAAGCAGTTCTCATCCGCATGAACAACCAAGTAGCCATGTACTATATAAGCAAACAGGGTAGAACATGGTCCTACCTTGTCTGCCAAGAAGTGATCAAAATCTGATCTTGGACAATTCTTCACAACACTTTCCTCAAAGCAGTTTATCTAGTAGGAAAACAGAATTTCTCAGCATTCAAGTTAAGCAGGCTCCTGCAGCTGCACGAGTGGTCATTCAGCTCAACCACTATATCAGATCTTTTCAACTTAGGGGACCACAGAAGTTGATCTCTTTGCTTCCTCCTACAATCACAAACTTCCATTCTTCTGTTCCAGACCCTGTTCTCCCAATTATCTGGAATTGGATGCTTTTCTCCTCAATTTGGTGAAACAAGTTCCTTTATGCTTTCCCTCCAATTCTTCTAACTGGGAAAACTCTACTTAAATTTTGCTAAGAACAAGTCACCATGATTCTAATAGCACCTCGGTGGTCACAACAACCATGGTTCCCTCTCCTCCTACAGCTCAGTGTTCAGGAACCCATCACATTTCAGATCTTTCCTACCTTGCTGACACAAAATTACTCTACTCAGTGCTGCTATTGTTTCAGATGGACTGAGTTCATGGTTTGGTGCAATAACAAATCACTAGCTCCAATCTCCTGTCCTCTTTTACCAATCCTGGACTACCTTTTACATCTATCTGACTCTGGTTTAAAAACTACTTAGAGTTCATCTCAGTGCCATTAGTGCTTTTCAGTATCAACTGGACAAAAAGCCACTGTCTGTACATCCTTTGATTTCAAGATTCATGAAAGGCTTTCTCCATACCAGGCCTCCAATTAAACTTCATCCAGTTGCTTGAAACTTTAATGTTGTACTTTCAACTGTGATGAAGCCTCCAGTTGAACCTTTTTCAACTTCATCTCTGAAATATCTAAGAAGTGACATTCCTTGTATCTATCACATGAGCTCTTCGAGTCAATTAATTTCAAATTCTTGTATCAGTTCCACTTTATACAAGATTCTATCATGACAAAGTTCCTACTCATCCAAAGTTCCTCCTGAAGATTGTCTCAGAATTTCATCTAAACCAATCTATAGTTCTCCCTGTTTTTTTTTTCCCAAAACCATATTCTCACCCTGATGAAGCTGCACTCCACACATTGGTCTGTAAATGTGATCGCACCAAACCTCACAGGACTTTAACTCAACTGTTCCTGTCATTTGATCCTTACAGATTAAGATCTATCACATGGTTGGCGGACTATATCTCTTTATATGTTTAGACTGGGCTGGCATTTGTAGACCTTGTAACTGCACATAAAGTTCGAGCAATGGCATCTTTTGTAGCCCATCTGTGTTCTGCTCCCATTGAGGACATCTGTAAAGCAGCCACCTGGTCCTTAATTCATACCTTCACATTCCACTATTGCCTGGACATTCGATCCAGAAAGGATAGTCTATTTGACTAGTTTTGCAAAATTTATTTTCTACTTAGAAGTCAACTTCTCTTCAACTCTGTTGTTTTCGCCAGGCTCATGGTAATTATTAAAAACCCTCTTCTCAGAGGAATAAGCCTGGCAGTTAGGTAGTCTCACATGTGAGAATATGCTGCCTGCTTGCACTCGGATAAAGCGAAGTTAATTAACCTGTAGTAGGTGTTAAGTAACTAACTTCATTTTCTGGGTGAATTACAAATGGAAACATTTTACCAAATATACTTGAATATAAGCAGAGATTTTGGGCCCACAAATGGGTGAATCGGTTTATATTCGAGTCATCCCTCTTCATTGCCGCCCCCTCCCCCCAAAAATACAGACTTCAGCCCATACCCGTGTCAGCGCCCCAACCGGCTAGCAGCTAGTGTTCCCTCCCATCCATGCAAGAATAAAAACCCCTTCCAGGCCTACTGTGACTTCATGGTGGTCTAGCAACGTGTTTGGGGCAGGAGCAATTCTCACTCACTTCTGCTCATTCTTCACAGCAAAAATGGCTGTCGAGACTTCCAGTAGGGGGTGCGGGCACAGGTATGCTGAAATGTGCCGGTTCATGGGTGGGGGCGGTTGTGGAGGGGGAAGATTACTGGGAGGGCAGGAGGGAGGGTAGTAGCATACCACAGGGGAAGGCAAAGGGAGGAATGGTAGAATATAAACCCTCCTGTATATATTTGAGCTACCATTTTTCCCCCCAAAAGGGGAACAAAAATGGTATCTCAGTTTATACTCATATAAGTTTATATTTGAGTATATAGGTACAATAAATATAATAAAACAAAGAGATAACCACTCAATCTCCATAACAAATCAGTTGATACTGAAATGGTAAAAATGAATCCTAGGGTCTCTGCTTGCTATAGTAACACGATCTCTTGCGGTGCAGGGAGACGCGCTTGTTTGTTCTCCCCTGGAGAGAGGATTGATTGGCAATTACACTTTGAGGCAGCATGGATTTGTGAAACTGGCCATCATTGGGGTACTATCCTCGGCACAAGACGAGTAGTCTTTTCACTTTCATCTTGTTTACTCCTATATTGCACTGCACAGAGCTATTTTAAAACGCATAAAGGAGGTTTTTTATGCCAATGAGGTATTGGTCGGTCTTGCCTTGAGCCGTTGTGGCGGCTGGTAAGCACTGTTTTACTGAGGCTTTTTCCTCCTTTTAAAGTTTGAATTAACTTATGCATGCTGCGATTTTTGGGTATTGGTTATAGTGAAGTTCGCATCTAGCACACTGTCTTTGGTCTAGCACTGTCTAGCACACTATCTTTGATATTCATAACTTGATTTTCACTCAACTGTGTTTTTGGCTATATATAGAGAGCTATATATACTGCCATGTCTTCCAGGTTATTTGTATCTAATATATGAAACAAGTGATTAGTTATAATTTTAATTTTCTTATAATGGTTTTTCATTAGGATCAGTAAATATTATTTTGTTATAATGGTTTTTCATCAGGATCAGTAAATGTTTCAGTGCAAATGGTACAGTAGTCTGGACTACTAGGATTTATCTCCCTAATCACAGGAATCCAATTTGAGAAGCTTTTTGAGTCTACCTCTACCATATCTACAGTCCTATTACCAGCCCAGAAGCCTTCTCCACTGAAGTCGACACTGGTTCTTTCCAGAGAGAGCTCCGGCTCCTCTTCTACGCGTTGGACCTCAGGGGAACCTCAAAAAATAATTCTAAGCATCGGTGATACAATTTTTATTTTCTTATAATGGTTTTTCATTAGGATCAGTAAATGTTCCAGTGCAAGTGATACAGTAGTCTGGACTATAAGATTTATCTCCCTAATCATGGGAAGTTTGCAGAAGACATCAAACAGATTCTTCAGCTCCACCGCCTTGCATCACTGGGCAATGCCCTTCACCCTCAGTTCTTCCTTTTGCAAGCGGGTTGCGAAGGTGTCTTCGTCTGCTTTGCATCTGATTTATTTTTGGGTATTTTTATTCAATTCTGCGAGGCTTTTTTGGTGCCCAAGAGGTTCCCAGTGTTCCGGGACAGCTCTGCCTGGGAGAAGATACAGATTCTGTAATCAGAGATTTGTAGCTATGGAGGGCAACTCTTCTTTCAGAGCACCTACCTAGCCTACCTGCACTAATATTTTGGATAGCTCAGGGTTCGATTCCCTGGGAGCACGGCATATCCCTGCTTAGTTAGGTGTCCAGGTGCAGGCTGATTGGCCTCTGGAGAAGATTTTCTGCCTCAGAAAAGCATACCGTTCTTCCAGAAGCTTGTCTCTTCGGGCTGCCTTTTAGTCAGGCTACAAGAGCACAAAACCCTCAAACCCACTAGCTCTAGATGCATCTTCAGGGAGTGGGATGCAGCCAGCACCCACAAATCTCTCAGGACCAATGCACCTGGATGCCTAACTAAGCAGGGATATGCCTTGCTCCCAGGGAATCGAACCCTGAGCTGTCCAAAATATTAGTGCAGGTTGGCTAGGTAGGTGCGACTTGGAATCGTTAGCGAAATGCAAGCTCACAGATGCCTCTGAAGCCATGAGGAGACAGGATGTATCCCTGCAGAGATCCTCAAGAGATTCCGTGCAAGGCTTTGACTCCAAATCTGTGAGTTTAATGTTTGAAGCTTATCTGAAATTTAAAGGAACATTAGCATTTGGAGTTTCCCAGGTGCTGGCTTAGGGGAGTTCCCTGCAGGATCCGGAGGTCCAATTTGAGAAGGATTGGGAAGGCAGGAAGTCAGGCTCGATGCCCCTGTTCTCCCATAAGGACTCTGCAAACTGGGAGGAATCCGGGTATCAGACGAGCGTTCATAGCCAGTAGGTTGTGGCAGCCCTAGACTAAGGACCTGACACTGTGTAGACTTAAATCCAACATTGTGTTGGATTTAATGAACATCTTCATAGTTTCCCTGAGGTAGTTAGGTTTGGACCCTCTGTAGAAGTTCACAACTCAAATTTCTCTGTTAAGCAGTTCCAAGACCCAGTCCACACACTTTCCTTCACATCTGGATATCACCATGATGCTGATGGAACTTTGAGGCACGCCGGAGAGCTTCTATTACTTTCTCTGGCAGTGAATTTCAGAGTTTAATTACATGTTGAATGAAGAAATATTTTCTCCAATTGTTTTAAATTTGCTACTTAGTAGCTTCATTAAATGATTCATGTCTACGCATTCCACTCCATTGAGGGCCGGATTCTCAAAACGCACCGATAAAATCTGGTGAGTCGGTGTAGTAGCAATAGCGGGAGCAATTTTTCTTTTACGGGCAATTCTCAGCATAGTAGCATGCAAATTTTATGCACACTATTTGTGTGAAAAATCGCCGGTAAAGGGAGGGAGAAACTGCCTGGCGCTTGCTCAGAAGTGTAATCACTAAGCATAGCTCCTCCCTTATGTCAAAGCTGTTTTCTCTGCCCCGATCAATTGAGCTGCATGTCTTCCAGAGTCCTGCCGACTCAGCTGATTGACCGGCAGGGAAAGCAGAAGTCCCCTTGCATGACGCTGCGCGGACCCCCCGATGCCCCCAACACCCTCCCCCAACACCCTGTACAAGATTGGCAGGAGAGATGCTCATTTGCCATTACCCACTCAGCACTGCCTGGACCTCCCCACCCCCGTGCCTTGGCAGGAGAGATGCCTCTTCGCTCATGCTGCCGGGGGCACCCGCCCGCTCTTGACAACCCCCCACCCCCGTACCTTGAAATTGAAGAATGGCAGGAGGGATACCCACTCCCTCCTGCCACCGGGGCCCCTCACCCCCTCCTGACAACCCCCCACCCCGTACCTTGAAATTGAAGGATGGCCAGAGGAATGCCCACTCCCTCCACCCGACAGGCCTGCTGCTTCAAAATGCCGGACTTGCCCCTTCCTGGTACATCCTGATATGCACTAGGAGAAACCTAAGGCCCTAATTGGCTCAGGTGCTTAAAGCCCCTCCCTATCCTAGGATGCACTGGACATGTGAGGGACCTTAGGTGCCAGAGCCAATCAGGGCCATAGGCCCCTCCTAGTGCATATCAGGATGCACTGGGAAGAGGAAGGCCTACCATTTTGAAAAGGTGGGTCTGCTGGTTTGAGGTAGTGGGCGACCCTCTGGCTATCTTAAAATTTTAAGGTACTGAGAGGGCGGGGAGCTGTCGGGAGATGAGGGGTTGTCGGGTGGGGGGGAAGGGGACCCCGGCACTTGGAGGAAGTGAGCATCTCTCCTGTCGTCCTTCAATTTAATGGTGCAGGTGGCTGTCGGTAGTGTGGGGGTGGGTGGGAGATGCTGGCTTTAGGAGGAAATAGGCATCCCTCCTGCCGTCCTTCAATTTAAAGGTACGGGGGTTGTCAGGGGGGAAAGGAGCATCGGTGGTAGGAGAGAGTGGGCATCCCTCCTTCTGAAAGGGGGTGGGGGAGGGAGCATCAAACAGGCTTGGGGAGATCGGTGGGAGGGAGAAATCGAGGTTCTTTTTTTTTTACAGTTTGGGGGGTGGGGGTCTGACCTTTCAAGCGTTACTTTCCTGACAGTGCCTGAGCCAATCAGCGCTCAGACACTGACTAGAAAGTAAGGCTATGACAACTCAGATCCTGCCGGAAAATTTTGCCCGCAAATGTAGCTCAATGAGGTTAGAGAATCACCTGGCGATGATTTACAATCGCCTGGAGTGATCGTTTAAATATTAATGACCTTATTTTACTACCATTTTAATAGTAACAACCTTATTGTTCTACATTTGCATGGCAGAGTCGGAGTGTCCTAGGAAGCTTGGAAAAGACCACAGTGAGCCGTTCTGACAATCGGCCAGTAAAATACTGGCATGCTAAACCAGCTGGAACCGGTTTAGTGACCATCGTTAAAAGCATGGTAAGTTTTGAGAATCTGGCCCTCAGTATTTTATAGACTTCTGTCTTATCTCCCCTTCAGCCGTCTCTTCAAGCTGAAGAGTCCTAGCTTCTTAGCCTTTCCTCAGAGGGAAATAGTCTCACCCCCCACCCCTTATCATTTTCTAGTTCTGTATCTTTTTTCAGAAAAATCTCAATATGTATACTTTAGAGGAAAGGCGGAAGAGGGAAGATATGATAGAGACATTTAAATACAATATGCAAAAAATTGTTATTAGCCTAGTGGTGGAGAAGATACCCTATGAAAGTACATTTATAACAAGTGGAATAAAAGCCTCAACTTATCAACAATATACGGACGGCAACCCAATAAGTTCATAAGCCAGTCCTGCTCGTTTATCATAGGCAAAAAACTCCACACTTTTCAAAATGTAATTTTTCAAAACGGGACCAAAGCCACCACTGTGCACAGGGAGCCAGAAAAAGAACAAAAACAGTTCACTTATCTACTATCGATGGCAACAAAAGCAGCGCTGACAGAAGAAAAGGAACTGAGTGTCACCAACAACTTGTTTCGCCGAACAACGGCTGCGTCAGGGCAATCACATTCTCTCCTGCTCCGTCCACATTCGGCTCAGAATGGCGCTAAGATTTATACTTCCGGTTTCTTGGGGGTCAACATCAAAAAAACTTTATTCGTTGGAACAAACATAATCTCACAATTAGTAGAAGGTGCTCCATTCCACTTTCTGATTGAGTCCATTAGGCCAGATAGTTTTCAAAAAGAAGATAGACCGCTGTTCACTTTGATATAACAATCTTTTCACGTCCCACGACGAGCTGTAAGGGGAATATGATCCAATACAAAGCATCTAAACTCATCAAAAGAATGATTTTTTTCAACAGAATGTTGTGTGAGTATATCCACTTGTCTTTTGTGTGTAATGTTAGAACGATGTTCAAACAGTCTTGTTTTTAGACTGCATGCAATATGCCCTATGTAGCACAGATCGCAAGGGCAGAGTATTGCATAAACTACTCCAATGCTTTCACAGGTAACAAAATGGGTCATCTTGATACACTTTCTTCCAGATATGCAAATTTGGTCTCCCTAATTTAATAAAGAACAAGCAGTGCAGTGATTACACCGAAATAGTCCAACCATCCCTCTTTCCTTCTTTGTCCAAACATCCGCAGGGAAAAGCAGATCTTTTAAATTTCTATTCCAAGCAATGCAATTTTACAATCCAAATCCTGACAATTTTGCTTAGTTTGCAGCATGTGCCACAAAGATTTAATTTTTCTCCCGAGCCACTGGACTCAATCAGAAAGTGGAATGGTGCGCCTTCTACTAATTGTGAAATTATGTTTGTTCCAACGAATAAAGTTTTTTGATGTTGATCCCCAAGAAACCGGAAGTATAAATCCTAGCACCATTCTGAGCTGAATGTGGACGGAGCAGGAGAGAATGTGATTGCCCTGACACAGCCGTTGTTCGGCGAAACAAGAGCCTTGTTGGTGACACTCAGTTCCTTTTCTTCTGTCAGTGTGAGAAGTGCTATAGCAGGAGGATCTACTCTCTGCTTTTGTTGCCATCGATAGTAGATAAGTGAACTGTTATTGTTCTTTTTCTGGCTCCCTGTGCACAGTGGTGGCTTTGGTCCTGTTTTGAAAAATTACATTTTGAGAAGTGTGGAGTTTTTTGCCTATAATACAGAGCAGGATTGGCTTAGGAACTCATTGGGTTGCTGTCCGTATATTGTTGATAAGTTGAGGCTTTTTCTCCACTTGTTATAAATGTACTTTCATGGGGTATCTTCTCCACCACTAGGCTAATAACAATTTTTTTGCATATTGTATTTATATTTTGTTATTGCGATTTTGTATTCTTGAGAGACATTTAAATACCTACATGGCGTAAATGCACATAAGTCTCTTTCAACTGAACGGAAGCTCTGGAATGAGAGGGTATAGAATGAAGTTAAGAGGTGATAGGCTCTGGATTAATCAAAGGAAATACTTTTTTACAGAAAGGGTGGTAGATGCATGGAACAGTCTCTTGGAAGAAGTGATGGAGACAGACTGTGTCTGAATTCAAAAAGATGTGGGATAGGCATGTGGGATCTGTCAGAGAGACAAAGAGATAATGGTTACTGCGGATGGGCAGACTAGATGGGCCATTTGGCCTTTATCTGCCATCATGTTTCTATTCATTCCTTTCCTAATAATTTTTAACATTCCATTTGACACCTAGGTCTTTTTCTTGGGCGGTAGTGCTGCCCGATTCAGGAAAAAAAAATTTGATTTGATTCAGCATATTGAATCGATTTTCCAATTCGATTCGATTTTCCTGCCCAATTGGGTGGTGGTTTACAAACATCCTGTTTCATGTCTCTCCCCATATCTAGCTTCTTCCATCTCTCTTCTTTACCTCCTTTATCCCCTTCCCCAGGTACAGGCTTTCTCCTACTATCTCTCCTGCCATCCTGCACCCTGCCCACCTACTTTGGAGCAGTATCTGTCCCTCTTGTACCCTTCCCCATCCCTCTGTAGTCTTGCATTTCTCTCTCCGTTAGTCCAGCACCTCTCCTCTGCTTTCCTCCCCCTCTTTTTGGTTTGAGATTAGGAAGCTGAAGAAGAATTGGGTGACAGTATAATAATGGGTGATTTCAATTACCTATACACAAAAAACTTTATCCCCTTCTGCTGAGGTAGGAAACAGATAGCAACCAGACTGGGGGGAAGAAAAAGGCCTCACAACTGGCCAAATAACTCATCAAAACAGCAAAAAGCTGCCTAGTCAGTGAGCACTTAGTTCATCATAAGCCATAAAAAACTCCACCACCGCCAATATTAATTCCTGTTTCATCCAACAGCAGGAATAGCAAAGGTAGAAAAATATGGAATAAAAAAAGTTTGTCACTCCTTAGAGATATCAGACAACAACACGGGAAGGCAAATACTGAATGGTATAACAGTCCTTGAAGGTTACAGCTATGGAAAATAAGATATCCAGTAATATAGAAAAAAAAATTACAAATACAGTGGAACCTTGGTTTACGAGCATAATTCGTTCCAGAAGCATGCTTGTAAACCAAATTGCTCGTATATCAAAGCAAGTTTCCCCATAGGAAGTAAGGGAAACTGCTTTGATTGGTTCCACCTCCTCCTCCCCCCCCCACGAGGTTACCGGTGCTGCTCCATTCTCCCCCCCCTTGAGGAATCCGACGCTGTTCCAAACCCCTCCCCGCGATCCAGCTTCCTCCCCCCCGCGAATCAGCATCCCCCCGCTCGCGTTGCCCCCCCCTCCACCGCGATCCTACTTTCCCCCCTCCCGAGCAGTCAATGACACTCTTTACCCTACTTGGCACCATTGCCGGTGCCCAAAGATCCTCCCTCTTCTGGTGCGGCTGGGCGGTGCGTTGGAGATCCTCCTTCTTCTGGTCTGGGCTGGACTGGTCTGGCTTTGAGCATTTGCGCATGCTCAAAGCCTTCTGGTCTCGCTCTCTCCAAGATTGAGAGCGAGACTAGAAGGCTTTGAGCATGCACAAATGCTCAAAGCCAGCCCAGCCTAGACCAGAAAAAGGAGGATCTCCGACGCACCGCCCAGCCCAGGCCGCGCCAGAAGAAGGAGGATCTTCGGGCACCGGCACTGGTGCCAAGTCGGGTAAAGGGTGTCATTGACTGCTCGGGGAGGGGGGGGAAGTAGGATCACGGTGGAGGGGGGGCAACGTGAGCGGGGGGGATGCCGGATCACCGGGGGGGGGGCCCTCATACAGTGAGGGAAGCTCGGTTTACGAGGCACCAAGTTTGAGAATGTTTTGCTCGTCTTGCAAAACACTCGCAAACTGGTGCACCACTGTACTTAGCTCATTGAATGTACACTTCCATAGCTTGCAAAAAAACTTCCAGAAAGGGTGAGTCCAAATTCAGTTGTTAATGCCCATTCCACGTGAACCAAAATCCCTGCGCCGTGCAAACACACAGAGAACAACTGTAAATCCCTACGGGAGTACCCCGTTTCGTTTGCATGTCTTCAGGGGGTACAGCAGAAAAAGCACATCTCCAAGCACTGCTAGCCACTCTGGCTTATGATGAACTAAGGGGTCACTCGCTAAGCAGCTTTTTGCTGTTTTGATGAGTCCCTTGATCAGTTATGAGGCCTTTTTCTCTATCACAGCCTGGTTGCTATCTGTTTCCTACCTCAGCAGAAGGGGATAAAGTTTTTTGTATATATGTGATTTCAGTTACCCCAACATTGTCTGGTTAAATGTTACATCGGGGAGTGCTAGGGAGGTAAAATTCCCAGACGTCATAAATGACTGCTTCTTGGAGCAACTGGTCCAGGAACTGACAAGAGGGGGAGCTATTTTAGATTTGATGCTTAGTAGAATGCAAAGCATAGTACAGGAGTTAACTGTGTTGGGTCTGCTGGGAAACAGTGATCATAACATGATCAAATTTGAGCTGATACCGAGTGTAACGCCACAAAAGAAATCTACTATAGAGGCATTTAATTTTCAAAAGGGTGACTATGATAAAATGAGGAAAATGGTTAAAATGAAGCTAAAAGGATCAGTTGCAAAGGTTAGGACTGTAAACCAGGCATGGATGTTATTTAAAAATACCTTCGTGGAAGCCCAGACCCAGATGTATTCCATGTATTAGCAAAGGTAGAAAGAAGAGGTTAAAAGGTGGCTATTAGAGCCAAAAAAAAATCCTTTAAAGAATGGAAAAAGGATCTGAATGAAGAAAATAAATGGAGACACAAGCACTGGCAAGTTAGATGCAAAGCATTGATAAGACAGCTAAGAAAGAATATGAAGATAAACTTGCAAAAGAGACAAAAACTCATAACAATTTTTTAAGCAAAAAACCTGTGAGGGAATCCGTGGGACTGTTGGATGATCAAGGAGCAAAAGGGGCACTCATGGAGGATAAGGCCATAGCGAAGAGACTGAATGAATTCTTTGCTTCGATCTTTACAGAAGAAGATGTAAGAGATCTATCTGAAATGGAAATGGATTTCAAGGGTGATGATGCGGATGAACTGAAAGAAATCTTGGCGAATCTAGAAAATGTACTAGGCCAAATCGACAAGTTAAAAAGTGATAAATTGCCTGGACCGTATGGTATACATCCCAGGGTACTAAAAGAACTCAAACATGAAATTGCTGGCCTGCTGTTAGTGATCTGTAACCTGTTACTAAAATCGCCTGTAGTACCTGAAGATTGGAGTGTTGCACCAATTTTTAAAAAGGGTTCCAGGGGAGATCCAGGAAATTATAGAAAAGTAAGCCTGACTTTAGTGCTGGGAAAAATAATGGAAACAATTATAAAAAATAAAACTGTGGAACAGGTAGACAAACATAATTTAATAGGACAGGGTCAGCATGGGTTCAGCCAAGGGAGATCTTGCCTCACCAATTTGCTTGACTTTATGTGGATAAAGGTAGTGTATCTAGATTTTCAGAAAGCTTTTGATAAAGTTCCTCATGAGAGGCTCCTGAGAAAATGAAAGAGCCATGGGATAGGTGGCAAAGTTCAGTTGTGGATTAGGAATTGGTTATCAGATAGAAAACAGAGTAGGGTTAAATGATCATTTTTCTCAATGGAGGAGAGTAAATAGTGGAGTGCCGAAGTGGTCTGTACTGGGACTAGTGCTATTTAACTTATTTATAAATGATCTGGAAATGGGAATGACGAGTGAGGTGATTAAATTTGCAGCTGACGCTACACTGTTCAAAGTTGTTAAAACACATGCAGATTGTGAAAACTTGCAGGCAGACCTTAGGAAATTGGAAGACTGGGCATCAAAATGGCAGATGAAATTTAATGTGGACAAATGCAAAGTGATGCACATTGGGAAGAATAACCCGAATCACAGTTACTGGATGCTAGGGTCCACCTTGGGGGTTAGCGCCCAAGAAAAGGATCTGGGTGTCATCATAGACAATATGATGAAACCTTCCACCCAATGTGTGGCGGCAGCCAAAAAAAATCAAACAGGATACTCGTAATTATTTTAAAAAAGGGTAGTTAACAAGACTAAGAATGTTATAATGCCCCTGTATCGTTCCATGGGGTGACCTTATCTGGAGTATTGCATTCAATTCTGGTCTCCTTATCTCAAGACAGATATAATGGCACTAGAAAAAGGTTCAAAGAAGAGCGAGTAAGATGATAAAGGGGATGGAACTCCTCTCGTATGAAGAAAGACTAAAAAGTTAGTGCTCTTCAGCTTGGAAAAGAGATGGCTGAGTGGGAGATATGATTGAAGTTTACAAAATCCTGAGTGGAGTAGAACGAGTGCAAGTGGATCGATTTTTCACTGTCAAAAATTACAAAGACTAGGGGACGCTCGATGAAGTTACAGGGAAATACTTTTAAAACCAATAGGAGGAAATATTTTTCACTCAGAGAATAGTTAAGCTCTGGAACGTGTTATGGTAAGAGCGGATAGCGTAGCTAGTTTTAAGAAAGGGTTGGACAATTTCCTGGAAGAAAAGTCCATAGTCTGTTATTGAGAAAGACATGGGGGAAGCCACTGCTTGCCCTGGATCAGTAACATAGAATTTCGCTACTCCTTTGGTTTTGGCCAGATACTAGGTACCTGGATTAGCCACCATGAGAATGGGCTATGGACCATTGGTCTGATCCTGTAAGGCTATTCTTATGTGAATTCTATATTTTGTCAAATTGTTGGAGAGCTTAGTTTATTTACAATCTGTAAATCAATTTTCACTCTTATATGATTCACAATCAAGGTTTTGTCTATTACATAGCATGGAAACTGTGATAGCTTTGCTTTTAGATTACTTGCATAACTTGTTCAGCAAAGTATTAGGAGCTTTAAAGCACAGTTACTTACCGTAACAGGTGTTATCCAGGGACAGCAGGCAGATATTCTTGACTGATGGGTGACGGCACCGACGGAGCCCCAGTACGGACACTTTTAGAGTGATTGCACTCTAAGAACTTGGAAAGTTCTGGATACCGCACCGCGCATGCGCGAGTGCCTTCCCGCCCGACCCCTGGGATCGGATAATATTGTCCTGGGATAATATTGTCCTGGGATAATATTGTCCTGGGATAATATTGTCCTGGGATAATATTGCAATTTGATCTGAGCAGTGCTTTTGATCTTGTGGATCATGAAAAATTGCTTAATTGTTTGAATGCCATTGGTATATCTGATGAAGTGTACCAATGGTTTTAAAAGATTTTTAACATCCAGTATCTACCAAGTTTGTTCTTGTGATGAATTTTCAGGTTTATGGAATAATTCATGCAAAGTCCCTCAGAGATTGCTACTTTCACCATTATTATTTAACATCTAGTTTGCCTCTTTAGTGAATAAATTATCTGGTCTAGATATAAATTTTTACAGTTATGCTGATGACATCACCATTCTGATTCCATTTTTTTCCACATTATCTCAAGCTTGTCAGACTATTAATACTGCAATATTCAATGTCGAATAATGGATGTTGGAATTTGAGCTAAAGCTTAATTCCGACAAGACAAAATTTTCTCTTGCTATGCCAACCAATTATACATAAAATAGCTTAATTTTGAATGGAAGTTCTTATCCAATAAACTTCACTATTAGAATTTGGGGGGTTCATTTGGATATGAACTTGTCAATGAAAGTGCAGACATGTTTTGGTTTGAAACAGTTTCTATATGCTTTGGAAATTGTGAGCTATTAGATCTATCTTTGATGTAATCCTGTTCAGATTACTGTTGCAGACATTAGTTACTGTTGCAGACATTAGTTTTAAGTATTTTAGATTACTGTAATATTATCTATTTTTATTATCAAAATAATCTTTGTCAATTTCATATAATACAAAATACGGCAATTCGTTTAATTTTTAGTCTTAAAACATCAGACCATGTGATGTGACACCTTATCACAAATTACACTGGCTTCCTATTGATGCCAGAGTATTTTTAAAGTTTGGATGTCTGTGTTATAACGTCTCACATGGTTTGGCATCTAATTACTTTACTGACCATTTTACTTTTACAAAATTTAAACATTCATTTCGTATCACAACTTTATTTGCATTTCCTTCTGTAAAAGGCTGTCTATTTAAACAATATGTCCACCATTCATTTCAAGCAGATAGTTGGGTTGCTGACTTTTGCTGATTATTAGATAATTCAAATTCTTATTTGTATTTTAAGAAATTGAAAGCTTATCTATTTGTTAAATTTTTGGAAAATTGATGATTTGTATTTCACTGTGAGTTACTCAGTCCCCTTTTATTTTGTTAACTGTGCTGGTCTGCAAGGTATTGTGGTATATAAATACATTTTATGTCATGTTATGTTATATGTTATGTTAACTGTTGCCAGTACTTTAGGAAACATCTGCATTCTGGCCTCTACTATTCAATCTGTTTTATAAATGCAGTATTATATCTGCCTTTTGCTACTTAATTTCCATGCTTGAATTGCTGTCTTTCATCCGTGTAGGTTCATGTCCATGGGTATATTGCTTAAATTGTTGATGCTGTTACCTTTTTATAAACCACTTTAAAAAAGGCATGAACTAATGATGATACTAATGGACACTTACAGTCTGGATTCATTGCACCTTATCTTCTGTGCATTGAATCCCCTATACACTTTCATTAGACCACTGTTACTGATCTGCCATACTATTGATTTGTGGTCTTTCTTCTCTGTAACTGTCAGGACAGCAGCAACCAGAGCTGAAGGTTTGTGAGGTGTTCCCCACATAATTCCCAAAACACTTCTTTGTGACTTGACCTTGACCCTCAAGATGACCTCAGCAAGTAGCAATAGCAGAATGTTTCATCAAGATAGCACATATATACTTTGCAGTTCTCAGGGGAAAATTCAGATGTTGAAGTATACAGTCGTTTATATTTTTAGTTTTCAAAATCCTTCTTACTTCAATATCAGAAGACTAGGCATTATCAATAAAGTGGCACATATCAATGCGATAGCTATATGACCTCATTAAAATAATCTATTGTATAACAGATTTATTTATTTGTACAATATAGATTTTGTGCATTCTGACTGACTTAATCCTCACTGACATCATATTCTTGAAGTTTTCTCCTTCATTATGAATTAAGGTAGTTGCAGTGTTCCTCAGGATAGCCACAGTTCAATTTGAAACTAATACTACTCGTATATAAGGGGGTAAATCAAAAAATATGGGGGTCAATCAAAAAATAAAGGCAAAATACATATAATGGCTTTAATCTAAGTAACTGTGAGCAACTGAACATATCACTTTTCCACATAGTCCCCATGCAAGACCACAAATTTTTTGTATCGCTTTTGCATTCCTACAGAGAAGTTTTTCAGTTGCTCCCGAAGCCAGATGAGCACTGCATACTTTGTCTTTTGCTCTCTGGGTCACAGTGATTCACCCATGTCTCATTGCTGGTGACAATTCTCTCCAGAATACTCGGATCTTCTTCATACCATCTCAGGAACTAGGTCGCAATCTCCACACGCTGTTGCTTGTGCAGATTAGTAAACTGTTTGGGAACCCATTGTATGCACACTTTCCTGTATCCAAGTCATCATGCATTATGGCAAATGCAGATCCATAACTGATATCTAAATTTGCAGCCAACTGAGAAACCATTATCTTCGGTTTTCTCTAATCAAGACATCCACCCTGTCAATGTGCTCTAGTATGTGCAATGTTGATGGGCAACCAGAACAACCTTTGTTAATTACACATGTTCTTCCGGTTGTAAGCCTTTTTACCCACTTATAAACCTTTCATTGAGTCATGGTGCTATGTCCATACTGAGTCAATATCCAACGTTGAATTTCCATAGGTCTCACTCCCTCTGAATCTGAGAATCTCAGAGAGAGCGAGACCAGAAGGCTTTGAGCATGCGCAAATGCTCAAAGCCCATTCCAGCCCAGCACAGGCAAGAGGGAGGATCTCCAATGCACCACCCAGCCCAGAAGAGGGAGGATCTTCGGGCACCGGCACCAGCATGTCCTGTGCATTGGTGCCGGTGCCCAATCAGGGTAAGAGATGTTGTGTCGGTGCTCGGGGGGATGTAGGATCACAGGGGGGGTGACACTCATAAATCAAGTCAAACTCAGTTTCCAAGGCGCCGATTTTGCAAATGTTTTGCTCATCTTGCAAAACACTTGCAAACCGGTGCACTCGTAAACTGAGGTTTGACTGTATTTGATTCCCTATATTCCTTCCCGGACACTTCGTTCTAATAATCAAAATTTACTAGCTATTCCATCTATACAGGAGATATTCTATGACACAACTATTTTTTCGGGTACCGCCCCTTCTCTGTGGAACGCCCTTCCACTTGACTTCCGAATAGAGCCCTCTATTCACAAATTCAAATCCAAAATTAAAACCTTCCTCTTCAAAGATGCTTACAACACTTGAGATGAAACTTTTCAAGCAGATCTCGCAAAACATGCCATGCAGAGAATGATAACCGCTACTTTAGAAGTGAACCTTATCCTGCTGTACTCTCCCTCCCCTTCTTTCCTTATGTTCGTCAGTATTACCGTATTTCCCCATGTATTGGCCGCGGCCTATACATAGATTTTACTAACATGAGTACTGTACTGGGTACAGCTTCTTTATATGGGGTGGCCTATCTAAAATCATCCCTCCCCCCGTACCTTTTAAAATAGCTCCCTCGCCGGTAAATAGCTCCCTCGCTGTACGGCTGCCTCCTCCAATGTCGTGGCCAGTGGTGTAGGGCAGCAGCGATCTTTTCGGAATCCAGCCTAGCCCTGTGCCATTTCCACAATGCCTTGTGTCAGTTTCTTTCCAGGGTGCCAACGTCTAATACACATTCCATAAAACCTGTTAAGTGCATTTGGTTTTCTTTAAATTCTTTCAGATTTCATGACGAGCATATAGTTCTGACTATAATACCATAAGTATTATTTTATAACACATTCAATATCTGAATATAAACTGAGATTTTTTTGTCCAGACACATAGAATAAAAACCAAGTCTCACTTATTTTCGAGCAAGATCAAAATGTCTCCCCTGTGGTGACTCTGGCATTTTGGTCCTTACTTTTCTATCTCGTGGTGTGATGTTTCTTGCCTTATCTCTCTCTCCCTATATTGATGGCAATTTGATTCCCCCACCTCCCTTCTCGTGGTAATTGGTATTATCCCAGGACAAGCAGGCAGCATATTCTCAACATGTGGGTGACGTCACCGATGGAGCCCCCTAGCGGACATTTTTGCAAGAAGACTTGCTTGAAGACCTTCAAGCTTGCGATTGGCCCGTGCATGCGCACGTGCCCCTCCCGCCCAACCTAGGGCATGCGTTTCCTCAGCGTGGCCAGAAGCACTGCTCCCTTGCTTCGCGTGATCTCGTTGTCCCACTTGCACCGCGGCTTATTTGGTTACTTTCAGTTAAGTTGCTGTGCCCGCGTCTTTATTTTTTGTTCGTATATTTTGACCGGGTTCATCGGTCTTGTTCTGGCCGCCTGGCCTCGCGGGGCCGCAGCCGTACCTTTTCTTATGCCCCGGCCTTGTTCCGGGTTTAAAACCTGTACTAACTGCAACCAGGTTATCTCCATCACCGACCCTCATCGCTGGTGTGTGGAGTGCCTGGATGCGGAGCACTGCACTGAATCGTGCCCACGTTATGCAACTTTGCAACCACGGGCTCTTCGTCGGAGGTTGACCAAGATTCTTCAACCATTTGGCTCCATGGATCCTGCGGGACAGGCCTCGAGCTTAGCCTCGACACCCTCGTTGGGTGCCTCGGCCTCGAAGTCCTTAGCCTTGAAGTCCCCCTCGGCCCTGAAGGCTCCAGACTCAGCTCCTCCGGTCTCGGGTAAGTCTCCTCTTGCCTCCTCAGGTGTGCCGGCAAAGAAGCCTTCCTCTGAATCTCATGTAAGTGCTGCCTCGTTGGCGTCTTCAAGACATCATTCTAAGTGTGCCTCCTCAATTAGGGAATACTCTTCCTCGAGGTCGCCTCCGAAGGAGTGCACTGCTGCACCTACGATTCAACAGCCTTTGGTCTTGGTGCTAATGTTCGAGGACATGCTTAAGGCTATACTTAACACGCAGCTTTCCTCGGTGGTGAGCCAACTGGTCCCGATTTCGACACCTCTGACCTCGGTCTCGACCCAGCCTCGGTCTGATCAGCCTGAGCATCCTTCTCTCATGTCTCGGGGCCATGCCCGCAAGACTCGTCAGGTCATCTCCCGAGTCCCCTGTGACTTTTCGAGGGTCCAGAACGGGGGCCCGCTTTTCACCCACTAATGTGTCAAGGCTTGCCCCTTCTAAAAAGCTCTGGTCTTCTCCCCTTCGGGAGACCGCGAAGCCTTCCAGGCACACCATTGTCCTCGAGCTGGACTCCAGTGTGCGTTCCCCATCAAGGCAGATGCCAGCCTCTAAAGGGGCTTTTTCGAAACTGGTGGAGGACTTTTCTTTTGCCCCATCTTCTCTGAGGCTCCGCCAGCTGATTCCTTGGACTCCGGGGTCCTCCCTGGTCCACCTTGTACGGAGTCATTCCTCGACGCTCCCGAGGCGATTTAGCCGAGCCTCTTCCATCTCCCATTCGCGGGATTCTGAGTCCCCGGCTTACTATTCGAGGGAAATTTCTCCCTCTTTCTCGGCTGCCCCCAGATCTCGTTGGAGTCTCCTCTGGGGGATGAGTCTTCTTCTCGAAACTCCTCCTTTACTCATTTCATTTCTGACATGGGTAGGGCCTTGAACCTGGACCTCCAATCTGAGTCCCGTTATACCCAGGAATTCCTGGCAGCAATGGGTGTTGATCATCAGCCCCGTGAGGCACTGCGCTTGCCGTTGCACCAGGTTCTCCGACAAACATTTCTCCGGAACCTGGAGACCCCCTATGCGGTCACGGCCATTCCCTCCAAGTTGGAGTCCCGCTACCGGATGATCCCGGTGAAGGGGTTTGAGAGTTCTCAGCTTTCTCACCAGTCCCTGGTGGTTGAGTCTTTCTTGAAGAAATCCAACCCCTCGAAGGTGTACGCTGCCGTCCCCCCCCAGGCAGGGAGGGCCATACGATGGACAAGTTTGGTCACCTCCTTTATCAAAACTCAATGATGGCGAACCGTGTCCTCAACTATAACTTTATCTTCACGTCCTACCTCCGGTTCTGTGTTGCACCCTCCGCTTATTCCAGGAGGATGTGCCGGATTCCCGGCGTCAGGAGTTTCGTCTCCTCGAGGAGACCTGCTCCCAGCTCCGCCTCTATATGTTTCAGGCGGCCTATGATGCCTTCGAGTTGTCCTCGAGGGTCACGGCGTTTGCGATCGCCATGTGTCGCCTCGCTTGGCTCTGGATTGTGGACATGGATCTGAATCTCCAGGATCATCTTGCCAATCTCCTTTGCGTGGGTAATGAGCTGTTTGACGATTCCATCGAGGCAGCCACTAAGCGCCTCTCGGAACACGAATGGTCCTTCGCTTCTCTGGTAAGACTTAAGCCGAAGAAATCCTCTGGCTCTGCAATACAAAATTCCTCTCCAGAGGTACCTGCAAAAATCTACTCCTGCGTTCTCTAGGCCTCCTTCGAAGCGACCGCAACATCAGCAGCAGTGACAAGCTAAGGCCCTGCTGCTGGCCCCGGCGAAGCCTGGGCCGTCTTTTTGACAATTCCAGTCTGAGCCTTCGGGCTCCCTCCTGGAGCCTTCCCCCCTCCCCATCGGGAATCGTCTCCATCATTTCTATGCCTTACCACCGACAGTTGGGTGCTTTCCATTGTCCGGGAGGGGTACTCCCTTCGCTTCAGTCATGTATCCCTGGATCTTCCTCCAAGAGAGTTTCTTTCTGCCCGGTCCCAGCTGCCCCTCCTTCTGCTGAAGCTCGGGCCCTTCTTTGCCTTTGGGCGGTCGAGGAGGTTCCTCCGGACCAGTGGAATACCATCCCAGTACTTTCTGGTTCTCAAGAAGATGGGGGATCTGTGTCCGATCCTGGACCTCCGTGCTCTGAACAAATTTTTGGTGAGGGAACGGTTCTGAATGCTCACCCTTCCTACCTTGTACCCCCTCTTGGACGAGGGGGACTGGCTGTGTTTGCTGGACCTCAAGGAGGCGTACACGCACATTCAGACACACCCGGCCTCTCGCCGATATCTGAGATTCCGGGTGGGGGATCTCCACCTCCAATATCGTGTTCTTCCCTTCGGCTTGGCGGCCTCTCTGAGGGTTTTCACGAAATGTCTAGTTGTGGTAGCTGCGGCCCTGCGTCTCCGCAGCCTGTAGGTGTTTCCCTACCTCAACGACTGGTTGATCAAAGCGTCCTCGCACCACAAAGTTCTGCGAGCGACAAATCAGACCATTTTGCTCCTTTAGAGCCTCGGCTTCGAGGTGAACTTTCCCAAGTCCCACCTCTGTCCGTCCCAATCTCTGGAGTTCATCGGAGCGGTTCTGGACATGGTTCGTCTCCGCTCCTTCTTGCCTCGGCCTCGTCAGGAGGCCCTTGTTCGTTTATGTTAGAGAGTGGCCCATCTGTCCTCAGCCCCGGCTTGGCTCCTGATGGTCCTCCTGGGTCACATGGCCTCTACGGTTCACATGACTCCTTTTGCCAGACTTCACCTCCGTATTTCACAATGGACTCTTGCGTCCCAATGGAACCAGGATCGAGATCCTGTCTCGCGACTCATTGTCGTGACTCCTTTGTTGAGGAAGTCTCTTTGTTGGTGGATTCTCTCTTCCAATCTTTCCAGAGGTTTTCTGTTTCATGCCCCCCCCCCCCCCTGCAGAAGGTCCTCACGACGGATTCATCGACCTATGCTTGGGGGGCTCATCTGGACAGTCTTCACACTCAGGGTCTGTGGTCCAGTGCCGACCGCCTTTGTCATATCAATCTGCTGCAGCTTTGTGCGTTTTTCCTTGCCCTGAAGGCTTTTTGTCACCTGCTTCGCGACCGAGTGGTGCTGATCCGCACGGACAACTAGGTCGCCATGTATTATATCAACAAACAAGGGGGCACGGGGTCCCTGTCCCTGTGCCAAGAGGCAATGCGGCTCTGGGATTGGGCCATTTGCCGCAACATATTCCTTCGAGCGGTCTACATTCAGGGCCAGCACAATTGTCCCCCCTCAATCACAAGTTGCCCCGAACAGGTCGACATCTGGAGTGCCCCAGTGGGCAAACACTTGATGCAGGATCAGGGAGTGGAGGGACCACTCATGAGGCTGCAGAAGACGACTCAACCTGTCCGACAGACAATTGTGCTGGCCCTGAATATAGACCGCTCGTGGTCCTTACTCGCTTGATGAAACCCCCGTTCGAGCCACTAGCGCGGGCTCACTTGAAGTTTCTTACTTGGAAGGCTGTGTTCCTTATTGCTCTCATTTTTGCCCGTCGGGTCAGTGAGCTTCAAGCCTTGGTTGCGGACCCACCTTTCACTGTCTTCCATCATGATACTGTGGTTCTCCGTACCCATCCTAAGTTCTTGCCTAAGGTTGTTTCTGAGTTTCACATCAACCAATTTATTGTTCTTCCTGTGTTTTTCCCGAAGTCCCATTCTCACCCAGGAGAAGCAGCTCTGCATTCTCTTGATTGTAAGCGTGCGCTGGCCTTCTACTTGCAGCGCACCGCTCCTCATCGTTCTGCTCCCCAGCTTTTCCTTTCTTTCGATCCTAATCACTTGGGTTGCTCTGTTTCTAAGCGGACCATTTCTAACTGGTTGGCTGCTTGTATCTCTTTCTGTTGCACTCAGGCTGGTCTCTCCCTGCTGGGTCGAGTCACGGGCCACAAGGTCAGAGCGATGGCGGCGTCTGTTGCTTTCCTCCGCTCTACTCCACTTGAGGAAATCTGTAAAGCTGCCACTTGGTTCTCGGTTCATACGTTTACCTCACACTACTGTCTGGATACATTCTCCAGGCATGATGGCCATTGTGGCCAGACGGTTTTGCAAAATCTGTTCTCCTAAATTGCCAACTCTCCCTCCATCCCATTCTGGTTAGATTGGAGGTCTCCCACATGTTGAGAATATGCTGCCTGCTTGTCCTGGGATAAAGCACAGTTACTTACTGTAACAGGTGTTATCCAGGGACAGCAGGCAGATATACTCGCAACCCACCCACCTCTCCGTGGTTGGCTTCTTTGCTAGCTATCTGAACTGAGGCCACGCTGAGGATACGCATGCCCTAGGTTGGGCGGGAAGGGCTCCCGCGCATGCGCGGGCCAATCGCAAGCTTGAAGGTCTTCAAGCAAGTCTGCTTGCGAAAACGTCCACTGGGGGCTCTGTCGGTGACATCACCCACATGTTGAGAATATCTGCCTGCTGTCCCTGGATAACACCTGCTACGGTAAGTAACTGTGCTTTTCTCCCCTTGTCTCCCACTTCTGGATCTGTTGACACCGGCATATATATATATATAGTAAATGGTATGGGGTGGTTCTGTGAAAACGGAGGGAAGGATGAGGCCGGCATAAACAGCAGGTAAAAGATGCTGCTCACGACCAGAAAAGATTTGAAGAGGTAAAGGGGGTGGAGAAAGAGGAGAAGTGCCAGCCCCTGGGGTGGTTTACCACCCCTTACTACGCCAGTGATTGCAGACCAGAAGAGGAGTGGGGTGTCTCAATAGAAGAGATGGAAAAATATACTAAAAATTATACAGCAAGTGTGTGTGGAATTTTTGTTTGCTTTTGACATTCATTTTTGCCCAGCAGTTCCTCCTTTTTCATCCCATTCATTCTGAACCTGTCCTAGAATCCTAATGTCATTAACATAAGAGATACCAATGTAGACTCGGGCTAGAACAACATTAACCTATGTTCTTATTGCTAAAGGAAAGCCTCAGCCCCACCACTCCACCGCTAGTTATGAAATTCAAATGCGGGAAGAATTATGCAGGAACTCATCATTGGCTGCCAGTAGCGTGTTTTATCAAACTAATTTTTTTGTGTGTATATATCTTAAATGCTTATATAGTAAACATTTTCAAATGTCATGTTTTTAAAGCTTGTACTTAGCTCATTCAATTACAGCCAATATCCAGGAGTGGAACCCGACATGCATGTTTCGCACCACAAAATAGTGCTGTGTCAAGGGTCTCCCAGAAACGCTCATGTCATCCGACTCCACTAGTTAAAGGAGTTACTAGCATAGCATAGCATAGCAAGCATAGCATAGACTAGCATAGCAAGGATCAAAAGAAATTAGGACAAGTCCTGGAGGGAAAAAACATAAATTATTAGCTGGATAGTATTTGGAAACTTGTCACTTATTCTTGAAAATGAGCTATAAGAAATAGATTTCCATTTTGGGATCTGCCTAGTATTATCTATACTAATCACAATCAGAGGCAAAATGCTGGACTTAAGAGACCTTAGTCTGACTTAGAATGCCTCTCTTATGTTAATTTCCAAAATAAATGGCTTAGATTAAAGCAAAATAATGAAAGCCCAGGTCATTCAAACAATGTCAAAATATACCAATGTAGACTCGGGCTAGAACAACATTAACCTATGTTCTTATTGCTAAAGGAAAGCCTCAGCCCCACCACTCCACCGCTAGTTATGAAATTCAAATGCGGGAAGAATTATGCAGGAACTCATCATTGGCTGCCAGTAGCGTGTTTTATCAAACTAATTTTTTTGTGTGTATATATCTTAAATGCTTATATAGTAAACATTTTCAAATGTCATGTTTTTAAAGCTTGTACTTAGCTCATTCAATTACAGCCAATATCCAGGAGTGGAACCCGACATGCATGTTTCGCACCTTTAACTAGTTTAACTAGTTACTCCTTTAACTAGTGGAGTCGGATGACATGAGCGTTTCTGGGAGACCCTTGACACAGCACTATTTTGTGGTGCGAAACATGCATGTCGGGTTCCACTCCTGGATATTGGCTGTAATTGAATGAGCTAAGTACAAGCTTTAAAAACATGACATTTGAAAATGTTTACTATATAAGCATTTAAGATATATACACACAAAAAAATTAGTTTGATAAAACACGCTACTGGCAGCCAATGATGAGTTCCTGCATAATTCTTCCCGCATTTGAATTTCATAACTAGCGGTGGAGTGGTGGGGCTGAGGCTTTCCTTTAGCAATAAGAACATAGGTTAATGTTGTTCTAGCCCGAGTCTACATTGGTATATTTTGACATTGTTTGAATGACCTGGGCTTTCATTATTTTGCTTTAATCTAAGCCATTTATTTTGGAAATTAACATAAGAGAGGCATTCTAAGTCAGACTAAGGTCTCTTAAGTCCAGCATTTTGCCTCTGACAGTGATTAGTATAGATAATACTAGGCAGATCCCAAAATGGAAATCTATTTCTTATAGCTCATTTTCAAGAATAAGTGACAAGTTTCCAAATACTATCCAGCTAATAATTTATGTTTTTTCCCTCCAGGACTTGTCCTAATTTCTTTTGATCCTTGCTATGCTAGTCACTTTGATATTCTTCAGCAACAAATTTCATAGTTTGTATGCTGTGTGAAAAAAATACTTACTTTGATTTTTCAATTTGCTGATTGATAGTTTCTTAGAGTATGTCCTCTTGTTTTATTGTTGTTTGAATTGTAAACTGTTTCATCTCACTCATGATTTTGTGAACATCTCATATTCTAGTTTAGTCATCTCTTTTTGAAGCTGAAGAGATCTAATCTATTTAAGCTTTCTTCATAAGGGAGGTAGGTGTTCCTTTTCCATGTTTGTGGCTCATCTCTGAACCATTTCTATTCTTTTTGAGATGGATCAATTAGAACTGACTGTAGTACTCAAGGTATGGTTTACCAGAGACCTATACAGAGGCATAATGTTGTTGTCAGTTTTTGTTTTCTGTCCATTTTTGAATAATCCCTGATGAAACTACATCAGGAGGAGCTGGACAGCCTGAAACTGCAAGTTCGGCTGCTGGAGGGAACTGTGATGGAACTCGAAGAACTCCTTGCCAGGAAGGAGGAAAACTGCATACAGGAGAAGTTGCTAGGGGAGCCCGACACCGGCGAAGGGATCGTGGAACTGGAAAGATTCATCGAGGAAGCCCATCAGCAACACGTAGAAATCCCAGGTCTGGAAAGCTGTACCCTGGATACCCAGAAAGACGGACTGGAAGAGAGGAGAGAAGACACACATGCAAATCCAGAAAAAACCGAAGATGAGGTAGGAGACATCCACACACAAGAAGGAAGAGAGAAAACACAGGGAGAGGTCCCCCCATCTGAAGAGACGAAAACAAATTCAAGAGTAGCTCCGGAAGAAGAAGACTGGCCCTATACCGTAGACGTGGACTTACGACCCCCAAGGAACCCTCAAATAAAGAAGATGGGGATCATCGTAGGTGACTCCATTATACGTCACGTGGACAGCCACACCGCAGGAGGAAGAGAGGACAGAATCGTCACCTGTCTGCCTGGAGCAAGAGTCAAGGATGTGGCCAACAGGATCTCCAGGATCATAGACAGCGCAGGGGGAGAGGATACTGCTGTGCTCATCCACGTGGGAACAAATGATGTGAGCGGACGGAAGTATGACAGGGAAGAGATGAAGGGCCAGCTCCGCTCACTTGGAAGATTGCTGAAGATCAGGGAGGTGAGGGTGGCCTTCTCCGAGATCCTCCCAGTACCAAGAGCGGATGGAAAGAGACAAGGGGAATTGCAAGCTATTAACGCCTGGATGAGACGATGGTGCGAAGAAGAAGGCTTTGACTTCGTGCGCAACTGGACGGCGTTCTGGGGAAAAAGCAAGTACTACAGAAAGGACGGACTACACCTCAACAAGGAAGGAGCAAGAGTATTGGCGAGCAACTTGAAGAGGGCCATCGAGAAGGCTTTAAACTAATAAATAGGGGAAAGCCGACAGTCGACCACCAGTCGATGGTACGGACAACAGGATGCCCCAATGAAAGATCAATGGACTACTACTCATACACAGGAGAGGACGAACTCACAGCAAATAAGGAAGACAAGGCAGGAAGGGACAACTCAGACACAGGAGGGGATGACCGCACAGCAAATAAGGGAGACAACACTGGAGCGGTTAAGGAGACCGTGAAAGAAACAGTAGGGACAGCAAAGAGCAGAAAGTCCAAAAAAGTAACTCGAAGAGAACTCAAATGTATGTATACCAATGCTAGAAGTCTAGGAAACAAAATGGGGGAACTAGAGACAATGGCAAGAAATGATAAGTTGGAAATCATTGGCATAACTGAAACATGGTGGAACGAAGAAAACAAATGGGACACAGTACTTCAGGGATACAAACTATATAGAAGAGATCGAGTAGGGCAGAAAGGTGGAGGTATTGCCCTATATGTTCAGGAAGGAGTAGAATCTGTTGAAGTGGCTATGACGGAAACGAAAGAGAAGCTAGAGTCCCTCTGGGTCAAGATTCCTGGCCAAAACAGTGCAGACACGAAAATTGGCCTTTTCTATCGTCCCCCGGGACAGGCGGATGAAACTGACTCTGAAATGATAGAGGAAATCAAACGAGAATGCAAGACGGGCAATGTAATAATATTGGGAGACTTCAATTTCCCGAGGATAGACTGGAAACTAGGAACCTCCAACTGCGGCAATGAGGTCAAGTTCCTGGAGGCGCTAGGGGATTGCTTCCTGGAACAAATGGTAAAAGAGCCGACAAGAGGCAACACCACCCTGGACTTGGTGCTAAATGGCCTCACGGGACCGACAAAAGAAGTAGAAGTTACGGCACCGCTGGGGACGAGCGATCACAATGTGATCATCTTTAAGCTTGACATCGGGAATAGAAAAAGTGCCAAAACCTTAACCAAAACCTTTAACTTTAAAAAGGGCAAATACGATTGCATGAGAGCCATGGTGAAACAACGACTCAAAAAAAAGGTGGATAAACTTGAAACAGTAGAGCAGGCATGGTCCCTACTGAAAACTACTATCACAGAAGCACAAAACCTATACATTCCGAGGATCTCCAAAGAAAGGAGAACAAAGGGTAAGGGAGAACCAGCATGGCTTACCAGACAGGTGAGGGAAACCATACAAGAAAAGAAGGACTCTTTCAAAAAATGGAAACACATGAAAACAACCGAAGCATGGAACAAACATAAAGACGATCAGAAGAAATGTCACAGGGCGGTGAGGGATGCCAAAAAGGACTATGAAGAAAAAATAGCGCAAGAGGCCAAAAACTTCAAGCCCTTCTTTAGATACGTGAAAGGGAAAAAACCCGCAAAAGAGGCGGTGGGACCCCTGGACGATCAGGGAAGAAAAGGGTACATTAAGGAAGATAAACAAATTGCGGACAAACTAAATTCCTTCTTTGCGTCCGTCTTTACGGAGGAGGATACCGCAAAAATACCAGAAACTGTGAAAGTGTTTAGTGGAGTAATAGAAGACAGCCTCACCACAGTTGAAGTAGATTTGGACCAGATATACTACCAGATCGACAAACTTAAAAGTGACAAATCCCCTGGACCGGATGGAATTCACCCGAGAGTCTTAAAGGAATTGAAGGTTGAAATCGGAGAGTTATTGCAAAAACTCGCCAATCTGACAATCAGAACTGGACAGATACCGGATGACTGGAAGATAGCGAACGTCACGCCAATTTTCAAAAAGGGATCAAGAGGAGAACCGGGCAACTACAGACCTGTGAGCCTTACGTCTGTCCCTGGAAAGATGGTTGAAGCACTGATCAAGGATAGCATAGTCCGGCACTTAGATATACACGAATTGCTGAAACCCAGTCAACATGGGTTCAGGAAAGGGAAATCATGTTTAACGAATTTGCTTCAATTTTTTGAGACCGTGAACAAGCAAATTGATAGTGGAATGCCGGTGGACATAATATATTTGGACTTCCAGAAGGCATTCGACAAAGTTCCGCATGAAAGACTTCTCAGGAAACTACAATGCCATGGAATAGAGGGAGATATACACAGGTGGATAGGCAAATGGCTGGAAAACAGGAAGCAGAGAGTGGGCATAAATGGGAAGTTCTCAGACTGGGAGAAAGTGACTAGTGGTGTGCCCCAGGGCTCGGTACTTGGGCCGATCCTATTTAACATTTATATCAATGACCTTGAAGACGGAATATCCAGTGAGATCATTAAGTTTGCAGACGACACAAAGCTATGCCGGACAATCAGAACGCAGAAAGATAGCGAAGAACTCCAGAGCGACTTGTATCAGTTAGAGAAATGGGCAGAGCAATGGCAGATGAAGTTCAACGTGGAGAAATGCAAAGTAATGCATTTAGGCAGTAAGAATAAGGAACACGAGTATAGAATGTCAGGAGCAACTCTTGGTAAGAGCGAACAAGAAAGGGACCTGGGTGTACTGATAGATAGGACCCTGAAGCCGTCGGCACAATGTGCGGCAGCGGCAAAGAAAGCGAACAGAATGTTAGGAATGATAAAGAAAGGAATCATGAGCAGATCGGAGAAAGTCATAATGCCGCTTTATAGAGCAATGGTCAGACCACACTTGGAATACTGTGTCCAACATTGGTCTCCCAAACTAAAGAGGGATATAAAACTGCTGGAGAGGGTGCAGAGACGAGCAACGAAGCTAATAAGAGGTATGGAGAACTTGGAATATGAGGAACGACTCAAGAAACTAGGACTGTTCTCCCTTGAGAAGAGGAGGCTGCGAGGGGACATGATAGAGACGTTCAAAATACTGAAAGACATCGATAAAATAGAGCAGAAAAACAAATTATTTACACTGTCCAACGTGACACGGACAAGAGGACATGGTTTAAAGCTAAGGGGGGACAAGTCCAGGACAAATGTCAGGAGGTTCTGCTTTACGCAGCGAGTGGTGAACGCCTGGAATGCTCTTCCACAGGAGGTTATTAAGGAATCCACTGTGCTAGGATTCAAAGGCAAATTAGATGCACATCTCCTTATGAGAGGCATAGAGGGATATGGGTGGTAAAACTACATCAGGTGTATACCTGACTGGGCCTCCGCGTGTGCGGATCGCCGGACTCGATGGACCATGGGTCTGATCCGGAGATGGCAGTTCTTATGTTCTTATGTTCTTATTCACAACTGCCTCTGTTTTAGTAAAATCTCCCACTGTTTCTAGTGAGAAAACTGCAGTAATGGTCATGAGGCCAGTCACCATACACTGGAGCTTCTTCTGGACTCCTGTATCACATCACCTAAATCTGGCTACCAGGTCATATTGCTGTTGATTGCCTTGAATCCCTCTAGCCAACTTATGTTACAGAGGACTCAAATCTAGTAAATAAGTTGGGGACGTCTGTGTGGTAGTATACTGCACTACTACTGTGCCAGCAGATCAGCTTGATCTTGTATCTTTAAAGGCTTTTCCGTGACAACCTGATCATTAATGAGCATATTCCCTGTGTATCTTTAAACTAGTGTATATGTTTGTTTCTTAAAAGTTTTAACCGCACTTCGGTTTATCAACAGCACGGTGTACAAATTATATAAAAACAAGAAACGAAAAGAACACTCTGAGCCTGTCAGATGAAGAATAAAAATACATAAAAATTGGCATAGTCATTGATTTGTGTGCTTGTAATATGCTTTTAGTACATAGACATCCTAGAACAGGGGTGGGTAACCTTGGTCTTCGAGGGCCAAATCCCAAGGTTTAGGTTTTCAGAATTTCCATAATCAATATGCATGAACTCTCTTTGTATGCACTGCCTCCGTTGTATCAACAGAAATTATGAAAGGTTGGTCAATGTTGAGACCTCCTTGTAATTTTCCCAACTATTCTTATTTATATATAGTATCTTTTAACAGACCCTCAGAAATGCCACCAGCCACTCAAATGCATATCATAGTGGTTGGATTTATACATTAATTCCTCACCGGGTCAATCCAACTATTTTTTAAATTTTTTATATTGATGATTTTCAAAAAGTGCATCAGTGCATAGATAAAACTTTTTATAAATATAAAGCTAATACTTAGCTTAGCTTAGATGGTCCATTCTAAGGGATCCTGTCACCGACATGTTTCACCCTGCTCGGGTTTCATCAGGGTTGTAATCCCTAGAACATTAAAACCCATATGCCAGTAGATCTCATGCACATTCATTGGTGAAATCCTAAAAATCTGACTGGGTTGCAGCTCTTGATGACTGAGGTTGCCTACTACTGTTGTAGAGATTCTACTGTCTAGCACTATCTTTTATGAGAGATAATGGCAGTCTGTGATTGTCAATAAGGAATACCTGTATAAACTTAATCAGACTTTAAGGCCCAATTGGAACATATACAGTATTTTGTTTTATAGTAGCAGCATATCCGTTTTGCTACAGAGCAAATACAGTAGATGTGCATTTGGTATATGTGTTTAATTATAATAGCTAACCCCTAAAATTATTTGATTTTATTGGAGGGGATGAGGGATTGAATGACAAATCTTATGAGTCATTAACATCTTTTTCAGGAACAGTAATAGGTGTTGTCATTTACACTGGAAAAGAAACTCGAAGCGTTATGAATACATCCAACCCAAAAAACAAGGTATGTTCATTTAATAGTTAAGACAAACATTGTTTAGTTTGTAGGCTGTGCATATTTATTAATAAAATGCACCAGTTTGTTTACAGAGCTGATTGCATTCTTTTAAAATAAAATTTTGAAGGTAGCTCAAGCTCAATTTTTGTTTGACAGTTTATGTAATAGGAAATTCAATTGAATACATCATTATTGATTTAGAAGTTTACCATATGGTTTGTAGGGATTCAAGTTTCAAGTTTATTAAAAAAAAATTTTAAACTGCTTAATCAGGTTTCTAAGCGGTGTACAATATAAAATTTACATAAAAACGGATTAAAAATCAGGGGTACTAGACAACACCAAAGTGGCTTAGTAAAACACATAATAAGACATATGGACTTACTTCAAACAATAGGAAAGAAAGGGAAGAACTACAATCGTGGAAAAAAAAAGCAAAACAAAAAAAATGAAAAAAGCAGATACTGTTTGTACTTCTACACCAGAACCTGCTGCTGCCCCTCCCCCCCCCAAGACCTGCATGTTTTCCCCCTTCCCGGTCTCACCTTCAAGATTTGGCCTGTCGTTCCTTCCCTTCCTCCATCCCTAGGTTCCCGGTATTTTCTTCTAAGCAGTCTGCCTAGGATCACTGGTTGGCTGTAGCGATCCTAGCAGGCTGCCTCGACTTCCGCAGCACGTTCCCTCTGCCGTGGTCCCGTCCTTCCTCTGACGTATGGGACCGCAGCATAGGGAACGTGCTGCTGAGGCTACGGCAGCCTGCTAGGATCGCTACAACCGACCAGCGTTCCTTGGCAGACTGCTTAGATGAGACTGGAAAGCCAGGAGGAGGGAAGGAACGGCGGGCCAAATCTCGGGCCAAATTTAGTTACCCTGTGGGCCAGAGTTTTACATCCCTGTTGTAGAGGATGTTAATGTTAAATAAATACTGAAATCCCCAAGGGAAAAAACAAGACTTTTTAATAGAAACACACTTGTACTTCATTTCTTTTGTATCTCAAATCTGAAGTATTGTTTCATAATTTAAAATCACTTCAATAAGGAGGTCAATGGTGGTGGCAGCATCAGTGATCAGGGGCAGAGTTACACTTGATTGAAGCTAGAGTAAATACAGTTGGGTGTGAGGGATACCAAAAGTATATAAAAAAAGCACATGAATTTTCTTGTAATTTTTTTTGTAGGTGTATCAGTGGGCGAAATGGAACATCTTTGGTGTTTGCTGCTGATGCACTCTATTTTTAAGTAGGACATGCTGGTTGTTTTCTTTTGTTTTGGGGGTTAGTATTGTGGAAGTATCTTCATATTATCTTGCATTACAGGATTTGTGCTCTAGTTATCCTCCAGTGGCTAAAAATAATTGAACTGAATCAACTCAGAATCCTTTATCCGTAGAAAATAAATTTTATTATAGCAAAAGACAAATACTTCCAGTTTTAGGAGTTTGTAACTTGAATATAGGTTGAATTTTAGGACCTAGTTGAATATATTCTTCCTGGCGAGCTGCTTGCTTACAAATAACAAAAAAAATCTTTGGGGGTTTAAAAATTGTGACAGGTTGCCATTTTCCTGCCATTCATAATAATAAGTTACTCAAAGAGTAAGAATGAAATGATGATACAAATTGCTTGCAGCAGTTATTGTAATCCCTGGGGTCTATTGATTTGTGTTTCTAATAAAAAGATGCTTTCAAATGTCTCATTGACAAAGAGACAGGTGATACATGCTATTATGTATACTAGAACAGTCCATTATCATCTGAATCTCTTTAGAGGCTTTCTTCGATAATTGTATGAAACAGATTCGGTGTCGTGTTGGCGAGAGCTAATATTCTGTTACGCTTCATATAAAATGAATAAATTTGTAGAGAAAGACTTGCTGTTTTAAACCCTAAAGCTAATCATATTTTGGAATAATAATAATAATTGAACTGATCATAAAGAGTTTTAACTTCAAAAATATATTCAGGCAGTGAAACATGATTTCATTATTATATTTACAGTATTCTTACTTAAATTCTGTTTTATTCTTCCAACAATTTTTCTTTCATTCTATTTTCCCCAGGAGATAGAAATGCCTTTTTAGTATTTCCCAGATAGCTATATGATTATGGTTCTTATTTTAGAAGCCATTCACATTTTAAATATTCATAAACCATCACTTAGATGTCTGACATGCATAGATATGTAAGTTCCTCTTTTGCAAAGCTTAGGATATGCACATTTAGGGACTGATTCTATATAGGACACCGGTCTCGGTGGCCGCCAAAGAAGCATCTGAGAATCATGTACAGGCGTCCTAAACAGAATCATGAGTGTCCTAACAGACAAACGCCTAATCCCTCACCAGTGCCAGTTAGAGAATCGTGCCTTAACCTGATTGCAAAGATAAGTGGCTCAGCTGCCTATCTTTGCCGAGGGATCTCTTGCCATCTTCAAGAGAATCCCGATCAGCTGAGCTGGCAGGAGTCCCTGAAGCTATGGCTTCAGAGCATCCTGCCGGCTCAACTGATCAGGGGAAAATACCCCTGCTACGATCAGCTGAGCTGGCTGCAGCAGAGGTACCCCAACCCCTGAAACCATCAGGAGGGATGCCCACTCCTTCCTGCCGCTGACCTCCCATCCCTCCGGCCGGCCTTACTTCTAAAGGTACAAGGGGTGGGGGGGTTGGGGTTGGGCTGGTACAGGTGCTGGGGTGGGGGGTCTGGTGGCAAGAAGGAGTGGGCATCCCTCCTGCCGATCTCAGAGGCATCCATGTTGGGGGTGTCAGGCAGGTGGGAGTGGGCATTGGAAGGTGGGCATCTGCCACTGCCAACTCAGCTGATTGTGGCAGGGGTATCCCCCCCCCCCTGTGCAGCTGAGCTGGCAGGACTCCTTGCAGCTTCAGGGAATCCTGATGGCTCAACTGATTGGGGTTTCCCGTGTCATGATCAGCTGATGGCAAGAGATCCCTCGGCAAAGATAGGCAGGCAGCTGTGATTTTGTAACAGGTGCCGGTTAGTGAGTCGAGGAGGTAAGGCATCTGTTCTTTAAGACAGACGTGATTCTCTATAGGACACCGGTGTGCAATTCTCAGCCGCTTCTTAGGCTGCTGCCAAGACCGGCATCCTATACAGAATCAGCCCCTTAAAATTCAAGAAAGTCCAAGTGTCAATGGGATGTAATCAGGTTGTGTTGTGGGCGGGACTATGGTGGGTTAAAAAATAGACATTAAGGGTTCCTTTTACTAAGCCGAGTTAGGGCATTAACGCGTGCGCTAGATGCTAATGCCAGCATTGAACTGGCGTTAGTTCTAGCCACATAGCGCTGTTTTAGCACATGCTAAAATGCTGCCTGCGCTAAGAACGCTAACGCAGCTCAGTAAAAGGAGCCCTAAGTGGGAATTAAAGGGCGCTAAGCAAGTTAGTATGTGCAATTACGCACAAACCGCTAAAGATGCCCATTATATTCCTATGGGTGTCTTTAGCGGCCAGTGCGCACTAATGTGTTTGCGCATGCTAACGCGCTTAGCACCCATTGATGAATTCCCCCCTAAATCCCCATTTCAGAAGGGAAATGAACGTTCATCCAAAAGATGAATGCTCAGATTTCAGAAAAGTGCTCATATTGAGTAGAGCTCTACAGGAAAGATTAGGGGAAGTCATCACCTAGCGATTGCTGTGCCCCTCAAAAGCGAAACTGGCATGGGTTACTAGACTCTGTGACAGCTTTTGAAAAAATAGACATCTTTATTTTACATTACATTAGGGATTTCTATTCCACCATTACCTTGCAGTTCAAGGCGGATTACAAAAGAGTTAAAGAGGGTGTTTTACAAAAAGATTTCTGGTCCTTTTTGGGGAAAAAAAGAGTAGAGCAGGTTGATTTGGGGGTTCGGGGGATGAAAGAAGGAAGCTTGAGAGGTTAGGACTTTTCAGGGATTTTTTGAAAAGTATAGTCTTTAGGAGTTTTTATGGTAGTGCTGTGGGAATATTAGTTTGGGAGAGGGGGTTGTGAATTTGAATGGGTTTTGAAGAGATTGTGGTCTTATTTAGTTGGGATTTGGGTCGCTTCTTGGTCGCTTTGCGCCTTAGACAGCGCGCTGAATGGCTGTGCGCCGTTAGGCGCTGGACCTATTATAGGCTTGGTGTAGTCTGGTCGTGGGGAGTGGCGGAGTGCGCTTCCACGCCGGAGAGTTGCTTGTACTCAGCTCCCAGACCGGAGAAGATGGCAGGGCCAAAGAAAAAGGTAGAACTAACTGAAAGTAAATTAAATTTAATTTAAAAAAAGGTTTCTGTTGAGCCTTTCAGCAGGCTCAGTACAGTCTGGTCGGGGGGAGGGGCGGAGTGCGCTCCCACGCCGGAGAGTTGCTTGTACTCACCTCCCGGACCGGAGAAGATGGTAGGGCCAAAGAAAAAGGCCTATTTCTAAATAATTTGCTGACATAACTGTTTAGGTTCCAGCACCTAAATGCCTATGTTGCATTTCATAACATAGATAATCATATGCTATCACAGAGAGGTTTGTTCTTGTGTTGCCCTTCTGATATTTTAGGCATCTGCTTTTCTAAACTGGATGTTTACACTGCATGTCATCGGCACATGAACTTCCATTTCATCATATATTTTTGATCAGGCTGTTCATCAGAAACTGTAAGAACTTCAGATATCTAGACTTGTTTGTCTACATTCCAATTTAGATGTTCTTTCTAAAATGCCACACCACATTTTTTAGAAATTAAAATATATGCATGCTGAGCAATATTATATTCAACCTTTTAAACTAATTCCATGGGTTGAGAAGAATTTTTTTACAGTAAACATTAATACTAACATTAACAAATCCTGAGTTCACAAGGTTTTACCAACTGCAAATTAAATAGGACAATAACTATGCAATAAAATAATTCAATAATAGAAAGAGATGCCAAGGCATGGTTCTCCGGAATATGACAACACACATACCTCCTTTGCTTGTGTAATGAACACGCTTGATATACAGCTGGTAACAATTAAAAGTTGTGCTTCCTCATCTTAAATGTGAACATAAATAAACTTAACATTTAGGCAGCAGTCAAGAAGGGAAATGTTAAATGTTGAAAAACAGCACTAATTATAACATCTGGGCTATTCTGCTGTATGGTGATACTATGGGTTTGTCTACTTCACAGTGCAATGTGTAAATCTTTCTTTGTTGCAGTGCAGTTGAAACTTAGTACATGCATTAGTACTGTGAATATATGTTTTATTGGTAGATAAAAAGCATTGTTTAAAATGCAAATAAAAATGAAAGAAGCTATAAACCATGATTATGAAATTATACAGGCTGCTTAGCTTGAAAATGAATATGCAGAACATGTGTTTTACAATATAGAAAGGAAGATATTTTTAGTCATTTAAACAACGATTTCTTTGGTTTTGAAAATAATGTGTTAAAGTCAGACATTTTGCTGTACTTTTACAATTATAAAAATAGTTTCATTGCCTTAGGATGGAGACAGATATGGTTTAAAGATGCATCATTTAAAAAAAAATCACTTCTTCTGAATAGACTAGTTTAGTGTTTTTAATTTCAAATAATATAAAGAAATGTGATTTCTAGTGTGCTGTAATTTATATGTAAAATTATTTGCTTATTTGCTTGGTACTTCAAAAGTAGTTTGTAATAGCAATATTGTAGTAAGATAATGATGTGGATTCTCTCATTGGTAATCTAATCAGATTCCTTTAAACATGCACTTGGAGGCTTTAAAACATTAAACTAAATTGTGCTTGACAGGACTTTTAATCAGTAATCAATCTCTTTTCTTAAACTATGGCTTTCTGGATAAGGCTAGACCTGCCAGTGCTAAAGGTCATTCATAGGTGTTAATTAACCATGAGGAGAATTAACCAACTCCAGTAATTTCTATGCAACATTTTGTACAATTTTTTTAAACAGTTGGTCCTAAATAATATAATTATAAAGAATAGGTTGTACACGGGGAAGAAATTACTGTGATGGCAATTTCCGAAGTTTAGTTTTGAAAAAATAGTCATTATAAAAGTACAGAGGTTTTACCATAGACTTCATGCATTTCATGTTTTTTTTTTTTTTTCAGGAAATCATCATATATTCAACAATATAGATTAAAATAATCTTAGCTCTACTTTTTCTTCCAGAAAATAATTATTCCAATTTATTACATTGTCCTGATCAGTCTTACAACTGATGTATATTAAAAATAATAAGCCTTGGCATTGGTTGAGCACTTGCAATTTTTTGTTCTAAATAGGCCTCCTGTATTTCTCACAAAAAATGTTTATAGATTATTCCTCCTTTGAAGATTATGGGGAAGGTTAAGTGGAGGAGGATGACCTTTAAGTTAATGACATTAAACATTGAAATAACCTACCTGATTAACTTAATGGGATGTTCTACCACAGTGTTTCTGTTTCTTCATTAAAAGGTTTTGCTGCCAATGTTTGGCATCTTATGGTAACTGTTAATTTTATTGGTTTTTAGTACTAGTAAAGAGAGGGGAGCTGTTATTATTGGATCTCTTCTATTAAGAATTATATTTTTAGTCCTTTTGAACCAGTTTGATTTAATTTTGCAGGAAACTGATATACAAATTTTTTTTAAATAAAGAAATATAATATGAAAATGATTTTGAAGCATAAAAAGATTGTCTAAGGCCTCTTGGTCTGTAGTCTGATTTATGATTGTAGCTTCTGAAAATCTTCAGGTACATACCATGAAAACAGAAAATAATTTGCTCTGCAGGTGAATCATTGGTCCAGTTTGCAAACAGGAAGATACAGTGAAAGCCATGAGTTGAACATGGAGAAATGGAACATACATTAAGCCATTCTGTAAATATCTTTAAAATACAATATTTAAATGATTTCAGTGTTTGTTTGATGTTAATGGTAATCCCTATTTGTATGTAGAAATAAAGAGGCTCATTTTCAAAACAGAAAAAACATCCAAAAAGTGGTATAAAGGGGCAAATAGACATTTTTCTTGTCATACCCTTCCAATTCGATATTTTCAAAACTTACATTCTAGAAAGATATTTATGCTATTGATCAGTAGTTCATCTAAATCTCAAGGGGACATGTTAGAGGCGGGATTTGGGTGGGACTAGGGCAGGATGTTTTTTAATCACTATATATACCTACAAGCTGAATTTATCCTAAGAAATACTCCAAAAGAATCCAAAATGAAAATTAATATGAATATTCATATTCAAGGAGGAAAAGATTTCAGTGGGTACCCACACGGGTTATCTGTGTAACTCCCTATGGGAATTTTAGTACCCCATCACTAATGAAATACCATGAGCTGAAAATTTTCCTTTTAAAACTTACCATATTTTTCGCTCCATAAGATTTAGAGGAGGAAAACAAGAAAAAAAACATTCTGAACCAAATTCTCCCTGCCAAGCTCTGTACCTTGTCCCCCCCCCCCCCTCTGGTGGTCTAGTGGTAGGCCGGGACTGGGTGGGCAGGGCCAGGGCACAGAGCAGGAAGGCCTAGTGGCCTAGTGACAGGCAGGCAGGCCCCATAATCTCCACGTACCCTCCACTGCCTTAAATCATCCCCTATCCCCCCACATGCCCCCCATTACCTTAAAAAATTCCTCGACAAAACCCTCGCCTTCCAAGCTACTAAGCTAAACCCATGGTTATCTCAAATGGCCCTCAAGGCCCCCAACTACCTCGGCTTTAGAAAACTACTCAAAACCCGCCTCTTCCAAGACCAGGATCCTAACGCCCCTTCTATCTAAACAACCCCTCCCCCCTCTACATCCTTCCCTCACCCCCCCTGGCAACTTTGATCAATTTGATATTGAACCGCTTGTAACCCCGCTCAATTGATGTAAACCACTTGTAACCTTGTTTAATTGATGTGAACCGCCTAGAACTCTTCCGGGTATGGCGGTATACAAAAATAAAGTTATTATTATTATTAATAAATCATCCCCTCACATACCCCCAGTACCTTTTTTAATCATCCCCCATACCTTTAATCATAGCCCCCCTTGTACCTTTTTAATCATATTCAAGTTTCAAGTTTATTAGGATTTTTATATACCGCCTATCAAGGTATCTAAGCATTTTTTTTTTTTTTACAATCAGGTACTCAAGCATTTTCCCTCTCTGTCCCGGTGGGCTCACAATCTATCTAACGTACCTGGGGCTATGGAGGATTAAGTGACTTGCCCAGGGTCACAAGGAGCAGTGCGGGGTTTGAACCCACAACCCCAGGGTGCTGAGGCTGTAGATCCAACCACTGCGCCACACACTCCCCCTATGTACCTTTAATCATAGCCCCCTTGTACCTTATTAATCATATCCCCCCTTTATTCCGTTAATCATAGCCCCCTTGTACCTTTAATCATACCCCCCACTTGTACCTTTAATCATAGCCCCCTTTGTACCTTTTTCTTATCATGCCTCCCTCCCTTTGTACCGGTACCTTTTTTATTTTTTAAACCCGTACTTTTTAAATTTTTCCTTCCCTCCCTTGATGGCTTCGTATTAGTTTTTGGGCAGCAGGTGCACGAATCAGGAGCACGGAGGTCAGGTGCGAGCTTTCTGCCTGGCCCCATGTATTTTCTGAATGGCTGCCAGCAGTTCTCGCGAGTCCCGCAAGAACTGCCACAAGCCATTCAGAAAGCGGCGCGGGCCCAAGCGGGAACGTGTAAAGCTTCGCTCTGACTGCCGCACTCCTGACTCATGCTTCCGGGAAATAATACAGAGCCGTCGGGGGAGCGATATACACTAGACCACCAGGCTTGGGAAAAGGTATGGCGGCAGGGACGACAACGGCGGTGGGGGGGGGGTGTTATTTTGTAATTGTACGGGGGGTGGCAAGCGGTCCTGAAGGTGGTCCTGAAGATAGCGAATGTCACAACAATTTTCAAAAAAGGAATGAGAGAAGAACTGGGCAGCTACAGACCTGTGAGCCTTACGTCTGTCCCTGGAAAGATGGTTGAAGCACTGATTAAAGATAGCATAGTCCGGCACTTGGATACATGTGACCTGATGAAAGTGAATCAACATGGCTTCAGGAAAGGGAAATCATGTTTAACAAATTTACTTCAATTTTTTGAGACCGTGAACAAACAAATTGATAGTGGAGAACCGGTGGACTTCCAGAAAGCGTTTGACAAAGTTCCACACAAAAGACTTCTAAGGAAACTACAAAGCCATGGAATAGAGGGGGATGTACAAAGATGGATAGGCAAATGGCTGGAAAACAGAGAGTGAGCATAAATGGGAAGTTCTCCGACTGGGAGAAAGTGACTAGTGGTGTACCTCAGGGCTCGGTACTTGGGCCGATCTTATTTAATATTTATATCAATGACCTAGAAGAAGGAACATCCAGTGAGATCATCAAGTTTGCAGATGACACAAAGATATGCCGGGCAATCAGATCGCAGAAGGATAGCGAGGAACTCCAGAGCGACTTGTGTCAGTTAGAGAAATGGGTGGAGAAATGGAAGATGAAGTTTAATGTGGAGAAAAGCAAAGTAATGTATTTAGGCAGTAAAAATAAGGAACACGAGTATAGAATGTCAGGTGCAATTTTGGGTAAGAGCAAACAAGAAAAGGACCTGGGTGTACTGATAGATAGGACCCTGAAACCGTCAGCACAATGTGCGGCAGCGAAGAAAGCAAATAGAATGTTGGGCATGATAAAGAAGGGAATCATGAGTAGATTGGAGAGGGTTATAATGCTGCTTTATAGAGCAATGGTCAGACCCCAACATTGGTCTCCCAACCTTAAGAAGGATATAAAACTGCTGGAGAGGGTGCAGAGACGAGCAACGAAACTAGTAAAAGGGATGGAGAAACTGGAATACGAGGATTGACTTAAGAGACTGGGATTGTTCTCCCTTGAGAAAAGGAGACTGCGAGGGGATATGATCGAGACCTTCAAAATACTGAAAGGAATCGACAAAATAAAGCAGAAAAAATTATTTACATTGTCCAATTTGACACGGACAAGAGGACACGGAGTGAAGCTAAGGGGGGACAAGTTAAGGACAAATATCAGGAAGTTCTGCTTCACGCAGAGAGTGGTTGACACCTGGAATGCTCTCCCAGAGGAGGTTATTGCGGAATCGACGGTCATAGGATTCAGAAGCAAACTAGATGCACATCTCCATACGAGAGGCATAGAAGGATATGGGTGACTAAAAATTGCGCCAGGTGTACACCTGGCAGGGCCTCCGCGTATGCGGATCGCCGGACTTGATGGTCCGAAGGTCTGATCCGGAGATAGCACTTCTTATGTGGTGCGGTGCGGGTGTGTGTGTTTTTTCAATTGTACGGGGGGGAGGGGGGTTGCCGGCAGGCGGTGTTTAACAAGGCAGTGCAGCTGATGCGCGTGGGAGGGAGGTGTTGCAGCTATGCAGGGATTCAAATTTTTTTACCTTCACTTCATAAGCCACACCAAGATTTCCACCCACTTTTGGGTGGAAAAAAAGTGTGTCTTATGGAGGCTGCACCATGCAACTGCAAATCAATAAAACAATATAGAAATCATTCGCAATTATGAGAAACTTAAGACAAGTTCAGAAATTCTTCGAGAAAACACAATTCCAGCTCATAGTACAATCCCTAATACTTGGTCTATTAGACTACTGTAGCATCCTCTATCTCCCCTGCTGTACAACAATAACAAAACAACTACAAACAATTCAAAACACAGCACTGAGACTCATCTGCTCATTGAAGAAACACGACCACATTACAGAAGCATACCTCAACTTGCATTGGCTTCCAATTCCAGCAAGAATACAATTTAAATTCTATTGTCTACTATTCAAAACTTTATATAGAGAGCCCAACCTACCTGAACAACCGCCTCATACAAACCACCTCAACTAGACATAGGAAAACTCACACCCCATTCACCCCCCCCCATCAAAGAAGTTAAACGGAAAAGACTATATGATGGCCTCCTAGCCACCCGAGCAACTAAACTGGACAACCAAATCTCCAATCTACTGATAGCGTCCCCAGACTACAAAACATTTAGAAAAGAAATAAAGACCATACTTTTCAAGAAGTCCCTGAAAAAGACTTAACACAGCAAGTTTAATTCCTTCTTCTCACTAAACCCCCAACCCCAAAACAACCAGCTCTACTTTGTATTTTCCTTACCCATTTAAATCTTTCAAAAATCCTCTTTTTTCAATTCAATATATTTCTCCCATATTTCTTTAAACTTCGCCCATTGATTTGTTAAAAGGGCCAATAATCTATACTTTTCACACACTATTCCTAAATGATCTCTCATATCTCTTATTGTGGGTATATTTGGAGTACGCCATTGCTGAGCCAATATTAATCGAGCAGCTATAAATGCCAAATCTATAAGTTTAGATTGAGAGGATGATAAACCCTCTACTCCAACTCCCAGCAGTGTCCTTTCAGCACTCATATCAAGAGGGATCTGGATTAACTTACTCACATAATAAAATACTTGCTCCCAATATTTTTGGACCTTTTGACATTCCTACCACTTATGATAAAATGTACCTCTTTCATCACATCCTTTCCAGCAAGCATCATTTTCCTCCTTAGCATATTTACTAATTAGAACCGGAGTAATATATCATCATACTAAAAGTTTAATAGCATTTTCCACCAAAGTGGCAACTCTAGCTATATGGAAAAGATGTGATACAATTCATTAGTTGACCATTCTCTCCCCAAATCTTTTTCCCACGCTTTCATATATGATGTTTTCACTATCTTGTCATCATGTATAATTTTATATAACCAAGAAATACACCCTTTTGCAACTGGATTCCCTAACCCCTTTTCAAATTCAGATTTCTTTAAAACTTCTTTTTCCATCCCCTACCCAGTATAAAATCTTGCATATATAAGATAGGAGAAAAATAGATACATTTTTCTTTTCTCAAATGTTTTTTTCCCACACTTTTCCATATTCCCATAGAACATCTACTGAAAGGATTACTTATATTCATTAAGGGCTCCTTTTACTAAGGTGCGCTAGCGTTTTTAACGCATGCACAAAATTACCGCACGCTAAACCGCGCGATATGCTTCTAGAATAATGCCAGCTCAATGCTGGCATTAAGGTCTAGCGTGTGGGGCAATTTAGCGCGCGTTAAGGCCCTAACGCACCTTAGTAAAAGGAGCCCTAATTCTTTTACTCCCACCCATGGTAGATATTTCAAATCTCTAATACCCTCTATCCCTTCTAACATTTCTTGTTCTACCCTTACCCATAATTTAAATGGATATGAATGCCATTCAACTATCGCTCTCAACTGAGCAGCTCTGTAAAAATACTGGGAGTCACCCTGGATACCCACCTGACCCTGACCGAGCACATAAACTCGGTGACTAAAAAATGCTTCTTCATCCTTTGGAAACTGAAAACCATAAAAAAATACTTCGACCCGCTATCCTTCAGAATATTGGTACAATCACTGATTTTATCCACCCTGGACTACTGTAACATTGTCTACTTGGGAATATCTAAAAAAAATGTGAGAAAACTGAGAATAGTTCAAAATACGGCCATCCGTCTAATATTCGGACTAAAGAAGAGCGATCATGTTAGTCCATTCTACAAACTCCTTCATTGGTTACCAATTGAAGCACGAATTCTATTCAAATTCTCCTGCCTCTGCTATAAACTAATCTGGGGACTGGCCCCCAGCTACCTACTACCTCACTTCGAATTCCACTCCTCTATTAGGCCTACCAGAAACCGTAACCTCTTTACCTACCCAAATATCATAGGCTGTAGATATCGCACCTTCTTTGATAGAACATTCAAATTCCAAGCAGGTAGACTGCAAACTTGGATAGGCTACTTCACTGATGCCGCCAGAGAATCATATAGTATCTTTAGGAAAGAACTAAAAACCACCTTGTTTAAGAAATTTATAACCTAACCAGACTTCTCCCCTAAAATCGGAGCCTCCTCCCATCCCAAGGAGTCCGTCTACCCTCTTCTGCCAAAATTTCTATCTTTAATTGTTACCAGTTTTTCCCATTGGTGCCCGTCCTTCGTTCAAATGTACCAAGTTAACAACTTACTTCTCATCAACATCTTATGTTATCTTTTTCACCTTCGCAGTCTTGTAACTCAAAGCGCAATCTCCTTTCTCTTCTCCTACTTATGCTCTGAATATCGTTGACTGTATAATGCTACTCATTGCGAAACCGTGTAATACACAGACCCTGTAACTCTCCTGTTACTATCACTAGATGTTCAATGCTATACTCTGTAATTCGCTGTCTGTACAGTTTCTCTTCATTGTAAACCGCCTAGAAGTCGCAAGATTGTTGGTGGTATATAAGAATAAAGTTATTATTATTATTATTAATAATTCTCTAAAGAAGGTAAACTTAGTCCTCCTTCCGCCGTAGACTTAAACATTGCTCATCTTTCAACCCTTGGACATGTTCCACCCCAAATAAATCTCATTCCATACTATTCCATCTCATTCCATACTATTCCATTTTTTGAAATACAATTTTGGAATTTCTATCGGTAATATTTGAAATATATACAGAAACCAAGGAAACATACATCCTAGCCATGAGATAAACCTCTTATTCCACCTTTCTAAATCTTTCTGAATATCATCTACTAATGGTATATAATTCTGCTGAAACAAGAGTGTCCAATCTGCTCCCAAAATTATTCCTAAATAGCAAATAGGTCCCTTTACCCGTCTCAAAGACACTGATCTCTGTAATTACTTAATCTTCTCCATAGATGCTGATATATTCATCACTTCCATCTTAGATAGATTAGCTTTAAATCCTGACAACTGACCATATTCACCCATAATATCTTTAAGGGCACAACTCTGAAGCCTCAACAATAGCCAATATATCATCAGCAAACAGGGACAACTTTTGTTCTTCACCCGCCAACCTTTTATCTGTTGGGATTGTCTAATTCTCTGTGCCAGAGGTTCAGTAATTAATGCAAAAATCAGAGGGTACAATGGGCATCCCTGTCTTGTCCCTCTCTGAAGTTCAAATGTAGGGGAATAAAGCCCATTAATTTTAACAAATGCTAATGGACTATTATTTAGTGTAAATATCCAATCCACAAACCTTTTACCAAAGCCCATACATCCCAACACTGCTTCCATAATCCATTCAACTCAGTCGAATGCTTTTTCAGCATCGACCGAGACTGCCATCCATTCTGTTCCCTCCCTTTTAGCCCTCCAAACCAAACCAAATTTAACCCCTTCCTAATCCCATCAGCCGCCTGCCTCCCACTAATAAAACCCACTTGGTCCAGGTGAATAAGTGTTGGCATGTATGATGACAATCTATCAGCAAGAACTCTAGCCATAATTTTTGTATCTATTCCCAATAAGGAAATAGGTCTATAACTGGCACAATATGTATTGTCTTTCCCTGATTTAGGTAGGATTGTAATTCCTACTAATCTCATAAAATATGGTAATTGTTCCCTATCTTTTAGATTATTAAACAATCTTGCCAAAAGAGGGGTTACAAAGGATATAAACTTTTTATAAAACAATCCTATAAATCCATCCATTCCTGGAGATTTTCTATCTTAATACGATGTATTACTCCTCATATCTCATCCTCTGTTATATCCTCATCAAATCCTTAGGTCTCTGATTCTTGCAACTTTAATTCTAATTGAGACAAATACTGTGACAGAGAAACTTCCTTTCCCTGATATTCTGATGTATATAACTCCTTATAAAATTACAAAAACCTTTCATAAATATCCTTTTCTTTTCTCAGGACATCTCCATATTTAGATCGTATACTCATTATATTACCTTGCATATGTTGTACCTTAATATAGTGTGCTAGTAATTTCCATGCCCGATTCCCAGATTCGTAATATTTAAGTCTAAGGCAGTTTAAATTAAATTGAATCTTCCATTTTACCCAAGGCCATACAAATCTCTTTTATTTGAGTCCTTAGCTATGTGTCCCCCCCACCCCAGCCTTCTTATGTTGTATTACTAATCCCATCAGTCTCTCTCTTAATTTTTTTTCTCCTTTTCTCTAGTCTGCTTAATGAATTATCTTATTCTATGTAACATGTTTCCTTTTATAACTTTTTGTAAACCGTGTTGAAGTTCTGGTTACGTGGTTAATAAGCACAATGTTATGTTATGTAGTCTTTTTCTTATGGGAGGCTACATAAATTAATTCTTCCCTTAAAACACTTTTTAGGGATTCCCAAATCGTAATGGGTGAATATTGATCGATTCTATTATTATCCAAAAAATTTCTGATAGTCTATTGTATTTTCTGAACTACCTTAAGGTCTTTTAGTAGGTTATCATTTAATTTCCAGTACCGTATCCCAATCTTAGAAAGTCCCCATGTTGGGGCATGATCTGCCGAACTTGTATCGTCTATTTTAGCATCAATTAATTTACCTCCCCAAACTTTATCCAAACAGATCATATCAATACGAGAATAAACTTTATGAGGGGAAGATAATAAGTATAATCTCTTCCTAAATTAAATTAGTCTGGAGTCCATTGACATCTTTTGTAGAGTTGTTATAGTTCTCTTTCTCTTTATCTCTGCTGGTATAGTACATGCACATCCAGAGGGAAGGGTATATCTTTTGTGTGATTCCTTGATGAAAATATTAGTTGGGTGGTTTTTTTTTTTAATTGTTTATTGTTATATTGATACTAGTGTTTAAGCCCGTTACATTAACGGGTGCTAGAATATATGGCTGTCTGTCTTTCTTTATTTATGTCTCTCTCCCTGCTCCTGTCTCTTTCTTCCTTTCTTTCTGTCTCTCTCCCTCCTGCAATTTTTTTCTCTCTCTCCCTGGCACCCTTTGTCTGTCTGTCTGTCTTTCTTTCTGTCTCTCTCTGGTCCCCTGTCTGTCTTTATTTCTGTCTGTCTCTCTCCCTAGCCTCCTTTGTCTGTCTGTATTTCTTTCAGTGTCTCTCCCCCCCCCCCCATTTTCCTTTGCAGAAGCAGCAGTGATATTTCCCTTCCCCTCCAGATCCCTGTGAAGTAGTAGCAGCATTTTCCCCCACCCACCCCCCATTCCTTTCTCTCCCCCCCCACCTTCCTTTGCAGAAGCAGCAGCGGTATTTCCTTTCCCCCTCCAGGTCCCTGCTGAAGCAGTAGCAGCATTTTCCCCCACCCCCCATTCCCTTATCTCCCCCCCCACTTTCTTTTGCAGAAGCAGCAGTGATATTTCCCTTCCCCTCCAGATCCCTGCTGAGTAGTAGAAGCATTTTCCCCCACCCCCCATTCCCTTCTCTTATCGTGAGCTGCCCTGCTCCGTTCGGCCCCTCCCCCTTACCTTCCCGCGTGCTGGCCTGCTGCGGCTGAAGGTTTTTTTTTGGCGACTCCTCCTGTTAAAATTCTAATCATGTTAAAACTCCCCCCTTCCCGCAACAACCGCTACCGCTCCTGTTCAAAGCAGCCTGCTGAGGTTCGCGGCCGGCTGTAACGAACCTCGCAGGCCGCTCTCCAACTCGATAGCATGTTCCCTCTGACGCGATCGCGATCTCAACAATCACCCATCCAATGTCCCCCTTCACAGCCATATCCAATCACATTAATTCATCCAAACTAGTTAAATAGAGAACTTATCATCTACTTATTTTCAGTTAACTGATTTGTATCATAATCATCAGTCCTGCATCTATCTAACTATCAAGCAGGGGCCAAAGCACCCTTAGATTCCTGCCCTGGCTCCAATTGTTCCTCCTGTTGCCATTTCTTGGGTCTAGCAGTAGTTTCCTGCCCATGATACTTTTCCAATTTTTGTAATGCTGTTGAGCCAATAACTGGCCCAGTTAATTCCATCAAGCCCTCCTTACATAAATAATCCTCTACTTCAGTCACAGTAACAACTTTCTTATGAGCACCATTAATTGTTATCAAAAGTCCAAATGGAAACAGCCATTTATAACGCAAATTCTGTTTCAAAACTGTAAGAATTGAGTGAAATTCCCTCCTCTTTTGTAAAGTGATAGCAGATAAATTCTGAAATATCTCAATGTTGTAAGTCTGCCAGATTATCATACCCAGTTCTCTGGCCTTACGGATCAGTCGCTCTTTAGCCACAAAATTATGCAGGCATACAATTATATCCTGAGGCTTTTCAGACATTCTGGGGCCTGCCAGCCTATGAGCCCTGTCTATTTTCACTGTGGCTAGGGCGGTTTCTTCTATGCTCTCAGATGTTAATGTAATGACAAATATTTCCTGCACCACTTTCGCAGCGTCTTTATACACCTCAGTGTCAGGGACCCCATTGTATCCTCAAATTCTGCCACCGAGATCTATTCTCCACATCTTCTATACGATTCACACAGTTTTTCAGTTGTTTTTGGGTGTTCCCCATTTGGCCACCTATTGTTTTCAACATTATATCTTGTTCACCAGCTCGCCGCTCAGTTTCCTCCACTCGCCCCAGCAGGTCCGCCAAATCTTCTTATTTCTTTTACAGTGTCTTTAATTTCCCCCTTTACCGCAGCCACTTCGCTCTTTATTTCCAGGGCCCACTGCTGAAGTTCTTCCTTTATGGCCGAAACCGCTGGATCACCATGTCTCCTCCAGGGCAGAACCGTTCGTTCTATCTTCTCCTCTGACGCACTCTCTCCTGACTAGCATGGCGTCTCATGGGCGGCTCCCGGCCCACACCAGAGGCCTCCTCTCTCTTGCCCTCCTTCCCAAGAGCGACTCTCGTCAGATTTTTTTTTTCGCCGGCATTTTTTCTCCCCATTCTCCCCCAAATCTTCAAATACTGCTTTTCCTTTTTTCTTTTTCTTTTCCGTTTCGCTTAAGCTTCACATAGAGGGGGGTTCGGAGCCGCCAAGGCCAGCGCTCCCTCCTCAGCCCACCATCGAGATTAGTGATGTCACCGTAGGTCCGCCTCGTATATAGTCAATTCCATGTGTAGTTAATATTGCTGGTTGTAAGGTGGCATTCAAATTATATTTGTGCAGTTATACTGTATACCTTAGATTTTCTGTGCCTTAAAATAATGCTTCTCAACCCAGTCCTCGAGGCACACCCAGGCAATCAGATTTTCAGGATATTCTCAGTAAATATGCATGAAAGATTTGCATATCAAGTAGGCAGTATATGCAGATTTATCTTATACATATTGTGGATAACCTAAAAACCCAACTGGCTTGTTGTGCCCTGAGAACTGGTTTGAGAACCACTACCTCTCAATGTAATAACTTTTCTCATTCTAAAATTTATATAGTAATACCTCTAGAATGGAAATAATTAATTTTAAGTATCATAAGACAAAACCAAAGACAATGTTAAAGGAGAAGGTCACTGTCTCCCATTAGCTATTTGTGGGGTTTTTTTCCTTTTATGAAACACACAGAAAAATGTCTATTGTTTAAAAAAAGTGCTGTAACCTAAAGACTCAACAAAATGTATGCTTATACGTGTAATAGTATAACAAGTACTTAGTTGCTGTGGGAGCTATTGTAAAAGTGACAGGGAGATGCCAAGTACTGCAATCTATTGTGGGTGCTTAAAATAGTTGTTTTAGAATTAGTTCATTTAAATTCTAGTCATTACAGTGCCATTTTCCTTCCATTATGTCATCTTATTTTGGGAATAAACTGAAGAAAAACAGTTTACCTAAGTGTAACATAAAGAGAGAGAAATAAAATGTCTATGACTTATGTTTCAAGCAGTTCAGTATTTAGTACTTCATTTACTAACCTGTGGTAAAATAGCATTTGTTTCATCATAAGCCAAATTCATTAATCTGCTGTAAATTTATTTTTCTGTTGCTGTAGCAAGAAATATCACACATTTGCAACAATAGCATGACTGTTAGTGGGCCCCTTCTTAGTACTGCTGTCTGAGAAGGCTGGATGAACTGTATATAAGGTTTGTTCAAAATAATTAACTTGTTCCATCTGGAATATTTAGTATTTGAAGATTCGCCCAACCTCCCCCCCCAAAAAAAAAAAAATCCATTTAACATTTTAAAATACAAAACTGCCCCCCACTCTTTCAACCTGATCAATTTAAAGTTAGAAGATCCTTCCTCCTGTCCCTCTCTTCACCTGCCAAATACTGGTAGGTAGTGAGAAATAGGGGAGTGATCCCTGGGAGTGTTTTTTTGGGTTTGTTTGTTTTTAAATTTCACATATTGGCTGCCTGATTCTAGTAATAGTATTATAAGACTATGCTAAGAATCTGTAGTAACTATTTGTACAGAAGGAACTGCCAAGGTAGAATCAATTAACAAACATTCTTGCCCTATACTGGCTGCCAAGGAGACCCTTAGAGGTGATATAGGAGGTGGGTTGGGGGTATGTTCTAATTTTAAATAGATTGAAGAGTAAGATTGATTGATGGTGTGATGGTAGGGTTGTCCAGAAAAACTGTGCAAATTGAAGTTTTTCCTATGAATTTGAATGTGCTTCATCAGAAAATACAGTGGTGCCTCACACAACGAACTTAATTCGTTCCAGGAGCAAGTTTGTTATGCGAAAAGTTCGTTATGTGAAACGCGTTAAGCGCAGTGACTAACGACTGCCTGCAGTGCCTGCGCGGAAGGATGCAATACATCGGCAGCGATCGTGGAAGCTCGGGCGACTTCGTTGTGTGAAACGAAGTTCGTTGTATGAATCATGACATGAAGTTCGTTGTGTGCAGCGTTCGCTGTGCGAGGCGTTCTTTATGCGAGGCACCACTGTAATTTTTAAAAACTTTTCTAAAGCCCGGCGTGGGATTCCTCAGTCACTGATTACATAATGCATCTCCTACAATCAACTCTCTTGGTACCGGCCCAACCTGAACATAGGCATCAGGGTACCAATACCACTGATCCATTGGAGCATCAAGATACTGCTCAGGGATCTTCTATGAGGCACTATAGTTCCATCTCGATGCCATTCTTCCTCCAGGCATGGTTCTTCACATCGAAGTTCTGCTTCTCAGCAATGCTTCCCTTCGAGTCTTCAAGCTACTACTTCAGGCCATAAGTCGTCTACTTCTGTGAGGCGTTACAGACCAAGGAATTGGAGTTCCTCCTTCCATTGACCTCCTCTTTTGAAGAGACATCAGGCAGTTTATCGATCCTTTTCAGCCTCTTCATCAGACTGGTACCGAAACGTCACAGAGCTTCTAGACATTTTTTCCCAGAAGTTTTCTCTTATTCGAAGTCTGACTCAGTGTGGTTTTTCCTTTTCTGATCCTGAGTCTGTTGGTGCAGCACTTTCCAAAAGTAAATCCTGTCCTGAAGAAGTCTTCTTTGCTGCTTACATTAACCAGTTGTGCAAAGATTGTTTCAGTGGAGAATGATGCTTCATTAAATACTGAATTCCAAAATATATTGAACTTTAATGGGCCTTCCAAAGATCTCTTCAAATTGCCATTACATGAAATGTTTAAACAGATCCTTTTCAAAAATTGGGAGATGCCTTTATCTGTCAAGGCTGCTGCATGGAAGATGAACTCGCTTTATAGCATTTTATCTAGTATTTGATAGTCCACAACTTCCACATCATTCATTATTAGTGGAATCGCCCCTCAAAAATATTTTAATACCAGAGTTCATGCCTCATTGCCTCCAGGACTCGAATGCCGTACTGTGGACAAGTTTGGACATTGCCTTTATCAAAACTCTATGCTGTTGAACAGAATCCTTAATTACACTTTCTTTATGTCTTTGTATCTCCAACAACATGTATGATGGTTGAATGATTTTGAGCAATACATTCCTTCAGAGCATCTTCTGGAATTTCAGCGGACTATGATGTATCTTCCAAGATCACACTCTGATGATTTTCAATTCTCTTCCAGAGCATCCTCTATATCTGTAGCTATGAGACGCTTAGCTTGGCTCAGACTCTCCAATATAGACCTCAATCACCAAAATAGATTGGCCAATATATCATGCCTAGCTAGGGAATGAGTTTTTTGGTGAGCCCATCAAGGTTGTTGCACAAAGATTAGCGCAACATGAGCAGACTTGGAATACTTTAAATAAAGAAGTTTAAGTCTTTTTCTTCGAGGAAATCTATTAAACAACCTCCTTCTCATTGTAGATATTCTGCTACATCTTCTGTTTCTGGGCAGCCATTGCAATAGCAGCAAATGTGCTAATGGCCTTAGACTGATTCATTGGCACTTGCTCAAAACTCTACCAATTCTTCTAGATCATTGTAGCTTGCCTTCACTATACCATTAACGTTGGTCTCTCATATCAACCAACCTATGACTTCTCACAGTCCTTATGAAAGGTTTCTCTTTTATTTTATGCCCATAGTCGCCTATTTAAAAAAAAATTAAGTTGGTCACACCACGGACTCCATTTCAAGTTTTCCAGCAGTATTTATACTTCATATTTCCTATCATCTCCGCTCCGCAATCTCGCATTAGTAGGAAATCCACTATGGGTGTAGTGCCTGTAAGGTGTTTTTTTTCCTATTACCTTGACTCCATTCTGCTAAGAGGGGAATCTAACATGGGTTTAGACTCTGTAAAATTGGATTTCTCCACATATTTTTTAGCAAGAACAACACAAATTGACATTCATCAATCAGGCTGCAAGTGCTTCAGGATTCCACCATGGGGTGTAGAGACTGTAAGGTGGCTTTTTTCCTGTTGCTTGGAGACATTGATATAAGGACAATGGCTGGATCTAACAGGAGTGTAGAGCCTGTAAGTTAGATTCTTGCCATATCAGAACCTTGCACAGTTTTAGTTTTGAAGCAAGATCAACCAGAGTTCTCTTGAAACATGCCTTCCACTGTACCATCAATGTTCAGACAGTACCTTCCAGAAGGCACCATTTACTTCAAGTCTTTTTTCCCTATATCTGTTCTTTAATGAACATTCTCCATAAAACTTTTTAATTTATTTATTTGAAAAATTTATCAACCGCCTATATCTAGGCGGCATTACAGTAATAATATGTACAGAATATGACAAACAGGACTTTTACAAACATGGGTTACAGATGAATAATTGCATTTTAAATAAATCTTTACAGTACGGTACTCCCCCGATATTTGTGAGGGTTCCGTTCCAGGAACTCCCACGAATACGTTTTTTAGCATGGGAGGCAGGAGAGAGCAGCCGGAGCGCCGGCGAGTAAAGGAAATCACTCATAGTATGCTTCGACCGCCTCTTCCTGTACTAAAGTCGGGCCTCACCAATCAGGAGCTGCGTGTCAAATTTGCGGACCACGAATTTGCGGGGGAGCATTGTACATCTTTACTCCATCTCTTTTTGATTTTAAAGGTCTGGAGGTTTGGGAGTGGCATTAGGGTAGAAGGAAGCCGGTACATTCTTTTTAGGATGTTTTTTCTTTTTGCTCTAGCTTATCTCAGCCATAATTTCTGGACTGATAGTTTCTCCTATATAGTCTACAATTGGACGTTTATGCATTCTGAAGTCAGTATGTACATTCCAGATCTGTTCCTACTGGGCTTTCCGTTCAGATCTCTTAAATTTGTTTCATTTTTGTTTTTAATATACTGTAAAGATAATTTTTGTACTTGGGAGCACTCATCTCAACTTCTCCTTTTTTGCCGAGTCGCTCAAGTTGCACTATATTCTATACCTCAGCAGAAGATTCTAGTTCTCTGGCTCTCTGTCAAGGGACCAAGAACATTGGGCATAGGAAATTATTGATATATACCTTTTTTTCTTTCCTTCAATCATAACTTGCCATTTTGTTCTAGACACTGGGACAGACAGGGAAAAATGCTTGAGTATCTGAATAAATTCATGTAAACCGTTCTGAGCTCCCCTGGGAGAATGGTATAAAAAATTGAATGAATAAATAAAATATTCTCATCGTCTAGCAATAGCTGCCTCTCTCCTAGATGGAATGGACCAGTCCCTCTGTGCATTTTCTCCACTTCCTCTCATTATCAGTTCACTAAATCAACTTCCTCGGGAATCGGCCTCCATGCTTCTTGTAGTCCCTGGTGGGCTGGACAGCCATGTTTCTTATTTCTGTTTCAGCCATGGTCAAATATCTTTCTCTCAAGAGTCGAAGATCTGTTTTACATCTTGGTGCCTTTTGGGGTGACCTTAGGATACGCTGTTTTTTTTCTCATCCTACTAGACTCTCTTATCTGCATTCAGACAACCTTCTATACAACAGCGCTGTGAGAAGTGGTGGAGATGGTTTTCACTGTTCTAGGCTCTTTATCTTATCAGCCGTTATCCTAGTTCACATCTTTCGGGGGGGGGGGGGAAATTTCTACCCCTCTCCCACTCAGCTCTTCATTTCACTTCAGTCAGTTCACCTTAGGGTTATGAATGCTTTCCATGTTCAGGTCAACAAACTGCTCATCCTCTGGTTTCCAGCTTTGTAACAGGTTTTGTCGACTCCCACCAGTCTACAGTGGTTTGGAGTGGTTTGGGATCTTCAACTTGTTTTCACCAAGCTGTTGGACCCTTCTTTTAAACCATTTACAGTTCTTTAACCATGATAAAGTAGTGAACCATGTACAGTTCTTTAACCATGAAAAGGAGTTTTTCTGTACCCATCCTTTATTCTAAACAACAGAGGTCACAGAATGTCATATACATTTCATCATTGTGCTTTCTACTTTTCTCTCTAAAGCCTCATTCTCACACTGGTTGAATGGCTCTTCATACCTTGGACTACAAACGAGCCTTGGCTTTTCTCATACAAGGAATTAAGCCATACAGAGCCTCTGCTCACCTGTTCATCCCCTTCATTCCTCACAGGTTTGCTCAGCCTATCCCTAGAGATCTATTTCCACATACCTTGCAGTCTATTTTTCTTTTGACATGTTTCGGCTGTACTGCAACTTGGGGGATCTCTGATAGCATGTAAGGTCTCAGCTATTGTAGCTTCAGTTGCATTCTTATGTTCTACTTCATGGGTAAGATCTGTAGTGCAGCTACTTGGCCCTCAGTTTACACATTCAGACCTCTCTTGTCTAGAATCTTGTCCAAAATTATTTCCTTCATTGATCAACTCTCTCTCCACCTCATTGCATTAAGCTAGGGAGTCCCATTGTGAGAATATGCTGCCTGCTTGTCCTAGGATAAAGCACAGTCGTTTACTGTAATAGGTGCTATCCGGGGACAGCAGGCAGATATTCTCACATCCCACCCACCTCCCCTGGGTGGTTTCTTAGTTTGCTTACCTGCAGGCAGTCATGAAGTTTCTTAAAACTTAATGACACTCCACTTTTCATATTGTCTATACCGGACTCCGTGGATGATGTCACCCATATGCGAGACTATCTGCCTGCTGTCTCCGAATAACACCTATTATATTAAGTAACTGTGGTTTTCCTGACTACTCAACCAGCCTCTCTTAACTTTTCCAGATATTTTTGCCTGTAATCGTTTGTCGTTTATGAAAGCTAACCTCTTATTCCATACCTTTTCAGTAACTACTTATGAGAACCAAAGCAGCCTTCTTTTCCTCTTACTTTTACTTACTTGCCTCACAAAAAGATTTGTCACCCTTACAATAACTCCTTTCAGTTTCACATTTGATACAAATAGATTTCATGCATATTCATTGGGGAAATCCTGAAAATTCACATGGTTTTTGCAGGAGGAGCTTGCGAGCTACTTTTAAAATGACCAAGTCAAAATGATCTACCAACAATAAAATAAAAAACAAACAAACCACAAAGCACACTGTACGCTGAGAAAATGTTAATTATCATTCCTATTCTGGGGTGTTTTCAAAGAGGTCAAGGCAGATGACTCTATGCACTGTCACCTCAGTAACAACCATACAAAAATAGACAAATATACCCCCTCCCTTTTTACTAAACCACAAGAGTAGTTTTTAGCGCAGGGAGCTGTGCTGAATGCCCAGTTCTGCTCTCGACGCTAATAGGCTCCATGCGCTAAAAAACGCTATTGTGGTTTAGTAAAAGGAGGGCCATAGTGCAAAATATAGACAGCAGATATAAATTCAGACACATTTTGATCACTAAATTGAAAATAAAATGATTTTTCCTACCTTTGTTGTCTGGTGATTTCATGAGTCTCTGGTTGCACTTTCTTCTTCTGACTGTGCATCCAATCTTTCTTCCCTTCTTTCAGCCTGTATGTTTCCTCTCCTCCAGACCTCATTCCCTCCCCCAACTTTTTCTTCCTCTCTCCCTGTCCTTTCTTTCTCCCTGCCTCCCTTTCTTTTTTTCTCTCTTCATGTCCCCTTTCTTTCTTTCTGTTTCCCTTCTTTCCTTCTGTCTAACCTGCCTGCCCCCTTTCTTTCTTTCTTTCTCCCTGCTCTCCACCAAGCCACTGCTTCCACCATCGGGGAACAGGCCCCCAAGCCGCCACCGCCACAATCAGGTAACAGGCCCCAAAGCCGCCGCTGCCCCAAGCTCTCCCTGTTTCCCTGCGTCGGGCCAACCAGCATTCCTCTCCCTGACGTCAATTCTACCGTCGGAGAGGAAGTTCTGTTCCAGCCAGGCAGCGATTGGCTGGCCCGAACTTCCTCTCCGACGGCAGAATTGATGTCGGGGAGAGGAAGGCTGATCGGCCCGGTAGATCGCCAAGGCAAAGTGAGTCCATAACGGAGCCCGGGATGGGCTCTGCGATTGACTCACTTTGCCTTGGCGATCTAACAGTTGATCGGGATCGACCTATTGGGCACCCCTGGTCTAGACAACCTCATGGATTCTAGAATGGACTGTCATCCTGCCTGATAGCAGACCCAGTTCCTCATGGGATTCTGGTTGTTCTAATTTTGTGGCTCACAGTGATGCCGAGTGTATGCATGTACCACGTTACAGATCTCTTCACAAGTCTACCAATGATGGCTGCAGACATGTCTTCCTCTTCCAATTCTGCGCCCCTTGCTGAAGAGGCAAAATGGCGTCAGGCCGAGGAATGCTCCTCTACAGATAGGAGGCTGTCTCTAAGTCTGTTTTTTTCTGCCTAGATGCTTGTTAACGTCCGACAAGTGGGTCTTGGATTTTCTTTTGTCAGGCTACAAGCTGGAATTTGCCTAGCCTCTGCCAGATTGGTTCGTGGACTCTCTTACATCGCCCGGTCACGGCGCTCAAGATTCCAGCCACCTTTTAGCACTGGCAGGACATTCAAGCTATAGAGCCAGGGTTGCCTGAACTCTTGGGCTCAGGCAAATACTCTATATGCTTTCTAGTGCCCAGAAAGGCTCTGAAGATCTTCAGCTCGTGAATACGGTTCTCAAGGTTCCATGCTTTAAAATGGAGGCCGTGGTTTCAGTCATTGCAGTAGTGGCCCCAGAGGAGTTTCTTGCCTCTCTGGTTCTCACGGAAACATATTTGCACATTTACTTTATTCCAGCCCACCGCAACTTTTTGAAGTTTCATGTTCTGGACCAGCATTACTAACTCTTGGCTCTGCCTTTTGGACTGGCAACAGCACCTTAGACCTGCACCAAGGTGATAGTTCTCGTGGACAGATACATGCAGAAAAAGAAAAAAGCCATCAGTCGCTGGAATACCTGGGAATTCTCTTTGACTCTGTTGTAGGCGGCATCTATCTACCAGTAGCCCGCTGGTAGAACCTGTGTGCCCAGGTTTCTTCCCTTCTAGAGCTGCCGACTCCATTGACATGGGTGTATCGTCAATTTCTGGGATCCATGGTTGCCCCACTAGATGTGGTTCCTTAGGCGAGGGTGCACAAGCATCCTCTTCTGCATGCTATGCTCTCTCACTGGATTTGGCACAGGGATGTCTTGCAAGGCTATCTACCTTGGACTCTGGAGGCTGAGCAAGATTGGACTGGTGGCTTATCCTGCAATTGCTTCGCGGAAGTGTACCACTACACATTGCATTCTGGATCATGGTGCTCTCCGATGTCAGCCTTTTGGGCTGGGGAGCCCATTGTAATTGCTCTACTGTTCAGGGGAGTTGGATGCCCTCTCAGTGAAAGAGGTCCTTCAACCAATTAGAACTCAGATCCATTTGGCTAGCTCTGATGAGATTGCAGAAGACTCTGGAGGGCCAAATGGTCAGGGTCTTCTCCATCAATGCGACGACAGTAGCCTACGTCAATCACCAGGGACGGTCCAAGAGCACTCCACTGGCTCAGGAAACCCAACTTCTTTTTTCTTTGGGCGGAGTGTCCTTCTCCTAGCACTGCCAACAGCTTCTGTGGCAGGAGTAGACAACATTCAGGCTGTCTAACTGAGCAAACACTCTGGATTCGAGAGAGTGGGTTCTGTCCTTAGAGGTGTTTCAAGCGATAGTTGGGTTCTGGGGATGACCTTGCTTCAATCTCATAGCCTTTGTCTAGAGACAAGAAAGCGGATCGCTTCTTCAGTCAAAGATCTGAGCCCAGCAGCACAGGACTTGAGACTATGGTGCAATCGTGGCCTAAGGAAATTCTCCTGTATGTTTTTCCTTGGCCGATGATCGGCTGGGTCATTCGGAGGTTCGTGGCTCATCCAGGCTGCGTCATTCTGGTGGCTCCAGATTGGCCTTGCAGACCCGGGTACACAGATCTGATGTGTCTTTACAGAAGTTGCAATCTTCAGCTGAGTGCCTCTCTGGACCTTCTCTCGTAGGGTCCAGGTCACTTTGCTCTTACAGCATGGCTATTGAGCATTCAGTCTTGGAGCATAAAGGATATTCTGTTCTGGTTGTTGATACGCTTCTGAGGTCTAAGAAGTTGTCAACGGTGTCAGCTAAGGTGTCACTCTAAGGTGTGAAAGACCTTCCAGTATTGGAGTACCCAGGACTAGGTGGACCCTTATTCAGCTCCGATCTCGCTAATTCTTTTTTTTTATATATATATAAATTTATTCATTTGTTACAACTTATAACAATTCCTTGAAAATGAAATAATCAAGGAAAATACATCAAAATAAAAGAAAATCTAATTCAAGTCCACATTATATGAGGGCTGCTTATTCTATTGGCATCACCAAATCATAAGAAAAATTAACAGGAAATTATTCAATAATCTTCAGATCAGGCAAAAGAAAGAACTTCTATATTTCACTCAACCTCAATCTCTGTATTAGTTTCAGGTAAAATATTTACTTTGTTTTTATCTTGAAGAAAATTCTCTAAATGAGCTGGATCTACAAAAACATATCTAACATTAATCTAACATTTTGATAAGTCACCAGGCATTTGCATGGGAATTTAAGGAAAAAAGAAGCTCCTACACCCAAGACTCGAGTCGAGTTGTAGAAATTGTTTCCTCCTGTATTGTGTTTGCTTGGAGACATCTGGAAAGATGTTTATCTGTTGACCACAAAACAGGGCATTCTTATTTATAAAATACAATTTAAGAATGTCCTGTTTTTCTATGTCAGTTTTGAAAGTGACCAACAGTGTTGCTCTTTTGGCTATAAAATCCTTCGATGATTCCAAGAATTGAGAAATGTTTAAGCTGTCAGGAGACACTAATTGATCCTTATCCCCCTCTTCTGAAACCACTTTTACTCCACTAGGAATATAATAAAGATTATCTGGTATGAAAGATTCTATCTTAGTATAGGAAAGTATATCCTTTAAATACATTTTTAATAACTCCAAATGAGAAAGGTAATGAGATATAGGAAAATTCAGAAATCTGAGGTTCCTGGATCTCATAGCGTTTTCCATTTTTTCCATCTGTAAGTGTAATAAAGTATTATCCTTAACATTAGAAACTGCACAAGATTGCATTACAGAAACAGATGCTTCCACTTTATCAATTTTTTTCTCAATTGTGGCCAATTGAGCATCATGATCAGTCACTTTACTTGTTATCTCAGAGGAAAATTGACATAATTTTACTACTGTGCCTTGTAATTAATTCTTAGTTCTGTTCACAACTGTCCAGACATCTTGAAGAGTAACCACTTTATTGCCCAACTCAGGCCTATTAACAGGTCCAGTAGGCATAGAAACAGGAGATACAGATAACAATTGTATCCCCTTTATTATGCTTTTGGCATCCAGTTCAAGTTCAAATGAGTGTAGAGGAGATGAATCCGAATCTACTATGGAATCAGAATCATCTTTCTCTAAGGAAAATTGAACAGGTTGAGGTGGAGGCGTGGGTTCCCCAGATGAGAGAGAGACAGATTGGGTTTGTAAATCAGGCTTACCTTCCAACGCTGTTACTGGAATATGGCATAAATGACAATCCATTGGACCTGAATTTGTAGTAGAAATAATCTTTGCCTTTCGTTTGCCCATAACTTCGCAAATCTGCTCCCTGCTCCTCCTGGGCTCCGAAGGGGCTCAAAAGGGGCGTGTCCTGCCCCTTTGGCCATGCCCCTTCGGACACGCAGCCGCAGACTCGCGTCTGTGTGCCGCGTTCCGCGGCTCACAACTGGTTTTATTCCTGGGAGCGAGGACCTCTCCTCCTGATGGCAGATGCCGGGTGGTGGCTGCAGAGGTGCCTGACTGAAGGGAGATGTCAGCAACAGCTTCAGTCAGCCCTCTTTTCTCCGCGGCTCACAACTGGTTTTATTCCTGGGAGCGAGGACCTCTCCTCCCGATGGCAGATGCCGGGTGGTGGCTGCAGGGGTGCCTGACTGAAGGGAGATGTCAGCAACATCTTCAGTCAGCCCTCTTTTCTCCGCAGCTCACAACTGGTTTTATTCCTGGGAGCGAGGACCTCTCCTCCCGATGGCAGATG